>NC_140969.1:97631357-97666357 GCF_056783735.1 Eptatretus burgeri
AGAGGGAATAAATGTGATTCATTCGGGCTGCGACCCTTGAAGATAGCCGTTTTTCTGTTCTATCTCAATTTTGAACCAACCACATCTCAACCGCCATCACACAACAACCACCAACCGGAACGCCGCTTCACAACAAGAACAACGCCAACAGCCACGACCTTTACCTTCACAACTCGCTCCCGCAAACATCGCCATGGCCATGGACCACCACTTTAAACCCTCCACCACCTTCGCCTCTCCTTCTGCGGCCATTCCCGCACCGCTTGTGGACACCGAGCGTCAGGCTGTCCTGGCCTCGTGCGGGACGCGCGCCGAGCCGCGGGTGCAAATAGCGGCCTTTCCGAGGAGAAGTCGGATCAGGAATGATACACGCCCACTTCTGATCCGTCCAATCAGCAAGCGCGGGGCGGTTTGGCCCCGCCTCCAGGCACATCGGAGTGGAATCGATATATGCAAATTCGAGGATCAGGGGAGACTCACGCCCCTTTTTCTCCGTCCAATGGGCGCGCGTGGCTCCACCCCCGAGCTCGTTCTGATCCAGAAATTTGCATATGGGTTCTCCTGCCGGACTATAAAGCGCCGAGTGCGGGGCGAATTTAGTCAGTTTCGGTCGAGTCAGTTGGAGGCAGTCGGAGTTGGAGAAAAGGTCGAGGCAGTCAAGTCGGGTCTGGAGAGGAGCAGTCTGTGGAGCCGTGGGTCAAGTCGGGTCTGGAGAGTGGCAGTCCGTCGGGGTTCGGAGCCTGTCGGGGAGCTGCAGAGAGGGGAAGCCTGGAGCGCGGTCGAGGTGATTTGCTGCAGTCGGCTGAGGAGAATTGCGGAGGGGACCGGATAGCTCGGGTCCGAGGCAAGGAATATGGCGGTCGGCGACGAGGTCGCAGTGGAGTCGCTCGTCACGGGACCCAAGCAAGCCAGCTATCCTCTTTCCCCAGAGCATCAACAATTCCCCCCTTTCCCCCCCCCCCCCGCGCTGAGATAGTGCGAAAAGGGGGCCCCGTTCCCACCCCACTCCAAGCAGTGCCAACGAAACCCGTGAAGGAGCGCGGAGTCGGGGCGCCGCGACACTTGCGGCTCATCACAAGACACGGGTAGGATCCACCCGGTCTCGCGGCCCACAGGCCCCGTCTGCCCCCCTTGTCTTTGAGGGTGGCCCTTTTCTTTTGCTTTTGAGTAAATGTGTTGTCGGCGCCGTCTGTAAAGTAAAACTGTGTAAGTGTTGCCGTGTGCTCGCGTAGTCGGTAGTAGATCTGCATTGTTGTGTTTCTTTTGTAACATCTGCTTTTGGTGCATAATTGTATATGTGTGCTCTCCGTGTGCCGCGGAATAAATGTGCATCCTGTTGAACTGTTTGCCCATTTCGCTTCGTCTTTTCTTTAATTGAATCTCCATCTTGCTTCACGTAAAGGGTTGGTAGTGGGCTTAATACGCCCGATAATTAATCGGAACCGTCGAGGCCGACGATAACACCGCTGGGTTATCCCGATAGTACGGAGCGGGTCGCTTAACTGGCCCGTGTCCGGAGTCGACCTGCGGCGAGGTGCAATCGCCCGGTCTACCCTCCGCGTGGGTACTTAGGTAGGTCGAGTTTGGCGAACAACCCTATCCCACGCGGGGGGCCGATTGGCACGATCGTGGTGAGGCCGAAAGGCCCACCTGTGACTAGCTCCTGGCGTTAGTCCGAGAGGGTCACAACAGAATTGTCCGTCCGGTGGGCGACGTGCCGCGATTCGAGTTACGTGGCCGTTTGCACGCCGGCAGACGCGAATTCGCAGCAATATATATATATATATATATATATATATATATATATATATATATATATATATATATATATATATATATATATATATATATAGATATATATATATATATATGTGTATATATGTGTATATATATATATATATATATATATATATATATATATATATATATATATATATATATATATATATATATATATATATATATATATATATATAATTGTTGCGGTTGAGGAAATTCGCAAACCACCATTCAGGTCCCGTAGGTGAGATATCTCTGTAAGTACATGTGTAGTTAGCCCCAAACCCGTTGTTTAGAGGGAATAAATGCGATTCATTCGGGCTGCGACCCTTGAAGATAGCCGTTTTTCTGTTCTATCTTTATTTTGAACCAACCACGTCTCAACCGCCATCACACAACAACCACCAACCGCAACGCCGCTTCACAACAACAACAACGCCAACAGCCACGACCTTTACCTTCACAACTCGCTCCTGCAAACATCGCATCACCACCATTCCAAGCGTCGCCATGGCAATGGACCGCCACTTTAAACCCTCCACCACCTTCGTCTCTCCTTCTGCGGCCATTCCCGCACCGGTGTGGGCACCGAGCGTCAGGCTGTCCTGGACTCGTACAGGGCACACGCCGAGCCGCGGGTACAAAGTGCGGCCTTTCCGAGGAGAAGTCGGATCAGGAATGATACACGCCCACTTCTGATCCGTCCAATCAGCAAGCGCGGGGCGATTTGGCCCCGCCTCCAGGCGTGTCGGAGTAGAATTGATATATGCAAATTCGAGGATCAGGGGAGATTCACGCCCCTTTTTCTCCGTCCAATGGACGAGCGTGGCTCCACCCCCGAGCTCGTTCTGATCCAGAAATTTGCATATGGGTTTTCCTGCCGTACTGTAAAGCGCCGAGCGCGGGGCGAATTTAGTCAGTTTCGGTCGAGTCAGTTGGAGGCAGTCGGAGTTGGAGAAAAGGTCGAGGCAGTCAAGTCGGGTCTGGAGAGGAGCAGTCTGTGGAGCCGTGGGTCAAGTCGGGTCTGGAGAGTGGCAGTCCGTCGGGGTTCGGAGCCTGTCGGGGAGCTGCAGAGAGGGGAAGCCTGGAGCGCGGTCGAGGTGATTTGCTGCAGTCGGCTGAGGAGAATTGCGGAGGGGACCGGATAGCTCGGGTCCGAGGCAAGGAAGATGGCGGTCGGCGACGAGGTCGCAGTGGAGTCGCTCGTCACGGGACCCAAGCAAGCCAGCTATCCTCTTTCCCCAGAGCATCAACAATTCCCCCCTTTCCCCCCCCCCCGCGCTGAGATAGTGCGAAAAGGGGGCCCCGTTCCCACCCCACTCCAAGCAGTGCCAACGAAACCCGTGAAGGAGCGCGGAGTCGGGGCGCCGCGACACTTGCGGCTCATCACAAGACACGGGTAGGATCCACCCGGTCTCGCGGCCCACAGGCCCCGTCTGCCCCCTTGTCTTTGAGGGTGGCCCTTTTCTTTTGCTTTTGAGTAAATGTGTTGTCGGCGCCGTCTGTAAAGTAAAACTGTGTAAGTGTTGCCGTGTGCTCGCGTAGTCGGTAGTAGATCTGCATTGTTGTGTTTCTTTTGTAACATCTGCTTTTGGTGCATAATTGTATATGTGTGCTCTCCGTGTGCCGCGGAATAAATGTGCATCCTGTTGAACTGTTTGCCCATTTCGCTTCGTCTTTTCTTTAATTGAATCTCCATCTTGCTTCACGTAAAGGGTTGGTAGTGGGCTTAATACGCCCGATAATTAATCGGAACCGTCGAGGCCGACGATAACACCGCTGGGTTATCCCGATAGTACGGAGCGGGTCGCTTAACTGGCCCGTGTCCGGAGTCGACCTGCAGCGAGGTGCAATCGCCCGGTCTACCCTCCGCGTGGGTACTTAGGTAGGTCGAGTTTGGCAAACAACCCTATCCCACGCGGGGGGCCGATTGGCACGATCGTGGTGAGGCCGAAAGGCCCACCCGTGACTAGCTCCTGGCGTTAGTCCGAGAGGGTCACAACAGAATTGTCCGTCCGGTGGGCGACGTGCCGCGATTCGAGTTACGTGGCCGTTTGCACGCCGGCAGGCAGTCGCAGCAATATATATATATATATATATATATATATATATATATATATATATATATATATATATATATATATATATATATATATATATATATAGATATATATATATATATATATATATATATATATATATATAATTGTTGCGGTTGAGGAAATTCGTAAACCACCATTCAGGTCCCGTAGGTGAGATATCTCTGTAAGTACATGTGTGTAGTTAGCCCCAAACCCGTTGTTTAGAGGGAATAAATGCGATTCATTCGGGCTGCGACCCTTGAAGATAGCCGTTTTTCTGTTCTATCTTTATTTTGAACCAACCACGTCTCAACCGCCATCACACAACAACCACCAACCGCAACGCCGCTTCACAACAACAACAACGCCAACAGCCACGACCTTTACCTTCACAACTCGCTCCCGCAAACATCGCATCACCACCATTCCAAGCGTCGCCATGGCAATGGACCGCCACTTTAAACCCTCCACCACCTTCGTCTCTCCTTCTGCGGCCATTCCCGCACCGGTGTGGGCACCGAGCGTCAGGCTGTCCTGGACTCGTGCAGGGCACACGCCGAGCCGCGGGTACAAAGTGCGGCCTTTCCGAGGAGAAGTCGGATCAGGAATGATACACGCCCACTTCTGATCCGTCCAATCAGCAAGCGCGGGGCGATTTGGCCCCGCCTCCAGGCGTGTCGGAGTAGAATTGATATATGCAAAAAATCGAGGATCAGGGGAGATTCACGCCCCTTTTTCTCCGTCCAATGGACGAGCGTGGCTCCACCCCCGAGCTCGTTCTGATCCAGAAATTTGCATATGGGTTCTCCTGCCGTACTGTAAAGCGCCGAGCGCGGGGCGAATTTAGTCAGTTTTTGGGCTCGGGCGAGTTGGAGAAGTGTGGCAGCGGGAGAGTTTTTCGGTCAAGGGAGTTGGAGAAGAGTCAAGGCGAGTTGGAGAAGTGTGGCAGCGGCAGAGTGTGGCAGCAGCAGTCAAGTCAGGTCTGGAGGAGAGTCAGTCTGTCGGAGGTCGGAGTCTGTCGGGGTTCAGAGTCTGACGGGGAGCTGCAGAGAGGGGAAGCCGGGAGCGCGGTCGAGGTCGCAGTGGAGTCGCTCGTCGCGGGACCCAAGCAAGCCAGCTATCCTCTTTCCCCAGAGCATCAACAATTCCCCCCTTCCCCGCCCACCCCCGCGCTGAGATAGTGCGAAAAGGGGGCCCCGTTCCCACCCCACTCCAAGCAGTGCCAACGAAACCCGCGAAGGAGCGCGGAGTCGGGGCACCGCCGCCACATTTGCGGCTCATCACAAGACGGGTAGGCTCACCCGGTCTCGCGGCCCACCTGTCCCCTTGTCGTTGAAGGTGGCCCTTTTCTTTTGCTTTTGAGTATATGTGTTGTCGGCGCCGTCTGTAAAGTAAAACTGTGTAAGTGTTGCCGTGTGCTCGCGTAGTCGGTAGTAGATCTGCATTGTTGCGTTTCTTTTGTTACATCTGCTTTTGGTACATAATTGTTGTAATTGTATACGTGTGCTTTCCGTGTGCTGCGGAATAAATGTGCATTATGTTGAACTGTTTTTCCCGTTTCGCTTCGTCTTTTCTTTAATTGAATCTCCATCTTGTTTCACGTAAATCTCCATCTTGTTCAGTTGTCTTACCCTTCCTCCCGCCCTTGGTTTACTGAAGCTTGTGGCAAGGCAGTTGTCCTGAAACAACTTGCCTTTGCCTCATGGAAAGCAAACCCAACTGAGGGCAATCTCAGTTCTTTCCACAAAGCTCGGAACAAGTGTGTATCTACCCTCAGGAGAGCCAGAAAACAACATCTTTCTCATCTCAAGTCTGAACTCTCAAACCTCTCTCCCTCCTCAAAATCCTGGTGGCGTTTAATCAAATCTGTTTCTGGTGTATGTTCCCCCTCCATCCCCTCCCTTACCTCAAATGGCCGCACTGCTGATTCCACACGTGATAAAGCTGAATGTCTAAACTCGGTGTTTGCAGCTAAATCTTGTGTCCTAAACCCATCACTATCTCTACCCACTTTACCCAGTCGCACCCAACTGTCCCTGGACTCTGTATCCTTTTCTCCTGACAAGGTGGAGAGCTTGCTTACAAACCTCGAGTCAGATTCTGCAACCGGTCCAGACGGCATCAGCCCACGTGTCCTCAAAGCCTGCTCTTCTGCTCTTGCTCACCCTCTCTCTGTTCTATTCACCCTCTCATTTGCCCAGGGTCATCTGCCATCTGCTTGGAAATCTGCTAACATCACTGCCCTGCATAAAAAAGGTGCAAAAACAGATCCCTATAACTACAGACCAATCAGCCTTCTCCCAATCATCAGCAAGGTGATGGAATCCATCATCGCCTCAGATATGAAATCCTTCCTCTTCTCCAATGGCTTGATTTCCAATCATCAATTTGGTTTCAGACCAGGTCACTCTACCCTGGATATGCTGCTTCTGCTCTCCCATCAATGGATGGAGGTCCTCAATGCCAGACAGGAAATCCGAGCCGTATCCCTGGACATATCACGTGCTTTTGACACAGTCTGGCACCCTGCACTACTCACCAAACTCTCTTCCCATGGTATTCAAGGCCATCTCCACTCATGGCTCGCAGACTTCCTCTCCTGTCGCAGTCAACGTGTGGCCCTAAATGGAGTTCTTTCATCCCCTCTTCCTGTGCAGGCTGGAGTTCCTCAAGGTAGCGTTCTGGGCCCTGTTCTTTTTCTGGTTTTCATCAATGATCTCTCGGACTCTCTGGAAAATCCTCTATTTCTCTTTGCCGACGACTCCACCCTCTGCCGTACCATCTGTCATCCCTCAGACCGGCAAGCAGCAGCTTCTTCACTCACTGCAGATCTGGATAAAATCACAAACTGGTCCAACACGTGGAACATGTCTTTTAATCCAGACAAATCTCACACTCTCACTATGTCTCTTCGAAAGGACCGTTTACAAAACCCCCCCATCCACTTTCTCAACAATCTTCTGGAAGAAGTCTTTTCTTTCAAGCTTCTAGGTCTCACTATCTGCCATGACCTTTCCTGGGAAAGTCACATTTCCAACCTCGCCTCAAAAGCCAGTCGCCGACTGGGAATCCTCCGTCGTGCTAAGTCCTTCCTCGGCCCTCTTGAGCTCCTGACCACTTACAAAGCTTTTGTCCGTAGCCTGATGGAGTACTGCTCTCCCCTCTGGGCTGGTGCTCCTGCCTCCCACCTTTCTCGGCTTCACGCTGTCGAAACCAGGGCATTTAAGATCATCGGCATCTCCCGCAATGAAGCTGAGTCTTTGGGCCTCTCACTCAATCACCGCAGGTTGGTCGGTGGTCTTTCTGTCTTCTACAGACTCCTCTCCAGCCTTGCCCCCCTGCTCTCTCTGCGATTTGTCCCCACCACATTTCCACAGGGCGCTCAAGGTCCGCCAACAACCCCCTTCTGGTAAAACTACCAAAATCACGAATCACTGCTCATCTTCACTCTTTCATTCCTCTTTTTTCCCGCCTTTGGAATAAACTTCCTCACTCTATTCTTTCCCATTCTTCCCTCCAGGCTTTCCAAACAGCTGTTCACCACCACCTCTTATCTTCCCCCATCCAAATCCTCGATCTTTTCTACCCCCGATAATCCACCCAAGCCCACTTCCTTCATTTCTCCTACTTTCCTTCCTGAAAGTCCCTGAAATGTCCATCTTCTCTTCGCCATGTTCCCCGTCCCATCCCCATCCCTCTCCCTTCCACAGTTCACCTAATGTGTCTGTTCCCCACTGTTTTGTTCCTTCCACTCCCGCCCCTCTTGTCTCATGCCTCCTTGCTGTGAGTTGTGTGTTAGCTCTCATACGAGCCTCGACCAAGGTATACAAAAAAAAAATAAAAAAAAAATAAAAAAGGGTTGGTAGTGGGCTTAATCCGCCCGATAATTAATCGGAACCGTCGAGGCCGACGATAACACCGCTCGGTTATCCCGATAGTACGGAACGGGTCGCTTAAGTGGCCCGTGTCCGGAGTCGACCTGCTGCGAGGTGCGATCGCCCGGTCTATCCTCCGTGTGGGTACTTAGGTAGGTCGAATTTGGCGAACAACCCTATCCCACGCGGGGGGCCGATTGGCACGATCGTGGTGAGGCCGAAAGGCCCACCCGTGACTAGTTCCCGGGGTTAGTCCGAGAGGGTCACGACAGAATTGTCCGTCCGGTGGGCGACGTGCCGCGATTCGAGTTACGTGGCCGCACGCACGCCGGCGGGCGCAAATTCGCAACAATATATATATATATATATATATATATATATATATATATATATATATATATATATATATATATATATATATATATATATATATATATATATATATATATATATATATGAGGTGTGTTCAAAAAGTATCCAACCTTAATTTTCGTGCATACACAAATGAAGCTAGGGAGGCGTGGTTTGGTGCACATATGTAGGCAATCCTAATTCGTATGCATGAATATTTTCCCGCCTGCAGAAGCTGTCAGTCGCCGACAGACCGCCGATGAGTGAGGAAGTGTAAGTGAGCGCCGTCAAATTTTCGTTTTTGACAAAATGACGGAAAAACTTGAACAACGCCACTGCATCAAATTTTGTGTCAAGCTTGGCGATTCCCAAGTGGAAACGATCAGCAAGATTCAACAGGCCTTCGGGAACGAGGCAATGGGCACCACACAGATAAAAGAGTGGTACAACCGCTTCAAAGATGGTCGCACATCAGTGGAAAGTGAAGCACGTTCTGGTAGGCCCTCAACATCCCAAAATAAGATAGTCATTGACCAAGTGAGGACCCTGCTGATGCAGGATCGTCGAATCACGATCATAGAACTTGCAGACGAGGCAGGTGTCAGCATTGGATCCGTTCATTCAATTGTGACTGAGGATTTGGGCTTAAGGAGAATCTCAGCGAAGTTCATGCAAAAGCTGCTAACGATCGAGCAGAAGCAACTCCGTTTGGAGATCGCACAGGACGTGCTGGAGACTGTGAATAGCGATCCCAACTTCTTCAACACAGTGATCACTGGCGATGACACCTGAGTTTATGGGTACGACCCAGAAACCAAGTTCCAGTCATCACAATGGAAGCATCCAACATCCCCGAGGCCAAAAAATGCAAGAAAGGTCCGCAGCAATGTCAAAGTCATGCTGACCGTCTTCTTTGACTCCAGTGGCATGGTTCATCACGAGTACGCACCACATGGCACAAACATCACCAAAGAGTACTACCAAGAGGTACTGCGTCGCCTTCGTGACGCTGTGCGACGCAAACGGCCGGACCTGTGGGCAGCAGTCAAATGGCAGCTCCGTCACGATAACGTACCCGCCCATTCTTCACATTTGATACAGAGTTTCCTGGCCAAATACAACACACCAGTGCTTCGTCAGGCTCCCTACTCTCCCGACATGGCTCCGTGTGACTTCTGGCTTTTCCCCAAGCTGAAAATGCCCCTGAAAGGGACCAGATTTCAGTCCAGAGAAGACATCATGCGGAATGTAACGGACCAGCTGCACGCCATCCCAAAAGAGGCGTTCCAGCGCTGCTTCCGACAGTGGCAGAACCGTTGGGAGAAGTGTGTGGCAGCCCAAGGGGACTACTTTGAAGGAGATTAGTGTAAGTTTATTGTATCTGGATACGAGTATTTTTTATGAACAAAGGTTGGATTCTTTTTGAACACACCTCGTACATATATATATATATATATATATATATATATATATATATATATATATATATATATATATATATATTTATATATATATATTTATATATATATATATATATATTTATATATATATATATATATATATATATATATATATATATATATATATATATATATATATATATATATATATATATATATATGGCCCCGCGAGGAGTGATGTAAGCGACATTTTTAATATGATGATGATAGGCTCAGATGATAGGGTAAGGGTTAAATAGTGCTATATTGCATTAACTCCAAAATGGCCGGTGTCCCTGACATCACTCCTCCTCGCGGCGCCTCATATACATATATACATATATATATATATATACATATATACATATATACATATATACATATATACATATATACATATATACATATATACACACACACACACACACACACACACACACACACACACACACACACACACACACACACACACACACACACACACACACACACAGATATGTGCGCACGCACACACATGTAAAAGTAAAGTAAATCAAATCACCTTGTGAAATATTTTAAAACAAGGTAACTGCGTAAATGGTTATTTATTCAACCCAAGGCCTGTATGTTCATTCCCTTACCGATTGTGCCCCCATAGTTGGCCCACTACCCTCACTGTCAATTCAACCTTGCTCTTCCATGAGCCTCACTCGATAAAGTGGAGAGAAAGAATAAAAGTGTGGGTGATCAAATGCAATACTCCATTGATGACAAACCACCGGTATCTTCTGCTTCCCCACCCCGTGAACTTTCTCAATACCCAATAACTACAAAAGTTGATCTTAAAATAATGGGAATAAAAGCTTTCACAGGATTCATTTGATAAAGAGTCATGAAAATGGTTTGAATCCTCACACATTTTGACCCCCTTGAGTAGAGTCATCCTCAAAGTAATCTTCTTTAATAATAAATGAGTTAAGTAAGTCATCCTCTGAGAAGCAAGCTGGGCAATCCTTGTATGAATAATAACTCAAAGTATCCAAACTTCACATTCCAATTTATCTCCCAAGGAACAGGGAGCAGCAAAAGGGAATTAAAACAACAAGAAGCAATAAAAAAGGGAAATCAAACAAGAGAGTTCATTGAACACATGACCCCACGCAGTGTTCAAATTTATAATTCAATTTAAATAAAATAATGATTTTAAAGGTCGCATAAATAAAATAAAATAAATCCAGAAATCTAGCGCCGTTGATGCAGTGTCTTATACACAACCGTATTTAACACGTCCAAGTACATGGACTGCAAAACTGGAGGTTTTTGGAAGTATTTACAAGGTGATTTGTGTTCTACAGTATTTAATTCAATTTGAATAAAATAGGCATTGTAAAGGTCGAATAAAAAAAAATTCTGTTAGTTTACCACCATTGATGCAGTGTCTGTTACATCACCGAATGTCTGCAAACGTCAGACAGAAGTGAACACATTACATTAGTTATTTGTTCCTGTTGTTGGTGTCCTTTAAGACAAGCTAAAACACAGTGAGTTTCCTGTTTGGAATGATTTTCAATTTTGTTTGACTGCCAGGCAGGCAGGCAGAGTAAAAATATGATCTCACTCCTATCTGCACGTGCGCAATTGGGACAAATTCAAAGTTAAAGTGTGGTTAAACAGCAGGTTCGTTTTCCGATTCATGTTCAAAATACAACATTGGATTGAAATCAGGTTGTTCCTCGATCATAAACTGTCTGTCTGTCCATCGATCCATCTACAAACGTCAGACAGAAGTGAACCGATTGCCGCTTTTCGCTTCGCATGCGTGGGGTAGCAACAAGGAGCAGCAAAACGGGTAATAAAACACCAAGGAGCAGCAAAACAGGTAAACGATCATCGGCATTATTGATACCGACAATTACACGTACAAACACAAGAAGTAATTTACATAGCTTCCACAACTTGGTAAGAATAGCAAAAAGTGTGAGTGTGTATGTGTATATATGTAGAAAAACAGGAATAAATTCCTGCGGCGGGACAGTATTTAAATTTTCTGACTCAACGAGGGACTCGAACCCAAGGACCTCATCACTTACACGGCAACAACCCACTGAGCTATTGAGTCTTTAGGATAACCTCAGAATTGTCTCACACTAATCCTGCAAGCTTTATAATGGCCAACGTGTGTGTGTGTGTGTGTGTGTGTGTGTGTGTGTGTGTGTGTGTGTGTGTGTGTGTGTGTGTGTGTGTGTGTGTGTGTGTGTGTGTGTGTGTGTGTGTGTGTGTGTGTGTGTGTGTGTGTGTGTGTGTAAAATATAGTCTCAGCATATCAGCTTCCACAAGCTGTCAGGAAAAATATTTAATAAAAAAAATAACATATAAAACACCACAAACATAGTGCTTGCCCAAGCATACTTCAAACATAGGTGTGCCCTGCTTGAGGGAGTAAAGGTATCCTTTGCAATGTGTCCAAAAACACACTCTTACGACTGATTGCTATCACGAGACAGACACAGGTAATATATCATCCTCGACATCCCAGACGTCAACGACTCTCAGGAAAAACACTGCGACGAGGAAAGAGCATCCGGCATCAGCAACAAAAAAAAAAATGCGTCACAAGAGCAGGTGCTTTGCGAGGTCTTTGCCCGTGTGCTTTGGCTACGCGGGATCTGGCTCCATCGCTAGGTGGTGCTGCCCTGGGGGCAGGCTGGAAAGCAGGGTATTTCCGAATGTCATTAATCTTTCAACGTCGTTGTTTGTTACTTGTGCAAGATAGTCGAACGTCAGACATACTCTTCTTGCTCAATACTCACAAATAAGCAAACTGAATATGGAACATCATACCACACCAGACGTTTCGTGCTCACAAAAGTGCAAGCATGTAATATCTGGTATGGTATTAGAAGCACTGGAGTACCACATAGCTACCTATACATAAAACGACTTCCATAAAGACCACCACACGCAAAACGACCCCCATGGTAATTCTTCCAGACACCCAGGTATACCCTGCCAACACCATGTTCTGCAGTGCTGAGAGGGGCAAAATGATTTTGACAACCATTCACACAGATTAGCGATTTTCAAGAGTTAGATAGAAAAGTGATCTTCACAAGCATCGCATAGTATGCAAGCAGAATACTAGTCTCTGTGAAGGCTTGTGTTGGTTCACTTCAGGAGGGGGAGGGGGAATAAATTAAAAGGATTTCATCACAACTGAGAGGCAATAGCAGCGTGATAATCACCAAGGGACGCGAGTTGCGACCGACGTTTCGAGCGTCAACTCTTCATCTAACCCTTCGAGCAAAAAATTGTTGCAGTCACCACCAAAGGTGGACGGAAGTTATGGCATCCTGGTCACAGAGACAATCTCAAAAAGTTCTGGATGGATTCAGATGAAATTTGGTGGACAGGTTGGGTATGCGACAATGACTAGTTTATTCAATGTTGATGAAGATCCGGATGTGAGAATTGTTGTTTAATTTTTGAAGTGATTTTTCACCATTGAGAGATGGGGTCAAAAAAACCATATATTGCATGGTATCTCAAAAAGTTGTGGACGAGTTGTGACGAAACTTTGTGGATGATTTGGGTAAGTGAGAAGAACAAGCCGATTCAGTTTTGGTTCTGGTCTGAATCCAGATCCTGCCCGTCAGTGGGATACAAACCATAAACTGTTCAGCCTGGCAGAGGAATGCGTTCCACCCAGTGCCGTTCTAATTTTTGTATCCGCCCTTTTTTGCTGAAAAAAAGGCTTTTGCTGTGATGAAATGCAAATGATCGAAAAGTTAACCACACCTCGTTTCCCATGCAAGTTAACATACTCTTCTAAGATCTAGGAGATACAAGATCCATCACAAAGTACAACTGAAAAGGGAAGTGTGCAACAATCATGGAAGAGCTGAAATGGAGAATTAGCCATTTAAAATTGAAAACGTCTCAAAGAGAAAACAGATGATGTTGAGGCTGGCCAGGTAGGAGGGCAGTTTACAAAGTGGGGAAGCAGTGGCAAAGCGGGGGTCATAAGGATTTCCTCTTTTAAAAAACGTTTCAGAGTCGAACATGACAACAAATCTTTTCAAACAGCTTCAAAAAACTCAAACACTGTCTGGAAACTACAAATAAACAAGAGCGAGAAATGATTTGCAATCCATGTTGCCTTCCAACCTGATATTTTCCAAGACCAAAAAGGGCATAACTCTGTGGGAAATTGATGAAACATCCTGAAACTCAAACTAGTCCTGTAACTTGTCATGACAAAGCCACTGACCAAGTTTCAGTAGAATATTTTAAAGAGTACGGGAAAAAAAAGTCGAAGAAAAACCACAGGTGGGACAGACGAAAATATGAAGAGACAGAAAACAAAATTATAATCCCCTCTGGTGAAACCAGTAGAGGACTAATAACAGGACAAACATCTTCACTGGTTCACGACTTCTCGGTTGGGAGGAAAACCTCAAAAACTTCAAGGCATGAAGAAAATTCCATGTTTGTATCCATTTTTGGGCTGGTAGGATATCGTACAGGTACGCACACTCACCTCTTAGCTGTCTAGCCTGGGTTTGAAACCCAAACCCAGCTATAAACTGTCATCCTGGTGTTGTGTAGATAGGACGACACATCAATGTGTGCACTGTAAATTGGAATAAGGTCAAGCCAGAGGACCTGTCTGCCAGCACTGGAGGTGTACGACGATGATAAAGATCCCACACTATGTTTCACTAGTAGGTGAGTCAATCGTTAGCATCCTGAACAAATTCCAAAATTACTGCCGATTAAACGTCAGGCCTGCACAGCTGGTTCCAAAAAAAATTAAACAAAATAAAATTGGCACAAATCGTTACTCACAGATGACCCACAAGGTGGGAATAATTGGAACTGCTGAGTAAGTAGTGGCAGAGATGAAGAACATTAATTGTTTTTGGCCCTATCTCTCAATGGTGAAGAATCACTTCAACAATTAAATAACTCATATCCATATCCGGATCTTCACCAAAATGGAAACAATTCTTCCTCGTCACGCACCCAACCTGTCCACCAAGTTTCATCCAAAGCCATCCGTGCACAACTTTTTTTGAGCTATCACGCCATATATCGTTCTGCCCTATCTCAGTGGTGAAGAATCACTTAAAAAAAATTATCAGATCCAGATCCAGATCCAGATCTTCACCAAAATTGAATCAATTCTTCGTCACACACCCTAAGTGTCAACCAAGTTTCGTCCGAATCCGTCCACAACTTTTTGAAATATCCTGCACAGAAACAAACAAGCAGGCAGAGAGGGGGTGAAAACATAACCTCCTTCACCTTCGGTGGCGGAGGTAATTATTGTGTCGCCAAGGGGGATGGCGAAAGGTAACAGGAAAATGACTTTGAAACAACAAAATTTGTACCTCGGATTTATGACTGAAGGATGCAGATTTGTGAAAAATCTTATTGTTGGAGACTAAAGCAAGTGAGCAATAAATAAATAAATATAAAGTGAGCAAAGCCATCATTGCATGTCACGTCACCAATGTAGTGGAAGGGCAGATCAAGCATTAGATAATTATCTCTCATCTTGTTCATCATTTCTGCAGTAAACAACCACTTTACTTCTTCATTTAAAAGGCCCCAATTAGTCCCATGTTCTTGTGGGGTTTGCCAGGGAAGTTTTTGGCCCAAGTCTTTCACGAACCGGCTGGCCAGGCCTGACGCTTGACTAAGTGGTTAGGCCAGGGATTTGTAATTTGGTCATGGTGCCGGCGATGGCTCGCCTACTCATCGCGAAGGACACCAGGCGGTCTTTAACGTCCACACACTAATGTCGGCAGACGGGATGTCCAGTTTCACATCCATTTGAGGGATGACACACATTGATGCCTCGTCCTGCCTGTGACACCGGGATGAGTTTATTTTCTGGGTCAGGATTGAAACCCAGGCAAGACAGCTTAGTGGTCAGTGTGCGATTGTACGTACCTGAAGGATATCCTACCAGCCTTGAACAATCACTTTACTGGAAGGGGACAAAACATTTTTACACACTTGAACAATAAAAGGAACATGGATGATAAAGTTGTAAATTAACTTCGATTAATTTTTTTCCTCCTATTGTAGAAACAGTTCAACACAATCCTCGATATTTGTGAAGCATTGGTGGGTTGTTCACAGTTTTTTTGTTTTTTTTTTCTGTGAAGGAATACTTATATGACATCACAATCTCCAAAATCCAAGATGATGGCACAGCTGCAGAGGTAGTGCACTTGCCTCCAACCATCAGGTTTTG
This sequence comes from Eptatretus burgeri, assembly GCF_056783735.1. Taxonomy (NCBI): domain Eukaryota; kingdom Metazoa; phylum Chordata; class Myxini; order Myxiniformes; family Myxinidae; genus Eptatretus; species Eptatretus burgeri. Next base: position 97,647,124 of record NC_140969.1, read on the forward strand.
GGATTTATTCGAGTTGACCGTCCACCGTCACCCTGGTGTGTCACAAGCAGAGCGTCGTATCAGTAATCGTGTCATCCCTCAGATGCACGTTAAGCTGGGTATCCTGTCCAGCAACATTAGTTGGAGGATGTTAAAGATTCCACAAAGGCAAGAGTCATTCCACAAATTAAAGCCCTAATCTGCAAATTGCCTTGGATCACCAGCATACCCACACATCAGTAATAATGCAACAACCTGGTCACATGAGTAAAAAAACTCCGAGTCTGATATGCAGTTGCGAGCAACGACCATCACTTCATTCATTGGACTTTGTGTGGAATCTCTTGTTTTCTGATACTTGGAGAATAATAAATTGAATAGCAAGCAAATCAAGAGTTCAGAAAAAATAACATTTTTAGATTGTTTTACCCTTTGGATTATCTTTACAAACTTATCTTTAAAAAAAGAAAAAGAAAAAGAAAAACATTGCCAAGCACTTTGGGGGGAAGGGGGGGGTCCAAGTGTTATGCCCCCACTGTTCTCAAGTCAACAAACACAATTAACCCCTACAGGTCAGGTCAGGTATGGGAGCATGTGCCAGAACAGCGTGTCACTGCGTCCACTTTCCGCCGGTACTCCAGGGGCCTCCGTCTGGCCTTCCCCCAGGCAGATGCCAGGCCCATCCCCATCTCCTTGAGATGATGGGCAACCTGATGCAACCACCAGGCACGTGGTCTGCCCATTGGCCTCCTCCACTCACGAGACTCCCTCGCTGAGAGAATCTGGTGAGCAGGATCAGCGTCAGGAAAACGAGCCACATGTCCATACAGCCGCAACTGACGCTCACGGACCATGCAGGTAACAAATCTCATCCGAGTGTCTCTCAGCAAACACTCGTTGGACACAAAATCCGACAAGCGATAGCCAAGGATTCTCCGAAGAGACCTGGTACCAAAGGAATTAAGTCTCTGTCTCAGATCCTTGGTCAGAGTCCAAGTCTCGCATCCATAGAGCAAGACTGGAAGCACCAAGGACCTGAAGACTCGGACTTTCGTCCTCCCACACAGGTACCGGCAGCGCCACACCCCATGATCCAGTGAATCCATGACTCCCCAGGCCCGACCCAGACGTCTGACTCACTCACAACCTCTGACTCCGACCCTCTGACTCACAACCAGCAGAGACATGAATATCACTGCCAAGGTAAGTGAATCTCTCCACGACCTCAACATTCTCACCACAAACAGACACAGACAGGACAGCAGCATCCAAAATGTCATTGAAAGCCTGGATCTTAGTTTTGACCCAAGAAACCCGTAATCCCAGCGGCTCAGACTCCTCATTCAGCACCTCGAGGGCCCCCAAAAGGATATCTAAAGTCTCCGCAAAGATGACTGCATCATCTGCGAAATCAAGGTCCGAGATCTTGACATTCCCAAACGATGCACCGCAGCTTGATCTTTCCGACATCCTCCCTAGAATCCAGTCCATACAAGTGCTGAAAAGTGTGTGGGCCAGTACACACCCCTGACGAACTCCAGTAACAACTGGAAATAAGTCAGAGATGGTACCACCACACTTCACAGCACTCTCAGTACCAGAGTAGAGTTCAGACATCAGATCGATCAGTTTTGGTGGCACCCCACGAAGACCAAGAATCCTCCAGAGGACATCCCGATTCACTGAATCGAACGCTTTACAGAGATCAACATAGGCTGCAAGCAGCCCCTGCCGAAACTCTCGTCTGCGTTCGGTGAGGACACGAAGAGCAAGGATACGGCCAATTGTTGACCTCTTTGGTGTAAAGCCTGACTGCTCTGGACGCTGGTGCTCAAGCAGATGGTGGCGAACCATATCAAGAATTATCTGAGCAAAGACCTTGCCCGGCACTGAGAGCAGCGTCACCCCTCGGTAGTTGTTGCAGTCTTGGCGATCACCCTTCCCTTTCCAGAGAGGGACAACAAGGCCCCTCTTCCAATCAGTTGGGATGATGCCTGTTTTCCAGGCAGAGCACAAATCTGCATGCAACGACACGAGTGCAGCATTTCCACCAGTCTTGAGAAGTTCAGCATGGATTCCACAGATCCCTGGAGCTTTATCCTGTTTCAACCGGTTCACCGCAGCCCGTGTTTCCACAAGCGAAGGTGGACCACAATTGATTGGAGGGTCAGCAACAGGGATTGTAACACCATTGACGTCCAACTCGACAGCTGGTGGATCAGCCTGGTACAACCGCTCAAAGTAACCGGCCCAGTGGGCCTTCACTTCAGACTCCTCTGTTAAGAGCCTACCACTCTGCTCTAACTGCAGTGCTCCGAGGGATGGGCTTGGATGAACGCAATGCGCGAATTCCCCTGAAAGCAGGACGAGAATCACCTGTCCACAGGTGATGCTCTACCCCCTCACAGATTCCTCGCACATCGGCCTCCTTGTCCACCCTTAGTGCACGTACAGTTTTACGCCTCAGCTCCCTGAACAGCTCAGCTCTGCCATTCAGCCTGGCCCTGCGACTCTGGTCAATGGTATCCAGAGTCCCTTGAGAGACAAAATTCTTCTTTGCCCTGCGGTGAGTTCCAAGACATCCACTGGCAACATCATGGATGGTGGTCTTGAAGGTAATCCATAACTCTTCAGGACCCCCCAAAGCACCCAGATACCCCAAATGACCACTCAGCCTGTTCGCAAACTCCTCAGCTACTCTCTCATCCTTGAGCTTGCCAACATCCAGCCGAGGTTGGGATGGTACCATTCTCCAGGATTTAAGGTGCAGCTTTAGAGTTACTACAACAAGCCGGTGGTCAGTATTGAGGAACTGAGCACTCCGGTAGACCCTGCAGTTCTGGATCATCCTCCAGCGACCGTCAACGAGGACATGGTCAATCTCCTTTGCCACACTGCCAGCGTTGGAATACCAAGTCCAGCGATGAGCTTGTGGGCGCTGAAACTATGAACCGGCCACCCTCAGTCCATGACTTCTTGCAAAGTCAAGGAACTTGGTGCTATTCTGATTCATAGTTCCTGACCCATGGGGACCAACACACATCTCATAACCATCTCTATCAGTTCCAGTCGATGCATTGAAATCCCCCAAGAATAGAAGTGTATCTCGTCTGGGGCACTGATCAACCACAGACTCGAGCGTGGCGTAGAATGTGTCCTTCACAGTGAGGTCACTCACCTCAGTCGGAGCATCGACAGAGACCAGGGAAATGACACCTAAGGAGTGACGAATCCTTAGTCTCATAATACGCTCGTTGACCGGTGTTACCTCAATTATCATTGGGGTCAGCTTATTGGACACAGCTTCAGCAACTCCTTGAGTATGGTAAACATCAGAGCGATCAGACCAATAAATAGTAGGTGTAACCACCCACCATTATCTCTGCCGCAAACCCTCACCCCCTTCCCAAAACCTCCACACTCCCCCACCCTCTTTCTGCACTCCATGGGGCTGGCCTACACAATGCTTCAAAAAAAAAAAAGTTTATCACAATCTATAAAATAGGTTGAATAGATTACCCTTCCCCTTATTGCAAATTCCACCCTTAAATCTCAAAAGCAAAAAACCCTCTTAAATCACAGAAAAAATAAAATCGCCAGTACAAAGATCACCCCCCCCCATCCCCCCAATGACACACACCTCATGTCTGTCATGTTTGGTGCCCCGACAATGTTCCATTCTCAAGATATACAAGATATAACGGAACTGACAAACAGAAACATGGAGTGTTGGTGAGAATGAGGTAGGTTTGGGGGGTTTTTTTATCACTTTTACCTGATGGGAGACAGGTTCATAAATATACCGAAAATGGACCAATAAAATAAAACAGGATACTACATGTCAAAGATAGGACTATGGTATTTCACAAGCAAAAGCTTGAACAAAATTCAGATGAATAAATAAACCAGTCACCCGTGAAAGTCAAAGATAAATAAAAACTATGAAAAGAGTCAAATTTTTAACAAAAACAACACCATGTGACAAATTCATCACTCTTCTGATGTGGGTGACAATAACCACAAGCATGCCTACAAATCACCCAGTTACATCCATCACCATAGTGGCCTGAACCCCAGCGGAGCCACAAAGCAATTTGCAAGTGAAGAAGGTGATACAAAACTGAAGGTTTACGTGACAAGTCGGGGTTGTGTAGAAATTCGAATACGTATGTCTGGGAGCCATCTTTGTGATCTCTACGCAAACATGGTGGGAATTTGGATCACACGCATTACCGCCAACCCCCCACCCCCCTCCCCCCCATCCAATCCAGATGCAACATTGTTCCGCATTTGCTCATGCTTGCTTCCCGGTCTCTCCTCACACCCTTCTACCACCCATCCTCATCCTTTTCAAACTTTACTCTCAACCCATCCCCCCAAACACCCAACTACCGCGTGGAGAGACAAGAGAGATGCCACCCAAGGCAACTGATTTAATATAATCGAAACCTTGTTGGATCTCTTTGAATGAAAGCAACTAGACAAACATATAATCGTTTTCCTTCACAAACAAGTGAGTTTCAAACATACTCTAGATGCAAGAAATGTCCAGATACCTACATCTGAATATCAAAAACTATGCTTTCAACAAACTGACAACACGGATGATGACAGACAGTGTGAAGAAGTGTAAAATAAGAAAAACACAAGCAAAACATCATGGTTATTAAAACAAATTTTAAAATACGACAAAACTAGTTAATAACATCATTACCTCCGCCCCCAAAAGTGGATAGAGATTATGTTTTCACCCATATGTTTATTTGTCTGTCTGTGAACAAGATAGCTAAAAAAGCTATGTATGGATGGATTTGGACGAAATTTGGGACAGTTTGGATGTGTGACAAGGACGAATTGATTCAATTTTGGTGAAGATCCAGATCTGGATAAGATTTTTTAAAATTTAACTTTCTAAGTGATTTTTCACCATTGACAGATGGGGCCAAAAACTATATATAGCACGGTATCTCAAAAGGTTGTGGACGAGTTGTGACAAAACTTGGTCGATGAGTTGGGTATGTGACAAGAACAAGCAGATTAGATTTTGATTAATGTCAAGATGAAAATCTGCCTGCGGCTTATCAGTGGGATACAAAACAAACTGTTCAGCCTGGCGGAGATATGCGCACTACCGAGTGCCGTTCTAGTTCTAAATCGATTCACAAACACCCGCATGGAGAACAACACTGCACAAACCCACATGGAGGGCTGTGCTGTGCATTCGCAATCTAATGGAGTCACTGCACCACCTAGTGGACGATTTGATGAATGGAGAGACGTGATGGCACAAAACACGAGCTAAATTGAGGGTCGAAATTCCTTTGGCAAACAATAGCATTTTATTTTGTCAAAAACTTTTTTGGATACATTGGGCCAAAATAAATTGTATGGATCCATTTCATGAACGACCTTTAAAATTGAAGGAATCGGTGTTTATTGGTTGAAAATTCAATAATTGGTGTTTGTCAGTTCAAAATATCGGCAGTCACCACCACGAGTAATAAATAGTATACAGCACGTACGCACACCATTTACAATAGGAATCCACTGTTAAAATAACAGAGTTGTAATTTTTTTTAACCTCTCTGGTCTTGCTGATAAACAACAAGAGGCCCACAAGTTGTCAAATTTCAATAACAGACCATCCTGAGATGACACCTTAAAATTAATGGAGGGACAATCAGAAATGTTGCAAAAGCTGGAAAAGATTCCACAAATGGAGACAATAAAGTGAAGAAGAATAAAGATCACCTTTTCGGTTATTGCTTTCTTCAACTGCATGTAAATGTGTGGTTATATTTATTTATCTGGACGTGAATGTGTTATGCCAGAAGCTCTCCCAACATGCACTCCACATTTTTATGGAGAGTTCCTAAAAAAAAAAAAAATTAAGATTTCTTTAACACTCTCCTATTGCTCACTCACCACTGCTGTGACAAAACTCAAAAATAATTACAACCTGAACATCCATATTGTGTGTGTTATTAAAAAGGGAAAATCCTCCATGAGCATGTTCACAATATGAGCCTGAAAGATATTGTAGGGAGGGCAAGTGAAGAAACAAGTGAAAGATACATATTAATTGAAATTATTAAATTCTCCTGACTTGGACCAATGCCGTGAAGACCTCATCACGACGGCATGATGCCCTGCTAACCCCGAAGGGCATCCAGCAGTTCATGTGAGGCAAAGTCAAAAGCTGTCAACAAGCAGATGAAAAGCGAAGCTACCGACTTGGTTTTGCCATTCTTAGGGCTCATCAGGGCAACATATCGCTGTTCCATCCACTTGACTTTTGAAGCCCTTTTGGCTTATACAGTAATGGCTAAAAATATTGGCATCCTTGCACTATTTTCAAATAATGCACCATTTCTTCCAGAAAAATGTTGAAATTAAAAATATATATTTTGGAATCCACAAATGTATTTCTTTGGTTTGCAGTGGAACAAAAAAAATATATCTGAAAAAAACATTACTAAATCTTAGCTTATTCCACACAGAAACCCTACAATGTCCCGGACAATATTATTGGCTCCATTTAGAAGTTGTTAGAAACAATTCGATTTCAAGCAGGTGATTTTCCCTTACTTTGAAATTGAACTCACCTGGGATGAGTTGCAGGAGCCTGCAATATTGTGACGTCCACGGGACTTGAACAGTCCCGCCAACGTAGAATGAGCCGAAACGATGGAGGCGGTTTATTTTTTATAACCCAAAGATGGCGGTTTTAATCGCTCTACCGCAAACGGGACGAGGAAGGTGGCACGAGTCGCTTTTCACTGAGTTAATAACGTTTATTTCTCTAACCAGAAATAATAAGACTCGGCAAGAGGAGGGATCCGGGGCGATTCGACGGGATAGTGGTGTGGGTTCGGGCGTGGGGAAAACACTAACAATTCCAATGGATATACAAATCTCAAACCCTCTAAGGCGCCAGGTACACACACACACACACACACACACACACACACACACACACACACACACACACACACACACACACACACACACACACACACACCGTAGCTGGTCCTGATGGTCAGGCTGGCCCGTGGTGTAGACGCAACAGTCCCTGGATTGGCGTCGGACGAGCTGGCGTTGCGCTCGTCAGGGGCAGGAGACACCGTGGTGCTGTCGACCTCCTGGTGTCGGCGCAAGTCCGCTCACAGCCGCCAGGGAGCCAGTTCTGGCGCCAAGTTGCGAGCAGGAGAGGGAGGCAGGTCCGCCTGCCATTCGACCCCGTACTCCGAGCCAGCAGAACCCCAGAGCCAACCGAGGTCAGGCACGAGGCACAGCAAGGCCACGAGACACGATGAATCCAGGATCGAATCAGCCCAACAAAACAGCACGCTCCCAGCACAACAGCCTCCACCAAAACGGTTTTTCTTTACCGATCTTCTTCCTCCAACCCTTTTTCCCGAACAGAACCTTTTTATCCTCGAGTCCACGTCACTTCCAATCGAGCCGTTTTATTGGCCCTCCGCCATCGCCTTCCGCCAATCGTGATCACGGGGCGGAGCCATCCGCAGCACTGTCCTGTGACGTCATGGCAAGCCTCCAGGGAATACCAAAAAGGGTTTACGCAGACACACTTACCCTAACCCGTCTCCCTGTCTAATTACGTGACAATTATCATTTCCCCCTTAAAGAAATGGACATTTATTAGACAACTTATCACCACTGAATTGCTACTTATTACATCGAGATCCTGGTAAACTCGAACAGCATGGCATACCTAATTAAACATCCTAATTACCCTTTGAATGCATACCCCCCCCTCAGACGTAACAATATTTAAGAATTAAAATTAAAATTAAAATAAAAAAAAACAACTCAATCAACCAGTTTGAATAGAGAAAAGCAGTCATTCTGCTGTATTGTGTCACTGTGTGTACCTTTCACTGTGTGTACAATGAGCTTTCAGAAAAGAAAGAAAACCAGAGAATTGTTTGAGGTCAGACAAGATTGTAGCCAAACACGGACAATCTTAAGGCCACAAGTCCATCTCCAGAGACCTTGATGTTCCTGTGTCCACTGTACACAATGTTATCAGGAAGTTTGAGGTCCATGGCACTGTAGCCAACCTTCCTGGACGTGGCTGCAAGAGAAAACTTGATTGAAGATTGCAGCGAAGGATTGTCCGAATTGTGGGGAAAGCACCTCGATCAACTGCCAAACAGATTCAACTCGCACCATCGGTCGCCAACTCAATGAAAGGGGGTTCTTTTGAAGAAGACCCAGGAGGACCCCAGTGCTGAGAGAGAGGGGCATAAGAAAGCCCAACTGGAGTTTGCCAAAACACATCTGAACAAGCCAAAATCCTTCTACGAATGTCCTGTGGACAGATGAGACCAAATTAGAGCTTTTTGGTTAAGCACATCATCTCTATGTTTACAGAAAACAAAATGAATTCTTCAAAGAAATGAACACCTTCCCTTCAGTCAAACAAGAAGGAGGTTTAGTGACGTTTTGGGGTTAATGTGCTGCCTCTGGCACTGGGTGCCTTGAATGTGTGCATGGCACACCAAGGCATTTTGGCTATTTTTTTTTTCTTGTTAAAAAAAATTTTTGGTTTGTAAATTTTGGCATGGCACACCAAGGCATCAGGATATTACCAAAGCATTTTGGAGAACAATGTTCAACACAGTGTCAAAAAGCTGGGTCTCCGTTGAAGGTCATGGGGTGTTACAGCAGGACAATGACGCCAAACACACTTCAAAAAGCAACCAGGAATAGTTGATGACAAAATGCTGGACTGTTCTGAAGTGGCCAGCAATGAGTCCATATCTAAATCCCATTGAACACCTCTGGGGAGAGCTGAAAACAGCAGTTGGGAGAAGGCACCCTTCAAATCTGGGAGAACTGGAGCAGTTTGCACAAGAAGAGTGGGCCAAACCACCAGTAGAGAGGTGTAGGAAGCTTATTCATGGACACAGGAAGTGCTTGACTGCAGTTATTTTGTCCAAAGGCTGTGTGTTCTCCCAAATATCAAGTCTTGGGTGTCAATAATTTTGTCAATGCCATTTCTTGTTATTTTCTGATTTAAAAGGATATATTAAATTCTGAATCAAAAACAAAGGTTCTGCATACTAACAATAAAATAATGAATTGTAGAGACCAAATACTTTTGCCCAGTTCAACGTATTTTTAGAGAAATTTGTCAGTTTTTTGAAAAACGTGCAAGGGTGCAAATATTTTTTGTCACAACTGTATACTGGTACTTGATGCTATGACTACACTGCTATGACTGGTGAGGCCAGATTGCATTTTCTTCAATAATAATTAACTTTTCAATAAATACATTCCGAGATCGCTGAATAACATCAACGGCCTTTCCTGGTTGTGGTTGGTGGACGTAACACAACGTGTCCATGTGGCAAATGGCACTGGTGGGGCCAAATACAATCTGGCCTCACAAGTCACAGCAGTGGAGCATCAAGAGCCAGTGTATATAAATATATACATACAGTAGACTAGGCGTAAGTTGGCAGCGTGTAACTCGTCACTTCGCCTAAGTCGGCAGCGTCAAAAAGTCCCGAATTTATCTCATGTTAAATCCCTTTGAATAAAGGGTCATCCCTCTGTAAGTCGTCATCTCGAAGTTGTCACTTGGACTAAGTCGACAGATGTTGTCCGTTCCCGCGTAATGGAAACGCAAGTAAATTACCACGCCTAACTCGTCACACGGATCTGCTGCCTCGTGAGAAGCCCGATTTCATGGAATTGTGATGCTCGCTCATTGGTTTACACCGCCAGTGATAGGCTATTTATAACTGCATACACACGTTGATCGCACTGCAGGCAGTACAATAGCGATTGAGCGCAAGCTTACAACTAAAACCTACCAAGAAAAATACGACATTATCCAGTTTTGCGAGGCAAACCCACTGATGAAGAAAACAGTCATAGCTGAGAAGTTGGGCATCAAACGGCAGACATTGAACGATACCTTGAAGAATAAGGACAAGGTATTTGGACAAGCGCAGAAGATCGCGAGGCCGGTGGTAAGTGTGAAACGCGTGAAATGTGTGTCCTTTGAAGATGTCGATGACGCGCTCATCATCTGGTTTCGGCAAATGTCGGCTCAGCCAAATATTGGGTTTCGGCCGATTCGGCCAAATATTCGGCCGATACTGTCTTTCGGTGGAGGATTGCCCAGACAACATCATGGAATACAATGACCGGTTTGAGTCCTTTCTCATGCACCAGATGCCCAAGAGTTTGAGGCAGTCAAACATAACGGATTACTTCGCGAAGGAGTAAAGGATCTATCGAGCTTAGTGTTGAAGTCCGATCATGGTTTTATATTGGCTTGTTTTGTACATTACCGCACTCACTTACACATAGGCATCGAGTGGTAATCATCACCACGATGACTGTGTGTCATGTAATTTGTCACCATGCAATCACCGATGGTATACGAGTTGTCTTACAGTTGTTCATTATCTTCACTTTTGATAAACTGATTTATGAATTCCATCTTTGCTTGCTCACTTTCCAACTCACCAATGAACCCCCACCTATGCCCGGAGGATTGTGTTTTCCTTTTGGTACAATAGCCGGCTCTTACACATACGTGTCCAGGCCACGCGCGACTTCATCCTTCACCCCACAGTCATCATGAATGTTCGCATATGCATAAGTCGTCACATTTCTAAGTCGTCACTTTTTCTCGGTCCCGATGGTGACGACTTACACCGAGTCTACTGAATATATGAAAAATGAACACCCACCGACATCTCTCGCCTGTGAATGGAGGGAATAACCAATTAGTTATCAACTAATCATTTAAACCCAGGAGGCTAGGATTATATAAATAAAAAGACTCCTCCCATGCTCTTCGAGCCAAAGAAGCTGCATGAAGCAACCATGAAAGGTTACCCAAGGTAAGCCCTTTACTGTTTCAAACAATTCCCAGAGTTACTTCACAGCTATAAAAATGTTCACAAACAGTACACACATGAGAATCCCATTGCAAAACAACTCCTCAGCTGCTGGCAAAGGTCTTACTTTGCAAAACAAAGTTTGAAACAGCAAAGGGCTTACCTTGGGTAGCCTTTCATGGTTGCTTTATGCAGCTTCTTCAGCTGGAAGAGCATAGGAGGAGTCAATTTATTTATACAATTCAAGCCACCTGGACTTAATAGATGAGGTGAAAGCCAATTGGTTATTCCCTCCATTCACAGGTGAGAAATGTAGGTGTGTGTTTTTCATTTACATGTTGACTGCTTTTGACATTTACACGTGGTACATGCTTGGGAGCCTCGTTGGTATGCATTCCTGTCTGCGCTATTGCTGATGATTTGGCAACAAGCGAAGAAACCGGTCCGGCAGCTGAGGGGATATGAAGCATTAGGATTCTCATGTATGTATTATTTGTGAATGTCTTTACAGCTGTGGAGGAACTCTGGGAATGGTTTGAAACAGCAAAGGGATTACCTTGGGTAGCCTTTTATGGTTGCTTTGTGCAGCTTCATCAGCAAGCAGAGTATGGGGAGGAGTATATATATATATATATATATATATATATATATATATATATATATATATATATATATATATATATATATATATATATATATATATATATATATGTATATATATATACATACGTGTGTGTGTGTGTGTAAATAAATGGTAATAAAAAATTTGAAAACAGCAAAAAAAAAAAAAAAAAAAAAAAATCGAACAGACATTGTCAAAGCTTTTCGTCTTGCAGCTCGTCAGGACACATGCAAGAATACCGGATATGCATCGAAAAAATGACACAATATATTTGTTCAGACTGCTGGTGATTGTTCTTTGGACTGTTATTGACACGAACATTCACATCATGGTCTTGAGGCACCGAGAGAACCAGTGGTTGCCATCTGAGACACTTCTGCACTTCTGTTTTGAGACCAAAGACTGCCATCTGCAGCAATGTCTGACCCCACATCCCAACATTTGCTTTATAGCAGCCTTTGGTCTCAAAACAGTCTTCAAGGCAAACTTGCGGTCGCATAAAACCTTGCCTACAGTTCGGCCATGAAAGAATAATGTACAAACGGACAAACACACAAACATATCGCCACGTCAGACAACCTCCGTTCACACGGGCCATCTGCACCAGATCCTTTATCCCAGGAAATGGCCGAACAGATTCTACTTCCTGCATTCAGTTAATTAATTACCGTTCTCCAAGGTCACCCAAATGAGCCAAAATTAATGCACACGCACAGGAGGTAGATGGATCGAACACGTTTTTACTTTTTTTTATGTTTATTTATTATGAACTGGTGTGGATCGGCTTGCGACGCTCGCCTCACCACACATCGTTACAGAGGCACAGGATAGTTTTACCTGAGAATAATGACTGTACACGAGTTACACCAATCATAACACAATTAAACATTTCTTTTGTACAAATATATTTGTAATATTGGTGACATATTTATTTGTAATACATTTCTAATCTAAAAAGGTCCATGTGGTCTAAAACTCTAAATGGTCAAGGGTCAAAGCCTTCTAATCTGTCTGAAGGGGTCTCAATGGCATAAAGGTCAAATGGGTGTAAAGGGACTTAAGGGTTGTAAAGGTCTAAAGGTTCTACGAGTCTTAAGGGAAGAAAGGGGACTTAAGGGAAGAAAGGGGACTTAAGGGGTAAAAGGGGTCTTAGGATGGATCTTAGCAGTCTCAAGAGTCGAAAGGTACATTCTAATAGTACGCAATTAATAGACATAGGCTTGTGAAGTCAGGATGCAACTGACATTCAAATAATACATAATTCATAGACATATAATCACACAGCTTCCTGGCTTCATGGATGGACAAAACAACCATGTTTTTTTTGTTTGTTTTTTTTAGTTTAGGGGGAAAAAGTGGACAGGAGGAATAGTTCATAACAAACCATGCAAATCAACAGAAACAGAGGGAGAAGGGAACACGCAAACAAATACAATGATGAATAAGAAAGAAATAAAACCTAACCCACAGTTGGTGCCACAGCTATACAAATGTTAAAATTGCAGGCAAGGAATTTCCTTTTGCAGGATGTGCAGGGTGGAAAGCGATGATGCAGTACATTATGGAAGCCAGTGAAGAAGTGAGCCAACGATAAAGTAATCCAAAGATGAGACAAGTCAGTCACGAGGAGCACCAGTGACAATGAGCAACTCAGGACATGCATCTTGAACAAGCCCTCATGACCCTCAGCCATTGTTACCTTCTTCACCCTTCCGGTCCTCCGGCGTGTCCATCCTCTCCTCTCCTCCCCTACTTGCCCTGCACAGTTTGCCTCCAGGTTTGAAAGCGACCTCTCGGCATCATTCTTTGTACCGTATTATTGTCAAGTGCATGAACGGGGCCAACGATAATAACTGTTAAGAAATCTGCGACGTTTGGTTTGTTCGAGGGCAGTAAGGGTTATAACCAGGTTTATTTACCAATTAATTTATGTTTATTTACTGCAAGTAATCCTTCACCCATGCCAATCCGTACGGCTCAGAGTGCTCGATCTCTGGTTGCTCAGCAAGATTAAGGTCGCGAGCACCCATCACTTGGTTAGATACACTGTCCCACTGATAAATGCAACATGACAAATTGGTCTGGAAGCTTGCTTGGGGCTGTGGACTTAGCTGACGGTTGCAGTCGTTTTGACATGACACACGGAACTCGAACCGGGCTCCTGCACCAGTCCTGCTATTGTTACAATAAAAAACGCCTTGGGTGATCAGAAGAATTTCAAGCAAGTCTGTTATTTACATTAACTAGAGAATTCATGGAACACTTCACCCCATGCAGTCTTGAGAAAAAGGAGAGGTGAAGGGTCTTTTTAACTCTTGATTTACATTTCTGAGCAAGATCTATGTTGGGTTTCTTCGTGAACTTTGAACAACAGGCATGGTGGCAACCACACAAAACCAATGGATCAAACGGAACAGTCTCAAGCTGAACCTTCTGCCAACTCTTCTCGAAGAAACTGACGATTTTGGAACGATTTTTGAGGAAAAGATGCACGAAACAGATTTTGGCCAACGTTATCTCTCTGGTTTAATTTCTGTGCATCACAAATTTTTTTGTCTCAATCTCGCTGTTACTCCATCCATCACAGCGTGCCGCAAATTTGATTGGTCGAGATGGAATAAGAGTTTGCCCAAGTACTGCGAAAGTGAGGGTTTTTGGAAGTCCACTTCTTCGTTCATATGCATCACAAGGCTGCAGCGTAGCACCATTGGCTGAAGCCACAGTTGTGCTGCTAATGCAATGCCCTCTGCTGGTTATATTAGGGCAGGAATTTGGAATTTATTCATGGTGCTGGCGATAGCTCGCCTACTCTTCGCGTAGGACATTATGGGATCTTTGTCGTCCACCAACTAATGCTGGCAGATGGGATTCCCATTTAACTTCCATCCAAGGGATGGCACACACATTGATGAATCACTGAGATGACAGACTACAGCTGGATCGGGATTCAAACCCAGACTAGACAGCTTTGAGGCGAGTGTGTGTACCTCTTGGCAATCATGTCAGCTCTGTTTTTGGAAGTACAAACAAGATTATTTGTGTTCTAGTGTGTTCAAATATACGATTCAATCATTTTTTTTATTTCATTTGTTTTTTTTTTGCACACAGTCAAGACTGAAGTCTGTCGGACAGAAAAAGTGAATCACTTCCTCAACCCCACTTTGCGCTACACATGCAGAGTAAAAACACAACTGATGTTCCAGCCTGTGATGCCTTTCTGCATGCACCATGACATTTACTAATAATCACCACCCATCTTTAAAAGGTTCGCAGTGGGTTTAAGGGTCAATGTTTTTATCTCACCCGTTACATTTCCACACACAGTAGAAGAAATAATTGAAACTTTTTTGAAAAATTGAACATCAACCACTCACGTGTTTCAGAGTAGCTTTTGGATCGGTCCCTCTGGCTTGATGGAGTACACGCAACGACTTGTTTCGCTTTACAGAAGGCTGAGTCTTCGACTTTCCTGAATAAGAATTAAAAAAAAAACCATTGATTTTAAATCGACATTTTTATTGAAAAAGTGTGAAAGACAAAAATAAAAGCTTTTGCAATGGAACTAATTTATTTGCTCCTCCCCCCCCCCCCTTCGTCTTGCATGACAAGGTCATGCAATACAACAAGCCCATGCCATGGTGGTTTGTGTTCACTGACTTATTGCATCCAAAAAAAAAAATAATTAATGAGATGGTACAGAAGCTTTTTCTTTAATCTCACTGTCAAATGGAGACAAAGGAAAGATTGCTCACACTGTGTTGCCTGAAAACGACAGAATTGACTAATGGGATGAGATCCCTGGGTTGAATAATTTCATCAGACTCAGTGGCATTGCAGTTAGAAGGATCCGCTCAGAGTCTGGGAGCTGGGTAGTTCGATTCCGTCCTACATGAACATCGCACTACATGAAGAGTAGTGGGCAAACCCAAGACATCAGGTATCTACCATATTGCGTCACAATTTTGGGATGGAACTTGACGAGAGAAAATCTCAAACAGTTCTTCAACCAAGACAGAGATAAACAGAGGCTTTCCCAATAATTCCTGAGAATGACCACAAGGAGGCAGCATATAAACGAGCATTTTTAGCTTCAATCTTGACTCCCTTCGAGCTAAAGGAAAAGAAGAAAAAAATCCGACTTATTAATGGTTGTAATCAACGGATACCAACCAGAAACCACCTGATCATGTTTGAAATGATCGAATGATACAAATAGTTTCCAAGATCACCATTTGGGCAATGTGCACCAACTCCCATTACTGACCGATACACATGCAGCCTCTAACATCTGTTTTACATCGATGGGGAACGGGCTTGGCCCAACAGGGTGGGTTTGGCCATTGTTGCTTTGCTTTTATTAAATAACACATCACTTTTGGGATTTGTCTCATCCAATCAATGTTGATCATTACCCATAATTTTACTGATAGGCCTACCGTGCATCCATTTCAGCGTCTTCTCGTGTGTTCATTTTCTGTATTTTGCACCATTTTTCATGTGTGTGGGTATCAAACTGTGTAAACACTTGCACGTAGCCCATTGGCCTCAGGTGTTGACCCTTCCAAATAGTTGTGTAATTTCTGCCCCTTCTGCCATCAGGAATGCAAACACATCGTGGTAAATCTTCATTCATCCTCCAATACCTCTTCCTAATCTTCATCTATTTGCAGGTTTACACATTTCCTTCGCTCTTCATTCATCCCCTTGTTGCATCCACACGTCACACTGCCCTGTCAGTGCATCACCCTCTATCCTCTGTGACCTCATTCTTCCATGAGCTTACACTTGGTAGACCATTTTTAAAAAATTTTAAACATCAGGTATGCTCACCAGGAAGGGATCCATAATGCACACAGCTTGCAACAAAGCTGACTCCATGAAAATGTTGTCATCTCAAAAGCTCAGTCTCCACTACATGGCAGCAGCTCATTATCTGCTCTTCTCAAAGTACCAGGAGACAACTATCCACTTCAATGAACATAAACATTATTCCAAAACAGAAAAATGGCAGCAAGAGCTATCCTCTCAACTACCAAATGGTCAGCTTTCATTCTTCACATCACAAGCAACATAATGTAACCGATGAGAGCAGATACAGTAATTTATCATTTCTAACCCACAAATCATAAATACGCAATCCGGCTTTCATAAAAACAAAATAACAACTCAGCAACAAACTAAGCTATCAACTTCAAGGATGAACAGACGCTGCACGTAGATGAGGTTTACACTTCCACAAGGCCTAATACATATACTGCACACACACACACACACAATGATCAGCAGGAAGAGGAGGGAAAATGGCAGCATGTAGGAGGAGGAGGAAGAGGATGATTATGAAGAGCAGCATAGATAGGAAGCAGAGCTGGCCAACAAAGTAGAAGAGATAAGACTGACACCACTCAGAGAAAGAACAAATAACAACTCCATTGAATAGAAAACAACAAACGGCCGAAAATGCCAAACAGGAAAACAAACCGATCAATTGGTAAAATATCAAAATCATCCTCTTTCAAAGAGATCAATACTGTTTTGCAGCAGCACAGCTCGTTCAAGAAAAAGAACAAGAATGATAGACAAGGCTCAACAAATAGAAACCAAACCCCTACCAAGGAATCAAGAGACAGAGAGACAAGTCTTAAGAGGAAATGAAAGCCCAAAGTTAATAGACAATCCAACAACAAAAAAAAAAAAAAAACCACAAATATAAAACTGAACACAAAGATTTAGAGATCATGGTTGTTGAAAACAAACTTAAAATATGAATGAAAGCACAGAACATTAAAAAAAAAATTAATGAAATAAAACTACAACAAAGTCAACAATGGGAAAGACCAAAACAAGATGTTTCAAAATAACCTGAAAAGATTTTACCGAGAACGAGGGAAATCAAAACAAAATCTATCAAATCCCCGCCCCCCCCCCCAACCCCGAGAAAGATAAACTTGAAAATTCCTGGAAAGGTATTTATGAAGACCCCAGCAACACAATTATGAGGTGGAATGGAACACAATTAGGAGGTGGAACAACTTGGAAAAGAAAAAGCAATACCGAAAGGAAATGCCACTCGTGATATTTGATGAAGAAAAGAATAAAATAAAATAAATACAACTTGGAAAAAAAATGCCAAACTTTGAAAGCTCTGACCCAGATGGAAATCCAAATTTCTGGCTAATGCAAGATGCTCTCCACAATCACTGTGCCCGAGCATTCAATAAACTAATCCAAGGGGAGGAGGTAATGGATGAAGGCCTCACAAGGGTAACTAACACCCTCCAGAAGCACCAGGTCCTTGGTGCTTCCAGTCTTGCTCTATGGATGTGACTTGGACTCTGACCAGGGGTCTGCAATTTAATTCCTTTGGTACCAGGTCTCTTCGGAGAATCCTTGGCTATCGCTGGTCGGAGTTTGTGTCCAACGAGCGGTTGCTGAGAGAGACTCAAATGAGATTTGTTTCCTGCATAGTCCGTAAGCATCAGCTGCAGCTGCAGGGACGTGGCTCGTTTTCCTGACACTGATCCTGCTCACCGGATATTCTAAGCAAGGGAGTCTCATGAGTGCAGTAGGCCAATAGGCCGACCACGTGCCTCGTGGTTGATCGGCATATCAAGGAGATGGGGATAGGCCAGGCATCTGCCTGGGGGATGGACAGACGGAAGCCCCTGGAGTACCGGCGGAAAGTGGACACAGCGATGTGCTGCTCTGGCGCATGCTCCCATGCCTTACCTGACCTGATCCCAAAATCTAAAAGGAACCCAACTACCTCCCAATAGCATGTCCACCAAAAACATCCAAACTTCTGACAGGAATCAAAGAAATGATGTACCACCACTTAACACAACGAGGTCTCGAGGCAGAACAGAAGGGATGTAAGAGAGCATGCTATGGAACAATAAACCTCTGCTACTAAAGAAGGCCATACTCGAAAAATGCAAAACGAGAAGAAAAACTGTCCACAGCGTGGATAGACTACAAAAAAGCTTTAAATAGTGTCCCACATAAATGGATAACAAAATTCCTGCAATTGTACAAGATCAATCCCCAAATAATCAAACCAGTTGAGAAAGCAATGGAACTGGAATACCACTCGGAAGGAAATATCGAAATACCAGAAGTGAAGATATGACATGCTATCTTGCACAGGGAGACAGCCTTACGTCCCCACTGTTTGTTCTGGCTCTGGATCAATTGAGCAACCTCATTCATGAGCAAGGACATGCATACACACTAACATCCAATGAGACAGAGAAGGTGACACATATACTGTGCACGGATGACTTAAAACTCTTTGCACCGAACGATGCAACATTGACAGAACAACTGAAATTAGTTAAAATGGAATTTGGCCTCGATAAGTGTGCCAAGTGCACATTCGTACAGAGTAGACCAACAAAAATGGACAACGTCAAAACCGACCGAGATACAACAACACAGGAGTTGGACAACGAAGCTTCTTACAAATACCTTTGAGTAAAAAAGGGCCACCAAATATGTTACAAACAAATGCACAAAACAATTACCAAAAAATATCTGCATAGACCGAGGCTGATCCTGAAAACATAGCTCTCTCCGAGAAACAAAATCAAAGTCATTAACCAACTCGCAGTCCCAGTGTTCCAATACAGCTGCAGAATAAAAAACTGGCCACAAGCAGAAATCAACAAACTAGATATCAAAACAAGGAAACTCCTCACCAATGACAAAATGTTCTACAAATTTCAATGCATCCAGAGAATGTACCTGCCAAGAC
>NC_140969.1:97676357-97691357 GCF_056783735.1 Eptatretus burgeri
TCACATTCACATGACAGACATTAGTTGTACGCTTGCATTTCTGCTAGGTGACGCCAAAAACCCAACCTCGCAGCTCTGCAACGTGGCCCAAGTGTCACCACAAGTTTACACTCGCCATCGGAGAGGTGTTGCATTTGGGTCCATTTGGCAGCACACAATGTGCCAACACAGACCACAATTTTCTACACATTATCATTTTTCAACAGACTACTGATATAAAGTAACCAAGTACCAAGTACCACAGATCTGGAAGGAAGAACTGCAAACCCTGAAAACCGTGGGCTTGGGACTGTTAATAAGGGTATAAAAGATCATGGTTGTGGATGATGGGGGGGGGGTGACCTGACATGGTGGACAACAGCCTCTTGTAGCCCTAGAGAGAAGAATGACTTTGAGGAAGTTGACTCCACAGGTTGGGGGGGGGGGTGGGGGAGGGGGCAGAGGAACAAATGAGTTGAGGTATCTTTTGAATCAATTTGCTTTAGCTGTATCGATTCGTGAATTCCCCCAATCAAGTGAAAAGTCAGCATGGACTCATGGAATTGGACTTCACATCCATACAGTGCCTTCAGAAAGTATTCACACCCCATGACTTTTGCACATTTTGTTGTTACAGCTTGAATTTAAAATGGTTTAAATTGAAATTTGTCACTGATCGACACAAAATACCCCCATAATGGCAAAGTGAAAACATGTTTTTCGAAATTTTTGCTAATTAATTAAAAATGAAAAGCTGAAATGTCTTGCATCAATAAGTATTCAACCCCCTGAGTCAAAACCTTTTCGAAGCCTCTTTGGCAGCGATTACAGCTTCGATTCTTCTTGAGTATGTCTATCAGCTTTGCAGATCTGGATTTGTGGATTTTCTCCCATTCTTCCTTGGAGATTTGCTCAAGCTCTGTCAAGTTGGATGGGGAATGTCGGTGAACAGCAATCTTCAAGTCTTTCCATAGATTCTCAATGGGATTCAAGTCTGGGCTTTGGCTTGGCCACTCAAGGACTTTCACATTCTTGTTCTGAAGCCATTTGTGTTGCTTTGGCTGAATGCTTCGAGTCACTGTCTTGTTGGAAAGTAAATATTTGCCATAGTCGAAGGTTTTTTTGCACTCTGAAGCAGGTTCTCCTCAAGGATTTGCCTATATTTGGCTCCATTCGTTTCCTCTATCCTTACAAGTCTCTCAGTCCCTGCCGCTGAAAAGCATACCCAAAGCACGATGCTGTCACCACCATGCTTCACAGATGTAGCACTTTGCATTCAGACCCAAGAATTCAATTTTCATCTCATCAGACCGCAGAATTGTTGCTTCATGATCTCAGAGTCTTTCACGTGCCTTTTGCAAACTTCAGGCATGCGGTCAGGTGCCTTTTTCTCAGGAGTGGCTCCCATCTGGCCGCTCTCCCATAAAGCCTACATTTGTGAAGTGCTGCAGAGATTGTTGTCCTTCTGGAAGGTTCTCCCATCTCAGCCAAATAACTCTCTAGTTCTGTCAGAGTGGTCATTGGGTTCTTGGTCACCTACCTGACCAAGGTCCCTCTTGCCTGGTTGCTCAGACAGCCAGCTCTAGTAAGAGTCTGGATGGTTCCATGTTCTTTCCATTTCCTAATGATGGTGATCACTGTGCTCTTAGCAACTTTCAACACTCTAGAAATTGTTTTATACCCTTCCCAGATATACGCATCATCATAATTCTATTTCGGAGTTCTATGAACAGTTCCTTGGACTTAATGGTGGAGTTTCTGCTCTGACTTGCAATGTTAACTGTGGGACCTTATATGGAAAGGTGTGTTTCTTTCTAAATAATGTCCATTCAATTGAGTTGGCCACAGGTAGACTCCAATCAAGTTGTAGATATAACTAAAGGATGATCAAAGGAAATTGGATGCACCTGAGCTCAATTTGGAGTGTCATTGCAAAGGGGTGGAATACTTATTGAAGCAAGACATTTCAGCATTCTATTTTTCATTGATTTGTAAAAATTTCTAAAAACATGTTTTCACTTTGTCATTATGCAATCATCATTCACTCTTTTGTGTAGATCAGTGACAATTTTTTTTTTTAACTCAATCCATTTTTGTATTTTGCTTGTCCCAATAAAATGTGACAAAAGTCAAGGGGTGTGAATTATTTCTATAGGCACTGTATGTGAACTGCAATGTTTTTATTCAAATGGGCAGACCATGAACAAACCAAAGAAAACTTTCATGAATGCTTGAAGTTTCATAAAGACACCAATGCCCATTAGTTGTAAATGAAGTTAGTGCAGATTGTGAAGTTGTGATGAGAATCGAAATATGGAAAGATCAATTTCACGTTCTCGGTGACCACGTGCCTCGTGGTTGCAGAAGATTGATCGGCATCTCAAGGAGATGGGCCAGGCATTTGCCTAGGGGGATGGCCAGACGGAGGCCCCTGGAGTACCGGCGGAAAGTGGACGCAGCGATGCGCTGCTCCGGCGCATGCTCCCATACCTGACCTGACCTGACAGACTGATTACCCTGGTTTGTTATGGAAATAAAGGATCTTTACGATTTAAAATTCATTCGGTGACATACTCATTACTTTAATATAAAGCCTTGAATTTTAATGCTTGTAAAGCTCACAACCTTTTGAAAGTGACACCACTGTTATCATTTTGGGTAAATAATTAATCTATAACTAGAGGGGGAGCACTCGGTAGAGTGCAAAACCTCCGCCGCCAATACTGCTAGGTCACTCAAGTGAACCTGATATCCTATTCATTCAATTTGACGACAACAGTGCTCACAGAGTTATAGTTTGCAACTTTCCCTTTTACATACTCAATTCATTCGTCATAACTAGATTCCTTGAGACAGAAATTGATTTTACTGGGTATATCCACCTGAAGTTCCGAAATCGGCCGCAATTATAATTTTGGCATGTTTTTTTGTTGGAAATCACTGATAACATGTAGAAATGCAAAAAAAAAAAAAATCGAGATTTTGTTGAAAAAAATTTGCAATTTTTTTTTTTGGGGGGGGGGGTTGGAAATCACTTAAAACATGTAGAAATGCAAAAAAAAAAATTCAAATATTTTTTCAAATTGGCCACCATAGCAGTCATATTGGATTTTGGACCAAGTCCAAAATCTAATGGCATGATCCTTCGACCAGACCTAACCCCCCCAACCAAGTTTCGTTGAAATCCGTCGAGGAGTTTTTCCGTAATACTGTTCACAAACAAACAAACAAACAAGCAGTCATAGACTGGTACTTACGAAATCGTCAACTTGACCTCTGACCTTGTCTAATAAAAGCTGTCTCTCGAGAAGGTAGCGACGCAAACCAGAAATTTCTATGATGATTCTGTACCAAACCATCAAAAATCGAAACATCGACCGAAGCAAAAATCTCCATTTCTCCACGCAATTATTTTATATTATTTTATCAAAGTCAGAAAACCGTAATATTCGGCCATGCACCAACAATCTTTACATAATCCGACGGCTTAGCGAGTCAGGCATGCGACAATAACCTTTATTGGGATAAAAAAAATGACTTTTAAACACCATCTTTATTGAAAACACCGTCAGCGCGCACACGGAAAACTTTCACGTGACTAAACGATGCGTCTGCTCGAGCGCACTGCATCACGTGATGACCCGTGACGCGTCGAGTGAAATATTTTTTATACAATCTTAAAACATCTCCAAAACATCCGATTTTTACCAGAATTTCGACAACGGAGTTTTCAGCGTCCGCAGCGATCGCAAAAACCGAAGACAAAATTAAAATCGAAGTTAAAACGAACTCATAACGTCGAGCGAAGCAAAAATCTCCATTTCTCCACGCAATTAATCAATATTATTTTATCAAAGTCACAAAACCGTAATATTCGGCCATCCACCAACAATATTTACATAATCCGACGGCTCAGCGAGTCAGGCATGCGACGATAACCTTTATTGGGATAAAAAAAATGACTTTTAAACACCATATTTATCGAAAACACCGTCAGCGCACACGGAAAACCTTAACGTGACTCAACGATGCGTCTGCTCGAGCGCACTGCATCATGGGACGACCCGTGAAGCGCGAGTAATGTATTTTTTACACAATCTTAAAACGTCTCCAAAACATCCGATTTTTAACAGAATTTCGACAACCGAGTTTTAAGCGTCCTAAGCGATTACAAAAACCGAAGACAAAATTAAAATCGAAGTTAAAATGAACTCGTAACGTCGAGCGAAGCAAAAATACTCCATTTCTCCACGTGAATTTACGGAATTATGTTTGACCTCACTGTGACCTTGACCTTTGACCGATTTTGACCAAAATCTAATCAGCGCTAGCCATCACCCTCCTGAATCACGTGGTGCAATTTGACATTGGTAGCTTCTTCCGTTCTCGAGTTATCGTGCCTACAAACAAACAAACAAACAAACAGAAACGGAAGGCATCAATATACTTACGAAATCTTTAGATTTCGTAAGTAACAAACAGAAAGGGGTGAAAACAGTAACATCCATCCATCTTCAATGGCGGAGGTTAATAATAATAATAAAAAATGTCAGTGAGTGTGTGTGTGTGTGTGTGTGTGTGTGTGTGTGTGTGTGTGTGTGTGTGTGTGTGTGTGTGTGTGTGTGTGTGTGTGTGTGTGTGTGTGTGTGTGTGTGTGTGTGTGTGTGTGTGTGTGTGTGTGTGTGTGTGTGTTCCAAAACTCTAAAACCATGAAACCAAGCAACTTGAAACTTTGCATGCACACTAAGGGAACTCCTAGGGAGAGCATGAGTGAAAATTTGGTGTTTGGATTAATTAAAACAACCCTTTTGAAGATAATTAACGGCCTTATTTAATTATATGCTTCATCAGGCACATCCTCGGCAACCGCATAGGCGTCTTAACGCATCCTTGGTTACCTCGCTGGGGACTTCATTAACCATTTTGTTTGGCCTGCTCAACAATGCCTGGAGTTGGAACAGGCTGCAATGGTTTATTAATGATAAAGCACTCAAAATGTTTTTTGGTTTTTTTCCTCCACTTTCTGTGATATCGAATGCATGATCTACATCCCCACGAATCGCTGTATGCATCGCTTTTCTAAGTGTTATAATTTTCAAACTGGCCAAACCCACGCTCCGCGCGAAGTTTCTAAAGTGAGGGTTCGTTAGGACGTCAATATAACATATCCAGTGTTCACAATGTGATTTATAGAATTTCTTTATATACAATGTTTCTTGTTACATTTTTTGTGTCAAATGCATCTTCTGAGGTAGTCAGCATGTGCAGAAGAGGGTTTTACATTGCAGACACTGTTTTCTCAGAGTGGCATTATGCTTCTCAGCAGTAATGGTCTGTCGACGACAGACGTAATGACGTCAGCGAATGACCGATGATGTCATGACGTCATTACGCCTCGCAGCGATGACGTCCCTCATCGCCATGCAAACGAATGTATAAATTCGAAAAATCGCCAAAAATTCCCAAACCTGTCCATCTGGTGCGATCTCACATAGCCTATGCTGTACATTTGACCACAGAGCACCCGCATGCCGAAAGTGAAAAGTCTTTCGGCATTCGGAAAAGACCACATACCGAAAGTGTGTTTGGATCGGCGACAATGTCCAGCAGTTTCGGAGGAGATACGTCCACAAAATATGACCTGGCGTATTAATATAATAATTAGGAGCTTGGAGCGATTTTATGCATTATATGAGGCGAAGTTACACGATCTCCTCTCAATGACCAATTCAAGTACAAGGAACAAGAAACGAAGAACAAGGAAATCCAACACAGGTGGAGGCTGGCCATTCAGCCGGTCATGCCTGCGCGAATACCACACCAGCCCATCTACACAAAATCCAAGGAAGAAAATGCAAAAAAAAAATGTTTTTAATTCATGAAATGAATAAAAAATTCGTTTGTTTGTTTGTTTGTTTTTTTTAGAGTTTTTTGCAGTTTTTTTTGTAATTTTTATTTTTTCCTTTTCTTCTACTCGGGGAGGGAGCATGGCCTTGGTTAAAAACACACATCACCCACACAACCCCCCTAAACAAGACCCCCACCAACAGCACTTCGTACAGAATCACCCATCAATACTCAAACTACCTAAAAGTCTTAAGGCCCGGTCACACCTTGACGTTTTAGCCAGCAATGGCAACGTGTTAAAATTTATGTAAAACGCTGGCTTACGTTGAACTTTTGATGGTTTTTTTTTAAAGATTCGGACGTATTCATAGCGACTTGGTCTTATGTATAACGCATTGGTAACTACACAGAACGTTTCGTTGTGTTATAGATAACTTATACCAACGAATGCTGAACCTGTTGTCGGCCTACACAACCGATGCCCAACGATAGTCTAACTCAGGCATAGCGCGTTGCACGCATCGCTGACGATGTCGTGACGTAGCCTATTAAAAGGCTGACGCACGACGATTCAAATCATAACTGCCGTAGAAATGGAAGGGTCAAAATCGCGGTCACACCTTGGCGATCTTGCCAGCGTATGCCGACGTAACAAAAAGTGTGTCTAAAACGTTGGGGCACGTCGAATACGGTAGGGGTAAGTTTGGTATGCGCGAGTAGAACGCTAAATACGCTATCATAAGTCGTAGTAAGTAGAGTACGTCAAGAAATTTTGAACATGTTCAAAATTTTACGACGTACTCGGCGTATGACACACGTTCGCATGCGATGAGGATAAGTTTTACACACGATATGTGGACGCTTACACACGTCCACAAAGGCTACTTATAAGCTACTCATAAGTCGAAACACGTCGCGGTAATGTCTTTTTTACGCGAAACTTATTTCTAACTTATGTTTGACGTGCTTTGAACCAATTCTTTACGTAGTCCCAACACACATCGACGTATGTAGACGTATTCCAATGACGTCTTCCGGTCGACAAAAAAAATGAATGTGTTTCTAGCTTACAACTGCCATATAAAGACGTGTTCCCAGCGGTTTTGGGAATTGGTATATAAAAATGGTGTTCATAAAAGGGGAACCCAACAGTGTTTTCGAGTTCCTTTTTGAGTCGATGTCCATGTCAGCAGTAACAGTATCAGTATCAGTATCAGTATTAGTATTAGTATTAGTTTGTTCATGTTGGCAGTAGTAGGTGGGTGTGAGGGGGAGGGTGTGGGTTATGATGGATCGTCCTTGCGTCCGCGTGTCCACGGGTAGGTTCATAGGCTGCCACTCAACGATTTAAATGGCTGCATCTCCACTATTGAAAGTAGACGCTTGTGCTCAACAATTTGAATTTTTTTTACACTCAACGACTTTTAAACGGTACCACTCAGCTAGTTTCATTTGTTACAATGAACGATTTAAATTGCTGTCACTCGCCTTTGTTTTTTGACGCTGAGGTTTGGAAATTTTAATCGTTTCTATTGAACGTGTTAAATCGCTCAAACCCCACTATTGAAAGTAGACGCTTGCGCTCAACAATTGGATTTTTTTTTTACACTCAACGACTTTTAAACGGTACCACTCAGCTAGTTTCATTGTTTACAATGAACGATTTAAATTGCTGTCACTCGCCTTTGTTTTGTTTTTTTTTTGACGCTGGGGTTTGGAAATTTGAAGCGTTTCTTCTGAACGTGTTAAAACGCTCAAACTCGACTATTTTAAATAGACGCTGCCGATGGACAATTGGAATCATAGCCAAGCTAGACATCGAAGTGTGAACATCCTCGTCATGCCGAAGAAAAGTTTGAAGAATGCTGCAAATAAGTGTCTTGGCCGTGGCCGTGGATGCTGACGCAAGGACGATCCATTATACCGACGTCTTTCAGCCTATGAGTAACTTAAAAGTAACGTCTGTCGACGTGTGGCAACGATCGCGTAACGTGCCAACAACACGTTAATCATAGGTTAGAAATAAGTTTCGGGTACACTAAACATTACCTCGGCGTGTCTCAACTTATGATTAACTTACAAGTAGCATGTGTTGACGTCTGTCAACGATCGCAGACCGTGCCTACAACCCGTGGCCAGCGTAGCGGAACGTGTGAGTCATACGCCGGCATACGTCGTGAAATTTCAAGCATGAAAAAAATTTGAGGACAACCGAAAAGTACAACGTTTAAAGCCAACGTACAACGACGTATGGCAACGTACTACGACGTATGCCAGCGTGCTCTCAATGTTATCAAAACTTACCCATAACGTATTCAACGTGTGCCAGCGTTTTAGAAAAAAAAAATCAAAAATCGGCATACGTTGGCTAAAACGTCAAGGTGTGACCGGGCCTTTATCAACATCCCCATAACTTCCAGGTACCTATCTAATTCTAATTTAAACTTGTCTACTTTTTCTGCTGCCACGACCTTTCCAGGGAGACCACTGCATGCATTAACTACTCTCCGAGTAAAAGACCCACGACCTAACTACCGTTTTAACTCTTTTCTTCTTTACTCTCAGGCTATGGCCCCTGCTTCTATCACTGTCTAATCTGTTGAATAATTCATCTTCACTTATTTTATCTGTACCTTTCATCATCTTAAACATCTCTATCATATCACCTCATAACCTCCTACTTTCTATTGTATAAAGCCCTGTCTCCTTAAGCCGCTCCTCATGGCTGAGTCTAGCTCGGCCCAGAATCAATCTAGTCGCCATATGCTGCATCTTCTCTTTGGCATCTATGTCCTTCCGGAACTATGGTGACAAACTGTACACAATATTCTAGATGTGGCCTCACTAAATTCCTGTACAATGTTAACACCACCTCTTTTGATTTATAATTGTACCCCTCCTTATACAGCCTAAAACCCTATTTGCTCTACCTATAGCTGACCGGCACTGTGCTGCCTGCTTACCTCCCATATCTATTACCACCCCCAAATCCTTCTCCTGCGTGACACGCTCAAATTACCCCTTGCATTCTGTAATCTCTATTTTCATTGTTCTTTCCCATCCCCAACACCATACACTTGCTCAGGTTAAATTCCATCTGCCAGTCTTTTTCCCAATCTGTATACTTTCCTGTATCTGTTTACCAACCCCTCTGCCATCCACCTTACCTCCAAACGTTGTGTCATCCGCAAATTTGGAAAGCTTACTCGTGACCCCATTATCCAAATCGTTGATGAAAATCATGAATAGTAATGGTCCGAGTACTGATCCCTGAGGTACCCCGCTACTTACATCCTCCCAGCAAGACATCCTCCCACTCATAGCCACTCTTTGCTTCCTCCCACTTAGCCAGTTTGCTATCCAATTAGCTACCTGACCAGCCACTCCACAAGCCCTCACTTTGGCCAACAACCTCACTTTGGCTAACAAGTAGAAATAGTAAGAAATTTGTGTTTGGATCGGATCGGATCACATGGATTAAATCACGCGAAATCTGGAGTGAAATCTGAGAATGTTAAGAAATTGGCGATGTTTCGTTTTTTGCCATTACCAATCAGCTTGCTATCGCTTACCAAGCCAGCCGTTCCTCATCAACCATATAATTGGATAAGCCACTTACAGAGCACCCAACAGTAGATAGCAGCGCAGTTTGTGTCCCAATCAGGATGCACTGGTGGCAGTTGCTACAAGGTGGAGGTACATGTGGGTAGATTTGGATCTGTAAAAGGGACTCTCCGCAGGTGTGTGTGTGTTTGTGTGTTTGTGTGTTTGTGTGTTTGTGTGTTTGTGTGTTTGTGTGTTTGTGTGTTTGTGTGTGTGTGTGTGTGTATGTGTATGTGTGTGTGTGTTTGTGTGTGTGTGTGTGTGTTTGTGTGTGTGTGTGTGTGTGTGTGTTTGTGTGTATGTGTGTGTGTTTGTTTGTGTGTGTGTATGTGTGTTTGTGTGTGTGTGTGTGTGTGTGTGTGTGTGTGTGTGTGTGTGTGTGTGTGTGTGTGTGTGTGTGTGTGTGTGTGTGTGTGTGTGTGTGTGTGTGTGTGTGTGGCTGCGAGTGCCATGGTGGCAAAGTTTCATCCCATACCTTATAATGGTTGAGGTTTTAACTTCTAACCTCAGTAGCGTACGGGCGATCACGTTTTCCTTTGTCCTCGTGACTGCTTCTAAAGCAATTGGTTATTATATATGAACCAGGTGTGCTTTACAAAGGTTATATCGTTTCTTTTTGTGAGTTTCAAAGCAAAATATATTTGATAACATCTGATCCCCAAGCCGTTTGCTATGCGTTTTCTAAATTCGAGAACCCAATTTTTTCCACCAGTCACATAAAGATTGACAGCACATCTCTGAAACGTTTATAATGCAACGTTGTTGTTTTTTTAATCTGCTCATTGTAATTCCCCCAAAACAAGGATGAAAGCTACTCAATGCTTTTGGGTTGCATACAGTACGTACTGTTGTCGGTAATCACACCGACTGCAATCAGCTGATTACCGATAAATTGCCGATAATGGCCAAGCACTAATGTATATAGAGTGTGAGTGTGCATGTGTTCATCATAAAGCATGTAACATTCTCTCTGCTAACTCCCCTACTCCCACCCCATCTCTCTGTCCCATCCTAGCTCCACCCTCTCCTAATGCAGTGCAGCACCCTCCTCCCACATACATCTCTGCATGTCCAGGCGGTTTTTAGCTCCAGACTGTTCATCTGGTCAGGTTCGATCATCTGGTCATCTGTTCATGGTGTCAGGTCAGGTTCGATCTGTGACCTGCTACAGGTACCATGTAAACCTGTACTAACCTGTTCCATGGTCGGGTTGTCGGCGACTAAACCGTCTCCCCCACCAGGTTTTCTGGTGAGGAGGGTGTTTGGATATGGACACCCAGCAGGATTAAAAACAAAACCTGTCAAAGGGCGGAGGAGCTCCTTGTGAGCCAACGGCCATCCATATCTAGTGCCCAACTGTGTCTGCGGACGTCCTCCTGCAGTTGGGTTACTTCTTATTAGGAGGTTGGTGGCAGGATTTGCACTCCAGCCACCGTAAAACGCTTCATTCCGCAAAACGCAAAAACGCAAAAAAATCTGAAAACCCACTCCGTGGGAGTACCTCCTGTGCAGCTTCCCTTCGCAGGGCAGCTCACCGGATGATGGGATTGGGGCAAAGCCTTCGGGACCCCCAATCTTTGATAGGGAGGGAAACCACGGGGTAACATCCCTGGGTCAGATTGCGGGAGAGTGTGTCGGAGTGGTGCTGAGGTGTCGTCCACCAGACGGCGGTCTCCTTGGGTTAACCTGAGGCGGTCCCTTCGGGTGGGTGCCTGGAATGTCCTATCCCTAAGAGAGGATGATCACCTGTCTCTGTTATCATCTGAGCTCAAGCGTTTGGACATCGGGATTGCAGCTCTCTCTGAGGTTCGGAGACCGGATTGCGGCGAGATAATGGTGGGTGGTTACACCTACTATTGGTCTGGTCGCTCTGATGGTTACCATACCCAAGGAGTTGCTGTAGCTGTGTCCAATAAGCTGACCCCAATGATAATTGAGGTAACACCGGTCAACGAGCGTATTATGAGATTAAGGATTCGTCACTCCTTAGGTGTCATTTCCCTGGTCTCTATTTATGTTCCGACTGAGGCGAGTGATCTTACCGTGAAGGACACATTCTACGCCACACTCGAGTCTGTGGTTGATCAGTGCCCCAGACGAGATACACTTCTAGTCTTGGGGGATTTCAATGCATCGACTGGAACTGATAGGGATGGTTATGAGGTGTGTGTTGGTCCCCATGGGTCAGGAACTATGAACCAGAATAGCACTAAGTTCCTTGACTTTGCAAGAAGTCATGGACTTAGGGTGGCTGGTTCATGGTTTCAGCGCCCGCAAGCTCATCGCTGGACTTGGTATTCCAACGCTGGCGGTGTGGCAAAGGAGATTGACCATGTCCTCATTGACGGTCGTTGGAGGATGATCCAGAACTGCAGGGTCTACCGGAGTGCTCAGTTCCTCAATACTGACCACAGGCTTGTTGTAGCAACTCTAAAGCTGCACCTTAAATCCTGGAGAATGGTACCATCCCAGCCTAGGCTGGATGTTGCCAAGCTCAGGGATGAGAGAGTAGCTGAGGAGTTTGCGAACAGGCTGAGTGGACACTTGGGGGTCTGGGTGCTTTGGGGGGTCCTGAAGAGTTGTGGAGCACCTTCAAGACCACCGTCCTTGATGTTGCCGGTGGATGCCTTGGAGTTCACCGCAGGGCAAAGAAGAATTTTGTCTCTCAAGGGACACTGGATACCATTGACCAGAGTCGCAGGGCCAGGCTGAATGGCAGAGCTGAGCTGTTCAGGGAGCTGAGGCGTAAAACTGTACGTGCACTGAGGGTGGACAAGGAGGCCTATGTGCGAGGAATCTGTGAGGGGGTAGAGCATCACCTGTAGACAGGTGATTCTCGTCCCGCTTACAGGGAATTCGCGCATTACGTTCATCCAAGCCCATCCCTCGGAGCACTGCAGTTCGAGCAGAGAGTGGTAGGCTCTTGACAGAGGAGTCTGAAGTGAAGGCCCGCTGGGCCGGTTACTTCGAGCGGTTGTACCAGGCTGATCCCCCAGCTGTCGAGTTGGACGTCAAGGGTGTTACAATCCCTGTTGCTGACCCTCGAATCAACTGTGGTCCACCATCGCTTGTGGAAACACGGGCTGCGGTGAACCAGTTGAAACGGGGCAAAGCTCCAGGGATCTGTGGCATTCATGCCGAACTTCTCAAGGCTGGTGGAAATGCTGCACTCGCGTTGCCGTTGCATGCAGTTTTGTGCTCTGCCTGGAACACAGGCATCATCCCAACTGACTGGAAGAGGGGCCTTGTTGTCCCTCTCTGGAAAAGGGAAGGGTGATCGCCAAGACTGCAACAACTACCGAGGGGTGACGCTGCTCTCAGTGCCGGGCAAGGTCTTTGCTCGGATAATTCTTGATAGGGTTCGCCACCATCTGCTTGAGCACCAGCGTCCAGAGCAGTCAGGCTTTACACCAAAGAGGTCAACGATTGACCGTATCCTTGCACTTCGTGTCCTCACCGAACGCAGACGAGAGTTTCGGCAGGGGCTGCTTGCAGCCTATGTTGATCTCTGTAAAGCGTTCGATTCAGTGAATCGGGATGTCCTCTGGAGGATTCTTGGTCTTCGTGGGGTGCCACCAAAACTGATCGATCTGATGTCTGAACTCTACTCTGGTACTGAGAGTGCTGTGAAGTGTGGTGGTACCATCTCTGACTTATTTCCAGTTGTTACTGGAGTTCGTCAGGGGTGTGTACTTGCCCCCACACTTTTCAGCACTTGTATGGACTGGATTTTTGGGAGGATGTCGGAGAGATCAAGTTGCGGTGCATCGTTTGGCAATGTCAAGATCTCGGACCTTGATTTTGCAGATGATGCAGTCATCTTTGCGGAGACTTTAGACATCCTCTTGGGGGCCCTCGAGGTGCTGAATGAGGAGTCGGAGCCGTTGGGATTACGGATTTCTTGGGTCAAAACAAAGATCCAGGCTTTCGGTGACATCTTGGATGCTGCTGTCCTGTCTGTGTCTGTTTGTGGTGAGGATGTTGAGGTCGTGGATAGATTCACTTACCTTGGCAGTGATATTCATGTCTCCGCAGGTTGTGAGCCGGAGGTCAATAGACGTCTGGGTCGGGCCTGGGGAGTCATGGATTCACTGGATCATGGGGCGGGGCGCTGCCGGTACCTGTGCGGGAGGACGAAAGTCCGAGTCTTCAGGTCCTTGGTACTTCCAGTCTTGCTCTATGGGTGCGAGACTTGGACTTTGACCAAGGATCTGAGACGGAGACTTAATTCCTTTGGTACCAGGTCTCTTCGGAGAATCCTTGGCTATCGCTGGTCGGATTTTGTGTCCAACGAGCGGTTGCTGAGAGAGACTCGGATGAGATTTGTTACCTGCATAGTCCGTGAGCGTCAGCTGCGGCTGTATGGACATGTGGCTCGTTTTCCTGACGCTGATCCTGCTCACCAGATTCTCTCAGCGAGGGAGTCTCATGAGTGGAGGAGGCCAGTGGGCCGACCACGTGCCTCATGGTTGCAGCAGGTTGACCATCATCTCAAGGAGATGGGGATGGGCCTGGCATCTGCCTGGGGGATGGCCAGACGGAGGCCCCTGGAGTACCGGCGGAAAGTGGACGCAGCGACGCGCTGTTCTGGCACATGCTCCCATACCTGACCTGACCTGACTGTTCATCTCCATACGGTATTTATAGTATGACTGGTAGAAAATGGATTTCAGTCACGACTTTGTTCCCATCTTCACTGTTATTCTATGTCGAATCATTTTGGTGAGACAGTACGAATCGTAATTAATGCTCCACCGCATGTCTGCCTTCTCCTCGCTCACCCCTCCCCATTCTCATTCTCTCCCCCCCCAACCTCATACTATTCCTGTCATCAAAGTGACGGGTGGTATTTGGTAGTAAATGAATAAATGGACGATTTGCGAGACTTCAATATGACATAATTTTGAGCGATGTACGTGGACACGTGATCTTTGTAAGAAAATGCTGCCTATGAACCGAATAGTCACATGGACATTGTGCAAAAAGCTCTACTTGTCCAACATATTTGTGTGCAGATGGCTCACATTACAAACTGGAGAGTTCATGGAACATGATAACCCCCACGCAATGTTCAAGTATATACTTATATTTAAATAAATTAATGGTTTTAAAGATAGTTCAAAAAAAATACAGTTTAGCACAATTGAAGCAGTCTTATAAATCACCCTAACACACCACCTTATTTAACATGTCCAAGTACTGCAAAACAGAAGGGGTTTGAGAGTGAAAATAAGGTGCTTTGTGTTTCTATCTGGTGTTCAACTACAAACAGTAATTCAATTTAAATAAAATAAAATCTGGAATTACCAGAGTTGATACAGTATCTATTACACCACCTTATCGAACAAGTTACATTCGTTTTCCGTGCCTGTTTGTGTCCTTTATGACGTCCATAAAAATAATAAGTTTCCTGTTTGGAATGATTTTCTATTTTGTTTGACTGCCAGACAGGCAGAAAGAGTTTAAAAATAAAAAAGTATCTCGCTCCTCTCTGCACACGTGTGATCAGGACAAATTCAGAGCCGAGGTTCTGCTAAACCACAGGTTTGTTTTCCGATTAGTGTTCAAAAT
>NC_140969.1:97696357-97701357 GCF_056783735.1 Eptatretus burgeri
AATGAGGCTAGTTTCATCAATATTAATGGCCTGCTTTGGAAAATAGCCACCCTCCTCAATCTTTGCCTTTAGGATGTTGGAAAGCCCTCAGCGGCAGCATGGTCAGCACCAGTTAACTCACCCGCCAGGCTCAGGCTGTGCAGGTTGGCACGCTGCTTAAACCACTGAAACCGTCCATGGCTCGCCCTGAATGCTTCAGCTGCTGCACAAGCTTCTCCTGATCCAAGGGTGATTTTCACAGAATCCAAGAGCCTTTGTGCCCTCGCCTTCACCATGACTGTGGATTTGGCCTCTCCATGTTCTCCATGATGGGGTCCCTTGTGCGAATAATACTCTTCATGTTGGTAGATGCCACATTTTCTGAAACTTTGATTCCCACCTTCGCTTTAGCGATTGTTGATGGTAGAGCGCAGTAGCTCGAGTTTGTCTATGGCCTTGGTCATGGGCCTTCACTACTCTCGTACCGCCTGTTTACTTCCAATTTGAAATCCAAGGTCACAGCTGTTTAATACATAGTCATGGCACGGGGAAGAGCCAGTTCAGTGAAACGGTTCAGGACGTAACAGGGCGGAAAAGACAATAACAGGACGGAAAACACGCATTCATTGGGTGTACAAAATGGACACAGAAGGAAACTCCAAGGAGGTAAAACTGGAAGGAGGGGGATTTTGAGGGGGGGGGTAACAAGGGTAGAATGCATCATTGGTATAGGGATGGGGATGATCTGAGATGGTGGTGAACAGCTATCTTGAAGACCCAAGGGGAGATTGAAGAGTGTGTGGAAGTTGATTCCACAGGTGGGGGTGGGGGGGGGACAGAGGAACAAATGAGTGAAGGTGAACAGTGATCCGGGATTTCGGTAATTTCACCAAAAGTGGGTTGATGATGGACTGTGTGAGCCCTGCAAAAACCTGGGGGAGGGGGGGGGGGTTCAAGACACAGAAAGAGCAGAGGGTGCAAGACCAGAGAGGAGTCAGTGGAAGACAGAGACTACCGACCTGTCTGCAATGGCAAAGTGATAGACCCATAGACTCAGCTTTAGTACTGCAGATTCCAATGATCTTGAAGGCCTTATTTTCCTCGGCATCAAGATACGAAAGATGTGAGGTGGGGAGCCAGTCCGGATGGGAGGGCAGTGCTCCATAAAACTGAGGATGAACGCCTTGCGGGTGGATAAGAGTTCAGATGTGCCAAGGAAGGAGTTTGTAAGATGGAGGATGCCCAGTCATTGAAATGTGGTTTATACAAGATCAATCCTGGCTGATAGTGAGACCTAGGAGTTTGAATGACAGAACTTCCTCAAGAGGATTGTTAAGAAAGTAGATAGGAGGGTTTGCTAGATGGTCCTTTCAGAGAGAGATAGTGAGAGAAAGAGATTTGTCAGGATTGAAAGACATATTCCAAGTGTTTGAGCAGTTTGTGATTTTTTTTTAAGGTCTGAAGAGAGGGAAGAACCCAAGAAGGCCGACACAGGGTAAGCGCTTTGCTGTTTCAAACCCTTCACAGCGTTCCTCCACTACTACAAGGACATCACACCTACAGAGGCATGACAGAAGTAAATCGACACCTTAAATTTATTCATTCAATCTGTATAAAGCAAGTTTTACTCAGTGATTTGTACTAACATTCAACTATTTATTTGCAGAAACGACTTCCTTGGTCGTGTATGACAATTAACTATGCCTCGAACCCAGGGATCACACGACCTTTGCGATATTCAAAGAGGCCGAATTGTTGGCCAATTGGAAGGTGGAGTCAGCCAGCGTCAGATAGCTCATAACCTTGACATTCCACTTTCTACGGTCAATCGGGTGATTGTGAAATTTACCAGCGAAGGCAAGGAATCCACCGCTTCCCGTTCTGGTCGACCTGGGCCCTCAGAAAGGTGTCTTCGAGCTGTCAAGCAGTCCATTGAGAAAACTCCCCGTTGCAAGGGAGCATATGTTGCAGAGGAGGTCCAACTTAGCTCAAGAACTGCCGTGCAGTACCTTCATCAACTGGGCTACGATGAGAGCAGCTAGGAGAAAACCTATTCTTAGACCAGCCAACATTCAAAGGAGAAAGAAGTGGGCTGATGAGATGGCCACCAGACCCTTGAAGTTTTGGCAAATGTCATTTTTGCAGATGAGTCCTAATTTGCTCAATTTTCTGAAAGTGGATGCACATGGGTCTGAAGACTTCCCAGTCAAGAGTTCTCTTTGAACCGATTGCAGCCAACTGTCAAAAACTGTGGTTTTTTTAGTGATGGTGTGGGGAGCAATCTGGAGCGCTGGTTGGTCAGAGCTTGTGGAGTGTGTTGGCATCATCAACTCTACGATATACATTTCTATCCTTGAGAATGGACTTCTCCCAGTCTTCTCCACTGGTCAGATGGTCAAAAACACTCTGTTCATGGAAGATGGAGCTCCATGCCACACTGCAAAAGATCAAAGAATTGAAGGACAGAAATGGGATCAAGCGACTTCCATGGCCAAGTCAGTGTCCTGACATGAATCCCATTGAACACCTCTGGGCCAGATTGGATCGAGCTGTGCGAAAAAAGTCCAGGAAACCAACATCATGGGCAGAAGTGATAAACCTTTTGCATGAAGCCTGGGCAGAAACCCCACAAGGGAACATTACGGAACTCATTAGTTCTATGTCTGAAAGAATAGAAGGATCGAAATCTGCAATTGGTAAGTCTACAAAATACTAGTGTTTGTATTAAAATGGATCAAATGTTCAAAAAAAAAATTCTTTTTAAACCATGGTGTCTATTTACTTGTCATGTCTCTGTTGTACACACATGAGAATCGCAATGCTCCACACCCTCTCAGCTACCGGACTGGCTTCATCGCATATTGGAGAATAATCAGAGAGAGCTTCTTCGGCTGGAGGAGTGTGGGAGGTGTCAATTATTTTAATAATCCAAGCCACCTGGGTTTAGTTGATTAGGTGAGAGCAGATTGGCTATTCCCTCAATTCACAGGTGAGAGATGTGGGTGGGTCTTTATTTATACTTTGACTGCTTTAGACATTTTTACGTTGTACATGCTTGGGAGCCTCATTGGTATGCATTGCTGTCTGCGCTATTGCTGATGATTTGCCATTAAGTGATGACACCGGTCCTTCTTGCGTATGTCTGTATCAACTTTGCACATCTGGATTTGGGGATTTTCTCAAGCTCTGTCATGTTGGATGGGAAGCGTCGGTGAACAGCAATCTTCAAGTCTTTCCACAGAGTCTCAATTCTGGTCTTTGGCTGGGCCACTCAAGGACTTTCACATTCTTGTTCTGAAGCCATTCCAGTATTGCTTTGGCTGTCTGCTTTTGGTCATTGTCTTCTTGGAATGTTAATCTTCACCACAGTCGAATGTCTTTTGCACTCTGAAGCAGGTTCTCCTCAAGGATTTGCCTACTTTTGGCTCCATTCATTGTTCCCTCTATCCTCACAAGTCTCCCAGCCCCTGCCACTGAAAAGCATCTCCATAGCATGATGCTGCCACCTCAATGCTTCATGGTCAGGATGGTGTTAGATGGTGATGAGCTATGCTCGGTTTCTGCCAGACGTAGTGCTTTCCCTTCAGGCCAAAGAGTTCAAGTTTCATCTCATCAGACTACAGAATCTTTTTCCTCATGCCCTCAGTCTTTCATGTAACTTTTTGCAAACTCTGAGCATGCTGTCCTGTGCCTTTTGCTCAAGAGTACCTTCCCTCTGGCCACTCTCCCATGAAGTATAGATTTGTGAAGTGCTGCAGAGGTAGTTGTCCTTCCGGCAGGTTCTCCCATCTCAGCCAAGGAACTCTGTTGTTCTGCCAGAGTGGTCATTGGTTTCTTGGTCACCTTCCTGACCAAGGTTCTTCTACCCCAGTTGCTCAGTTTGGTTGGATGGCCAGTTCTAGGAGAAGTCTGGGTAGTTCTATGTTATTTCCATTTCCTTATGATAGAACTCACTCACTGTGTTCTTGGGCACTTTCAAAACTCCAGAAATCGTTTTATACCGCTCCCCAGATTTATTCCTCCTCACGATTCCATCTCTGAGTTATACGGACAGTTATTTGGACTTCCTGGTGGAGTTTTTGCTATGACATGCACTGTCAACTGTGGGACCTTGTAAAAAAGGTGCATTTCTTTCTAAATCATATCCAATCAATTGAATTGGCCACAGGTGGACTCCAAGTTGTAAGGACATCTCAAAGATGATCAAAGGAAAATGGATGCACCTGAGCTCAATATGGAACATCATTGCAAAGATTGAGCCATTCGAGTATCCAGCGTTGAAGTGGCGACCCATCCAGGATTGTGCCCAATAGCCAAGGAGACTGCTTCCGTAGCACTAACGCTCTATACAGAGTATGGTCCCAATGGATGGATTGCAAAGGGGTTGACATAGGTGTCTTATCGCTCGGACGCACCGCGTATCGCTCGGACGAAACATTAGCTCGAAGGATGACTTTCAATAGATCGCAGCAACGAAGCTGCTCTGCTACTTACGATAGGGGGTGGCGGATGGAGGGTGGTTGTCGTGGAGGGGGTGGGCAGAGAATGGACAGAGGGCAAATAAGCCTAAAATCTGGATAGCCGGCTCCGTTTGATGTTTAACTGATGTTGACCATGTAATCTTTGTCTGAGTCGCCGGGCCGAGGCCTCTGGGTGGTCATCATTGGTTGGATATTTATTGGGATGCCATCCTGATGAAGACAAATAAACCTGAAATCTGGATAGCTGGCTCCGCTTGATGTTTAAGGCCTAAGTCACATTTGGCACGGTGGCCGTAGGGTCTACAAAATCTATGGCCACTAGCAATTATAGGGCGGCCGCAGTATTTCCACGGTCACACAATGTCGCAGTCACATATGTTTGTTTTTTTCAGGGAGCCGCACGGGGTATTTATAAATTGTGGAGACGGAAAATGTGGGGGTGCTATACGGTCTTTGATTTGATGTCGCACGGTGACCTTAGGGCATCCTTGCGGCGGCCATAGAATTTTCAAGGCAGACGCAAGGTGACCGCAGGGGGGG
>NC_140969.1:97706357-97793857 GCF_056783735.1 Eptatretus burgeri
TTAATGTCAATCGTAGAGATGGTACACACATTGATGAATCACCTTGCCTGTGAAACACCGGGATGACAGTTTTCAGCTGGGTTGTGATTTGAAACCAGTCTGGACAGCTGATTGCGAGCATGCATACATCTCGGCCATGCTGCCATGATGTGGCGATTCATTCCTTTGTCATGGAAAACGTGTTTTTTTACTCATTGTAATCTTCTAAAATATATATTTGCCTTCTTAATACCGGAGATGTCCACATAGACAACCACAATGCGGTATCGCTATGGAAGCTTGGAGAGGTCGATGCTTGAAGAGCGCTCCAAGCAAGCACTCTGACACGGTTGAAGAAACTTTGAACAACGAAATGTTTAATTTTTTTTATACGTATTTATCGATGCCGAATTGATGGTTCATATAATGAAAGATCATCCAAAAATGGGAAACGTGGTGTTAAATTGAATTTCACATTTTCAGCGAGCCAGCCAACACCCGACGCACTGCATGACAACGTGGGGCCAACACAGGTGAGTAACCCCTAAACTTGGTTCAAGTCAATCGATATACAGTATTCAGTGACAGTGCGAATATTGTGAAGCACTCGCCAAGTGGCTAAAGCACTCAAGGAAGCACTCCTCCTCCTCTTAAGGAAATTTAGTGTCAAAGTCCTGGGTCTCACTATGAGCCATGATCTTTCTTTGGCAAACTTCCGGTTCCGGGTTTGGGGCGATGGCAGCTTCTCTCAGGGGTCTCTGCCGACTTTCTCAAAGTTAAGTTTCCAGTCGTTATTTGTCATGTTTTAACTGTTTATTTTCGCACCTTCATGTTTACTGTGTGTTCCTAATTCGGTTTGGTTCCCAAAATTGTGCTATTTTGTGAGTTTTCGTCGACCTTGTCTTCCCGGGTTTCTTGAGGCCGACCTGTCCTTCCTGTCCCGGTGTACGATCATTAGGTCATCTCTTCGAGCATGACCTAATAATATGGGTGTCGATGTCCTTCGATCCGTCCGTCCGTTCACAATGAAGTTGAAGTGGGAGATCTGGTCATTAGTGATCCTGATAGAAGTCGAAGAGACATACACGATGGTACGACTTTCAAGGTCACCGAAGGTCAAGGTCAAGATCACGAGGCCTTTGAAGTTGCGAAAATGACGATTTTCAAATTCTATCTCTGCCATTTCTCAAGCGATCTTGAATTTGATTGAAGCATATGAATCTATGGGACAATATCTAAATTTGGTCAGGACGGATTTTTTTTTTTTTTTTTTTTTTTTTTTTTTGTATACCTTGGTCGAGGCTCGTATGAGAGCTAACACACAACTCACAGCAAGGAGGCATGAGACAAGAGGGGTGGGAGTGGAAGGGACAAAACATTGGGGAACAGACACAGGTGAACTGTGGAAGGGAGAGGGATGGAGATGGGACGGGGAACATGGCGAGGAGAAGATGGACATTACAGGGACTTTCAGGAAGGAAAGCAGGAGAATTGAAGGAAGTGGGCATGGGTGGATTATCGGGGGTAGAAAAGATCGAGGATTTGGATGGGGGAAGATAAGAGGTGGTGGTGAACAGCTGTTTTGAAAGCCTGGAGGGAAGAATGGGAAAGAATAGAGTGAGGAAGTTTATTCCAAAGGCGGGAAAAAAGAGGAATGAAAGAGTGAAGATGAGCAGTGATTCGTGATTTTGGTAGTTTTACCAGAAGGGGGTTGTTGGCGGACCTTGAGCGCCCTGTGGAAATGTGGTTGGGACAAATCGCAGAGAGAGCAGGGGGGGGCAAGGCTGGAGAGGAGTCGGTAGAAGACAGAAAGACCACCGACCAACCTGCGGTGATTGAGTGAGAGGCCCAAAGACTCAGCTTCATTGCGGGAGATGCCAATGATCTTAAAAGCCCTGGTTTCGACAGCGTGAAGTCGAGAAAGGTGGGAGGCAGGAGCACCAGCCCAGAGGGGAGAACAGTACTCCATCAGGCTACGGACAAAAGCTTTGTAAGTAGTCAGGAGCTCAAGAGGGCCGAGGAAGGACTTTGCACGACGGAGGATTCCCAGTCGGCGACTGGCTTTTGAGGCAAGGTTGGAAATGTGACTTTCCCAGGAAAGGTCATGGCAGATAGTGAGACCCAGAAGCTTGAAAGAAAAGACTTCTTCCAGTGGATTGTTGAGAAAGTGGATGGAGGGGTTTTGTAAACGGTCCTTTCGAAGAGACATAGTGAGAGTGTGAGATTTGTGTGGATTGAAAGACATGTTCCACGTGTTGGACCAGTTTGTGATTTTATCCAGATCTGCAGTGAGCGAAGAAGCTGCTGCTTGCCGGTCTGAGGGATGACAGATGGTACGGCAGAGGGTGGAGTCATCGGCAAAGAGAAATAGAGGATTTTCCAGAGAGTCCGAGAGATCATTGATGAAAACCAGAAAAAGAACAGGGCCCAGAACGCTACCTTGAGGAACTCCAGCCTGCACAGGAAGAGGGGATGAAAGAACTCCATTTAGGGCCACACGTTGACTGCGACAGGAGAGGAAGTCTGCGAGCCATGAGTGGAGATGGCCTTTGAATACCATGGGAAGAGAGTTTGGTGAGTAGGGCAGGGTGCCAGACTGTGTCAAAAGCACGTGATATGTCCAGGGATACGGCTCGGATTTCCTGTCTGGCATTGAGGACCTCCATCCATTGATGGGAGAGCAGTAGCAGCATATCCAGGGTAGAGTGACCTGGTCTGAAACCAAATTGATGATTGGAAATCAAGCCATTGGAGAAGAGGAAGGATTTCATGTCTGAAGCAATGATGGATTCCATAACCTTGCTGATGATTGGGAGAAGGCTGATTGGTCTGTAGTTACAGGGATCTGTTTTTGCACCTTTTTTATGCAGGGCAGTGATGTTAGCAGATTTCCAAGCAGATGGCAGATGACCTTGGGAAAATGAGAGGGTGAATAGAACAGAGAGAGGGTGAGCAAGAGCAGAAGAGCAGGCTTTGAGGACACGTGGGCTGATGCCGCCTGGACCGGTTGCAGAATCTGACTCGAGGTTTGAAAGCAAGCTCTCCACCTTGTCAGGAGAAAAGGATACAGAGTCCAGGGACAGTTGGGTGCGACTGGGTAAAGTGGGTAGAGATAGTGATGGGTTTGGGACACAAGATTTAGCTGCAAACACCGGAGTTTAGACATTCAGCTTTATCACGTGTGGAATCAGCAGTGCGGCCATTTGAGGTAAGGGAGGGGATGGAGGGGGAACATACACCAGAAACAGATTTGATTAAACGCCACCAGGATTTTGAGGAGGGAGAGAGGTCTGAGAGTTCAGACTTGAGATGAGAAAGATGTTGTTTTCTGGCTCTCCTGAGGGTAGATACACACTTGTTCCGAGCTTTGTGGAAAGAACTGAGATTGCCCTCAGTTGGGTTTGCTTTCCATGAGGCAAAGGCAAGTTGTTTCAGGACAACTGCCTCGCCACAAGCTTCAGTAAACCAAGGGCGGAGGAAGGGTAAGACAACTGAACACGAGAGGGGATAAATCTGTGCATGAGGGAGAGCAAGTTTCTTTGAAAGAATTCCCAGGATGAGTTGATGTTTGAGAAAGTAGTGATAGGAGACCAGTCTGTAAGTTTGATGGCTGCTCGAGACCCTGCCAGTCGGCTTGAGTGAAATGCCAGACTCGACGGGCGGTGAGGTGGTTCTCTGATGACAGCCAGAGAGATGTCCACTTTAACAAGGACGTGGTCAGAAGAACCAATTGGAGCGAAGGAAGAGCAGCAGATATTGTCAGGGAAATTTGTCAAAATCAGATCCAGAAGAGATGGAGTACCATTGGTTGAGATCCGGGTCGGGAAGTTGACCGATTGGAGTCAGTCCCAATGAGTCACAGAAAGCTTTTGCTGACGTCCCATGGCAGGTGAGAGAGGTACCCACACCTAGCCAACTGGCGTGATGACAATTGAAGTCGCCACATAAGAGGAAGAGAGAGTTTGGATGAGAAGATAGAAGATGGTCCATGTTTTCGGAGAGTGAGGTGTAGATGGAGTCATCACTGTTCGGTGGACGGTACAGTACACATATAAACATGAGGTGGGAGTGGAGGGGAAGCCGAAGCCAGAGGTATTCCTGGGTTGGAGGGGGAGTGAGAGCAGTGCAGGGGGAGTGAGAAATAGAGACTGTGATGAAGAGAGCAACACCTCCACCAGGACGAGGCTCAGGTCTGTCATGCCGTAAGAGGGAGTAACCAGGGAGAGATACTTGGGAGGCAGACACGCCATGGGAGAGGACAGTTTCAGTTAGGCAGATAATGTCTGGTTTGTCAGTGGCAACCTGCATGGAAAGATCTGAAAGGTTTGAGCGAAGGCCCCGGATATTTGAGGTCCACACATTTAATGAAGAGGTAGGGGAGGAGGCTTTGGGTGCAGGAGGTGGAGGGGGCCGGGGAGGGTAGGGACGAGGGACGAGGGGGGAGGTAAGGAGGGTTGCTGAAGGAGTGTGGGGTATTGCAGAATAGCGAGGGGAGGGGGCCGAATGAGGAGGAGAAAAGGCTCTGTGGTGCTGGGAGAGAGGGGGGGACAAGAGACAAGGAAGATGGCAGTTGAGGATTTGAGGAGGTGGAGTGAAGAGATGGAGGTGAGAGGGCAGTGGAGGGAGGCAGGTTGGTGGATGAGAGGGGGGGCAACTTAGAGAAGGAAGAGTGAGGGGGATGAAAGGTGGGAGAAAGGTGAGGGGGGAATTTTTGAAAGAGGTGAGAGGGAGGCTTGGAGGGAGAAGAGTGGGATGGTTGCTTTGAGAGTGAGAGTGAGGGGTGAGGGGGGGTGAGTTGGCACTGAAGTTGGAAAAAAAGAATGGTTGATGGAAAGCGAGCATCCATGGCAAACTGTGGTTTTTAAAAGTTTTAGGTCAGAGATGCGATTTAACACAATTCTTGATGGATGCAATGAAGGCGAATTCAGAGCATGGAGAGAAGAAGCGCTGTAATAGTTGGATTTTTTAGGCAAGGAATGAAGGAGAGGTCGAAATGAGAGCAGTCTGTTAAAATAGCAGAAGAGAAGTGCATTGTGAAACAGTAAAGAGTACCACATGTGTGAGAGAGGAAGATGAAGCATTATAAGATCGTTTTTGTTGTTAATATTAATGTATGAGAGAGTTCAACAGATTAGGTCATGGAAGTGTAAAAAAAGAAATCGAGGAAGACGAGGAGGAAGTTAAGAGGAAGAAGAAGTAGCAGAATCGGGAGAAGGTGAGCGTGTTGTTGTTATTGTTGGGTTTTTTTTTTTTTTTTTTTTTTTTTTTTTTTGAGATAAGAAAGAGATTAGTTGGGAGAATGGGGATGTTTGGAAAGTGGGAGGATGAAAATTGGAAGGTAATGGGGAGGATAGAAATTGAAGGTAATGGGGAGAAAAAACAAACAAACAAACAAAAAAAAACGATCGAACACCGAGTGGAACCGGTAGGCCTCAAACCTAGGACTAGGCCTCAAACACCAAGTAAGAACGTCGACAAAAATACTCACAAAATAGCACGATTTTTGAAACAAAACCGAACTAGGAACACACATTAACATGTAGGTGAGAAAATTAAACAGTTAAAACGGGACAAATAACAACCGGAACTTAACTTTGAGAATGTCAGCAGGGAGCCCCGAAGGAGACCTCTTGCCGCTCAAAACCGGGACTCAAAAACTCGATATTCGATTTTCGATATTCGCTTTCCTTTTCGTGTCA
Organism: Eptatretus burgeri; assembly: GCF_056783735.1. NCBI lineage: Eukaryota > Metazoa > Chordata > Myxini > Myxiniformes > Myxinidae > Eptatretus > Eptatretus burgeri. The sequence continues at coordinate 97,712,036 of NC_140969.1, forward strand.
CGTGACTTCAAAGTTGGCAAAAAAATGCGACGATTTTCAAAATCTATCTCCTCCTACATTTCTCAAGCGATCTTGAATTTTATTGTGGCATATGAATGTATGGGACAATATCTAAATTTGGTCGGGACGGATTTTCGAATTTCGCTTTCGCGTCACGTGACTTCAACGTTTGCAAAAACTGCCCTACCTTCAAGAGGCTATAGATTGTTATGGCTGTGGAAATTTGCAATACACCAGATTGGTCCTCAGGTGAGATATATCGATAAGTTCATGTGTAGTTAGTCCACACCCGTTGTTTAGAAGGAATATGTGTGATTCATCCGGGCTGCGACGCTTTGAGTTAGCCGTTTTTGTTTCTCTATCGTTATTTTGGACCAATAATTCCCCAACAACTCAAACACCGCCACCTTCGCCTCTTTACCTCCACAACTCCATCCCGCAAACATCGCTTCACCGCCATTCTCAAACAACGCCCGCCAACAACCAAACCACCACAGCAAACCCACCACCTTCGCCTTTCTCCCTCCACAACCATCAACCACACCACCTGTCAACACCGAACGTCGTGCTGTCCAGGGCCCATTCGGTGATTGTTGCCGAACGCGTCGAGCCGCGAGTACAAATGGATGCCTTTACGAGAGAGGAAATCGGATCAGGGGAGGTTCACGCCCCCTTTTCCTCCGTCCAATGGGTGAGCGTCGGGCGGTGTGGCCCCGCCCCCAAGCGCGATACATGTGGATTCCTTTTAGGAGGAAATTCGGATCAAGAGAGGCTCACGCCCCCTTTTTGCCCGACAAATGGCTGAACATCGGGTGGCGTGGCCCGGCCTCCAAGCGCGTTTTGATCCGCGAATTTACATACGTGCTCCTCCCCCGGTCGATAAAGACGCGAGCACAAGGCGACTCGCGGCTGGCTGGTCGAGGGAAGACGGAGGTCGTCGTCGAGGTTCTCGTTGTTGGGTCGTGGTCGAAGTCGTGGAGTCTGAGTCGTGTTTTGCAGGGATCGGACGGCGAAGGGGACGGAGCTCGGAGTTGAGGTCGAGGGACGAGTCGCGGAGTGAAGCAGGGACGCGGAAGAGAGCTCAGGGGGGAGAGTTCGCCGGAGTCGGTGTGGTCCCAAGGCCCCGCTAGCGGGACGGAGTGTCCGCCATTCCCCTCTCTCCACCCCGAGCATCAATAATTCCCCCCATCCACGCTGAGATAGTGCCGGTAACCCCGTCCGTTCCCCACCCCAACCGTGGTGTCGACCGACCAACACGTGCCTGCGCAACGCACGCCTAAATGAGCTCACCGACCATGCCAGGGGCATGGAGTCAGGCACGTTACGCTGACATTGCTGCTAGCCCGCCATCGCGCCACGAGGGCGCGGGTAAGACCCCTTCGGTCTCATGGACCTGGCCGCTCGTAGATCCCACGTACATTTGGTCCACGGACTTGTCTGCCCCCTTGCCTATGAGGGTGGCGTTTATTTGCTTTTTGTGTAAATGTGTGTGTGGCACCAGTCTTTTAAGTAAACCTGAATAAGTGCTTGTACATTGCTTTATTCGGTTGTAGCTCTGCGTTGCTTTCATTGCTTTGACTGTTATATGTGCATTCTTACTGTATGGCTGTGAATACGTGCTTGCCTTGTGTGTGTGTGTGAAATAAAAGTGCTTGTTAAATTGTGACCCGTTTCGTTGCGTCCTATCCTTCGTTTGAAAGTGCCATCTTGCATCACGGAAGGGATTGGTAGTGGGTTTAGACACCCAGCAAGTAATCTGAACCGTCGAGGTCGGCGATAACTCCGCTCGGTTATCCCCTTAGCACGGAACGAGCCGCTTAAGCGGTTCGTGTCCGGAGCCGACCTGCGGCGTGGTACAACTCCTCGGTACGCTACCCGCGCGGGTACTTAGGTATATCGACATTCGGCGATTCACCCTTTTTCGCGCGGGTAGAATGCGGACTGGGTTGTGGCGAGGTTAAACCCCCACCCGTGACTGGCTCCTGGCGGTAGTTCCAGGAGGGTCACGACTGAATTGTCCGTCCGGTGGGCAACGCGGTTGAGATTGGAGTTACGCAATCGCTCGCACGCCAGGTGGGCCAGAATTCGTAACAATATTCTCTACTGGGCATGGTCAAATTTAGTGAATGGTGTCATTGCATAGCAGCTGACCTTGTATATTTATACATTTTCCGCCGAAGGTGCAAAAGTTTCAAAACCCGAAATGTAAACGTCGGCATTTATTTTCAAAATATAATTCGTGCGCGTGCGCCAAAATGCCGAGTCGTCTTTAACTAAACTGCGCAGCTTGACTGCGCAGTGCAGTAGTCATCGTCATAACTGAACATTGAGAACTTGTGGTTTTATAGAGATGACCGTCACCCCCACACGGGGGTAATTTTTTTTATTTGTATTCTCTCCCTATTACCATATATTCCTATTTTCCCCACTTTTCCCAACACCCCCCATCTATCCCTCCAAACCACACCCTCTGTTTCTCGTCTTAAATTTTAAAAAAATAAACAAAAAAAACCGACAACTCTTTCGCCCTCCATACCCAAGAGTCCCGATCCTTCTTCTTGTTCTTTCTCCTTCTGCCGGCACACCGTCTTTCTTTTATTTCCTTCCCACTCTCATCATTACCTTTACGATTTCTTCCTCCAAACTTCCATTCCCTAATCTTACCTCATCTTCAAAAAAAAATTAATAATTTTCCTTGTATCCTTCCGAACTACACACCTCCTGAAACCATGTCTCTCCACCCTCTTCCTGATACTTTTCAATGACCCATCAGCTTCACTTCATTTACCGAACCAAACTCACCAAACACCTCCACGATTTTACTTCAACCTTTCCTTTTCTGAATCTTATGCAATCCTTATTTTTAAAAATAAATAAATAAATACACTTTTAACGACACACCTCCCGTAACCACGTGATCTGTTTCTACCTTCTGCGTTTACTGATCCAAATTCACCATTCACCTCACGATCTTTTCTTCAACCTTTCCTTCACCTAATCTTATGCAATCTTTATCAAAATATAATAAGTATAATTATAATAATAATAAAAATAAACAGTCTCTTATTTTTAAAAATAAGAGAATGCTTCATTTAAAAAAAATGCTTCATCATCCTCTTTCACACGTGTGGATCTCATTACTGTTTCATAATTCACTACTCTTCTTCTATTTCAAAACTGCTCTCAATTCGACCTTTCCTTCATCCCTTGTCTAAAAAAAAAAATCCAACTGTGATGACATTTCTTCTCTCCATTCTCTTATTTCACCTTTATTGCATCCCTCAAGAAAAGTCTTTTGTCACATTTCTGAACGAAAAAATTTGAAAAACCCCAATTTGCGATGCTTGTTCACTTTCCATCAATCGTCATTTTTTTTCCAACTTCAATGGTAATTCACCCCCCTCACCCCTCCCTCTCAAAGCAACCATCACACTCTTCCCCCTGCATCACACTCTTCCCCCTTCCCCCACTCACCCTTCTCCCTCCATTCAGCTGCCCCTCACTCACCCTTTTCAAAGTTCCCCCCACCCTCTCACATCCACAAAGCTGCCTCCTTCCCCTGCCCACTCTCCTCCATCTCATCACTCCACCTCCTCAAATGTTCAAATGCCTTCTGCCCCCTCTCTTATTACTCACCACTGTACCACAACCCAGCACCACAGAGCCTTTTCTCCTCATGCAGCCCCATCCCCTAGCTCTTCTGCAATCCCCAACACTCTTTCAACAACTCTCCTTACCTCACCCCCCTCCTCCCTTGTCCTACCCTCCCCATCTGCTCCCCTCCCCTGCACCTAAAGCCTTCTCCCCTCCCTCTTCATTAACAGTATGGACCTCAAATATCCGGGGCCTTCGCTCAAACCTTTTAAAGCAAACCCAACTGAGGGTAATCTCAGTTCCTTCCATAAAGCTTGGAACAAGTGTGTATCTACCCTCAGGAGAACCAGAAAACACCATCTTTCTAAGCTCAAGTCTGAACTCTCAAACCTCTCTCCCTCCTCCAAATCCTGGTGGCATCTAATCAAGTCTGTTTCTGGTGTATGTTCCCCCTCCATCCCCTCCCTTACCTCAAACGGCCACACTGCTGATGCCGCACGTGAAAAGACTGAATGCCTAAACTCGGTGTTTGCAGCTAAATCTTGTGTCCAAAACCCATCACTTTCTGCACCCACCTTACACAGTCGCACCCAACTGTCCCTGGATGATGTGTCCTTTTCTTCTGACAAAGTGGAGAGCTTGCTGTCAAACCTCAACTCAGATTCTACAACCGGTCCAAACGGCATCAGCCCACGTGTCCTAAAAATCTGCTCCTCTGCTCTTGCTCACCCTCTCTCTGTTCTATTCAGCCTTTCATTTGCTCAACGTCATCTGCCATCTGCCATCTGCTTGGAAATCAGAAAACATTATTGCCCTGCATAAAAAGGTGCAAAAACAGATCCCTGCAACCACAGACCAATCAGCCTTCTCCCAATCATCAGCAAGGTTATGGAATCCATCAACACTTCAGATATTAAATCCTTCCTCTTCTCCAATGTCTTGATTTACGATCATCAATTTGGTTTCAGACCAGGTCACTCGAACCTGGATATTGTTGTGGGCCGGGTATCGGTGGCGAGCACGATCGCGAGAGGGAGCAGTAGTGTCGGCTCCACCGAACACACCAGAATTTAGGTCGTGACCCTCGGATAAGTCCGAAAGGCACGAGTCCCTTACAGGACCATGAATCGCCAATAATTCGACCGCGTGGGGTAGGGTTAATTACCAAACTTCAATATACCTAATTACCCATGCGGCAAAGCTACCGGGGAATTCACACCCTCGACAGAGCTCTAGCGGGACGAGCCGTTACAGTGCTCAAACCATGTGTAACCCAAGCGGATGGTCACCGAGGCCTGTCGGTCCAAATGAACAATTTACTGCCTCGCTATTTTGCAACACGCGCTGTGCTAAGCCAATAAAAGAAATGACAGGAAACGAGCTGGGACATTCAATAATAGGGAAATTATTTACAATAATCGGGGGACGAGGGGAGCACGTAAGGGCAGAGTTATCCGAATAAAGAAGGGAATCAAATGCACAAGCAATTCCTTAAATAATTCTAGAGACAGGGCCCACGGACACACACACGCACACACAAATACCCCAGAAAAAGATGGACCTCGAGGTCTTTATTGCCCCTTCAGCTCGGGAGGGAAGATGAGCTGAGGGAACAGAACATGGCTGGCTACCTGGCCACGTTCGTGCGGCTGGACGACAGCAACTTCCTGGAGCACCAGGCGCCAAAGAATGGACCAGGGCAGCCGAACCCAGAGGAGGCGAGACAAGGTGATCTCCCATGATGAGATGGTCGACCGCTTGTTGTAATGTGCCAGACGAGACGCCTCGGATGCAGTCAGTCGCAGACCGACATAAACGCGCTCGAGCAAATGGGACGCAATCAATCAATCCATAGTTTATGGGGCGGGGTCCGCTCCCCGTCGCCTGCTCCCTTTGGGTGGACGGCGTGTCGCGGCTCCGCCTTCCTGATATGGACCGCCCCGGCTTTGGTCTGCGCATTGCCCATCGGGCAGAAATTGACGGATACCCTTATTTGGCGCAAAGCCAGAACGAAGCGCTCTGTGCCCATATTTGGGGCCAAACCAGAGCAAAACGCTTCGTGACCATATTTGGTGCGAAATCCACACCGCCTGGGGCATGGAATTCCGCCCACGCACACATGCCGGCGAACGCGCGAAGAGCGCGGACAATGCCTCGAGCAGAGTGTTGTTGTGGTAAAACTTCTATCTATAAAATAACTCCGCAGCGCACGTACACTTAATTCCCATTAGACATAGGGGAAAGGGAGCTATCTATCCACATTTACTTCACAAAATAACTGAGCTACGGGGACCTGAATGTTGAGTGCTCATGGCTGCCAGATTCGTAACAATATTCTGCTTCTGCTCTCCCAACAATGGATGGAGGTCCTCAATGCCTGACATGAAATCAATGCCTCGACATATTGTTGTGGGGCCGGGTCTCGGTGGTGAGCACGACCGCTAGATGGAGCAGTGGAGTCGGTTCCACCGAACACCTGGAAATTAGGTCGTACCTTTCAGATAAATCCGAAAGGTCACGGGTCCCTTATCGGACCGAAGATCGCCAATAGGTCGACCACGTGGGATAGGGTCAATTGACAATTTCAATATACCTAAATACTCACGTCGTCCAAACGACCGGAGAAATTCACCCTTGGCAGGATCTGCGCAACCGAGCCAGATCAGAGTCATAACCCGAGCGGAGAGTACCAGAATCCTGCCGGGTCAATTGCACGATTACGGCAACAATGAGGCCTCCTAATTCTCGTTCGCAGCGCGGAAAACCAATGATAGAAATGACAAAGAACGGGCTGGTACATTCAATAAGAGGGGAATTTATTAACAATAGTCGGGGGACGAGGGGAGCACGTAAGAAAAGTTATCCGAATAAGCAATGACAAATAATGTACAACAAAAACACTTAACAATTCTACTTATAGACAGGGCCCAGGAACACACACATGCACACACAGACACCCAGAAGGAGATGGACCTCGAGGTCTTTATTCGGCTCTCCAGCCAAGGAGGATAGTTCGGCTGGGAGTCAGCACACCTGGCCGCGAGCGCGCGGCTCGACGTCCACACCTTCCCGGGGCTCCAGTCGCCAAAAGCACGGACCAGGGAAGCCGAACCCAGAGGCGAGACGATGTTGTCTCCCTTGATGAGATGGTCGACCGCTTGCTGTAATGCATCAGACGAGACACATCCGATGCGTGGGATGCAGTCTGCCACAGACCCAGACAGACGTGCTTCGAGACACACGGGACGCAATCTCTCCACGCTGGTCCAGACAACCACACTCTTCCTCTTTAGGAGGGAGGGGCTTCTTCTCCTGGCCACTCACCTCCTGATTGGTCGGACCAGTCACGCGATTCCCTGGCTGTCTCCCATTGGACAGGCCTACGGTAGGTGGGGCAACTCCCACCCTTCTGGGTGGAATCCCGATCGGAGGCGTTTGTAGCTTCGCCTACCTCCTCACCTCCGACCACGTGTGTAATGGCGATGGCGTTGAGTGGGGGGCGGGGTGGGTGAGACGCCCACTCCTTGCCGATTGGCCAAAGAGGGACACCATGCCCATGTTAAACTCCACCCACGCATGCGCTCGCTCACCGGCGAGCACACAAAGAATTCTGCGAGCAGAGTGTTGCTGTTGTTGTCGTTGTGGATGTAAAAATCCTAACTATAAAATAATCCACAGCGCACGTACAATTCATCACCCATTAAACATAGGACAGGACCCTACCTAGAAATGTATACTTACCGATATAACTGATCTATAGGACCTGGCTGTTGTGTGCTCATGGCTGCCAGAGTCGTAACAATATCGCGTGCTTTTGACACGGACTGGCAGCCTGCCCTGCTCACCAAACTCTCTTCCAATGGTATCCAAGGCCATTTCCACTCATGGCTCGCAGACTTCCTCTCCTGTCGCAGTCAACGTGTGGCCCTTAATGGAGTTCTTTCATCCCCTCTGCCTGTCCAGGCTGGAGTTCCTCAAGGTAGCGTTCTGGGCCATGTTCTTTTTCTGGTTTTCATCAATGATCTCTCCGACTCTCTGGAAAATCCTCTTTATCTCTTTGCTGATGACTCCACCCTCTGCCATCCCTCAGACTGGCAAGCAGCAGCTTCTTCACTCACTGTAGATCTGGGTAAAATCACAAACTGCTCCAACACGTGGAACATGTCTTTCAATCCGGACAAATCTCACACACCTTCACTATGTCTCTCCAAAAGGACCGTTCGGAACCACCCCCCCCCCCCACCCTCTCTTCACAATTCTCTGGAAGAAGTCCTTTCATTCATTCAAGCTTCTGGATCTCATGACCTGCCATGATCTTTCCTAGGAAAGCCACATTTCCAACCTGGCCTCCAAAGCCAGTCGCCAACTGGGAATCTTCTGTCGTGCAAATTCCTTCCTCGGCCCACTTGAGCTCCTGACCATGTACAAAGCTTTTGTCCACAGCCTGATCGAGTACTGCTCTCCCCTCTGGGCTGGTGCTCCTTCCTCCAACGTTTCTCGGCTTCACGTTGCGGAAACCAATAGACCGGCAGCCAGCAAAATTTATTCAACCGGTAAGAGACAGAAGGTTTGACCACACGAGGTGGTTGATCATGTATTGCTGACCAAGGATCAGGATTGCTGCCGGTTCGTAGCCTGTACCTTAGGCCAACAGGTGACATTTCCGTGTCACCAAAATTGGATTTATTCAATCCAAGAGCGACAGGGAAACTAATCATACCATGACATGGGGTAGGGATCACAGTTGACCAAAAGGTAGTTGACAGTAATTCTAAACTGTACGTTTTCCAGGACAGCAATTTTTTATGGGGTCACGTGACCACATTTCTTCAACCCAAGAGTGACAAGCATGAGACTTGGTTCATATAATCTACAGTTATTGCCAAATATGAAAATATCAATGGCAGCAATTTCACCCTGTACTTTGACCTTGACCCAGGTACAATATACCAACGCTATTCAACTCAAATGCGACAAGCATCGAACTTGGTTAAGCATGATCTAAGGATATTGCCAAACACCAAAATACCAATGACAGCAGTCTTTTCATGTACTTTGACCCTGACAGCATCCTTCGACATTGAACCAGTTACCCCATTCAGGATGGGGAAACTGACCCGACCCAACCCAAACACCAGCTGTCGGACCGTCAGCCTCGTTACCGTGTGTATACTCTTGTAACGAGGATGCCTGACCACATGAGCCACCCGTAAGTCTTTGCATGTAGTGGTGGTCGTTGATCAGTGAAGTGAAACGAGTCATTACCAGGGAAGTTTGAGGGCTCCTTGGGGACGTTATCGTGGAGGATGAGGTGAGTATTTTCAATACGATACATTATAATTTTCTGTGCTCCAAGTGTTGGTTCTCGTAAGCCAACGCAACTCGTGCGCTGGGTTTTCTCTGTCATCTTTACTTCCTCACTCATACACTGCACCGTACACGGCTTGACTTTGTTTTCTCTAACCTCGTTATTTGCAGACAGGAAATTGATAAGGGATTGAGGGGCACTGCACTCCGCAGGTGCGTATGTTGAGAGATTACATCTCTCCCAAGCTGAGAATAGCCATTTGTTAGCAGAATTACTTTTTAACAATCAAAAGTAAAAGAAAGAGCCAAAGGCATTCATTATAGAGCACTCTTAACAGCTGCAGTTCTTGGCTGTGTTAAAAGCCAAAGCATGTAGTCTCTTTCTTTGTGACATGGCTGAGCAACTGGCTTTTATTACCCTTGTAAAAACCTTGAGCCAAGAGAAGCTCGATCATAAATCAACCTTGAGCCAAGGAAGCTTGGTCATAAACAAGCCTCGAGCCGAAGGAAACTTGATCGTAAATCAGTGCCATTTGACACAGCACAACAGCTGCTTCCACTTTCCAAGGAGTGGAATAAGGAAAGGAAGGTAAAGGCTCTTAAAAAGTAATCAGTCTTCCTGGCTCCCTGGCCGGATAATGACCAAACCAGATGGCTTTTAGAGCGCAAAGGGAGGAAATCAGCACCTGGCTTTTAACCCTTGGAGGAAATTGATCTTTGGGAAACAAAGTCTCAATAGAAAGCAGTGATGGGAGCTGGGCCAATCTTGAAACCAGATGGTCCCACAAGGGGCAGGACAAATTGTATATAAGGCAAGCCAGACTGCCAAGCTCGCAGAGTTAGATTGAGCTGGACTACTGTGGGTATTCTGTGTCTCTCTATATCTCTCCATGTATACATGTTTGGTGTGAATTAAAGCTCTTTTCTACCAAGACCATACGTGTGGACAGCGCTCGATCTCAATCAGCGGTGCAACGTGGTCTCAACATTTGGCGTAGTCGGCAGGATAAGACAGACCAAGGAGGAAGGCGAGACTGCCCTGGTGAGACAAAGGAGGACAGAAGCCGGCCGGCTTAAAGATAAGGTAAGAAGAACTGCCTCTTTTCTCGCACCAGGGCATGCAAGTTCGCTGCTCTTTGTGATCTGTCCTTATCTTAAAAGAACAAGGGGAAGAAGGAGCTTTTTTACACATCAAAAGGGGTTACCCCGGGAAGGGTTAAGGGTCCATTGCGAGGTTGAGGGAAACCCAAGAAGGGGCAACCCAAGAACATCTCGGGACAGGGTCCAAACGGGAGATTCCGTTGAGAGATTGAGTGTGCGGGAGGTGTGCCAGGGAGTGTGAGGGTCCGTGGAAAGGTGAAAGACGCCCAACCCAGCCCGAGATCACCCCCAGGTGGGAAACACTGTCCCGACCCAAGAAATACTCTAGGAAGGACCAAGAGAAAATGGGGAATAAGCTTGTGAAACCAAAGTCGGATAAAAATGCACCACCCACGAATACCGTGGCGGGAATGATGTATGAAAAATATGGAGTTAAGTCATGTACTCAATTGGCATTGTGGTATGAGTGGACAAAAAAGGACGCACACCCATTCCCGAGATGGGGTTCCTTAAGAGCAGAAATTATAGATAACTTGTCATGCCGATTAGAACAACGGACAAGTGATAAGTTAGAACCAGAGCCAGACCGTGAAGCTTGCAAATTATGGGAGGAAGAGGTCCTCCAAGTAAGTGAAGTGGCTAGAAATTTGGTAAAGCGGAAACTGTTGGAATTAGAAACACAGGTTAAAGAATTGCCACAACAAGGGATTGAGATTACTCCCGCCCCTGTAACTGCCTCCGAAATGGTGGTACAAGGGCGGGAAGCTCAGGGAAGTAATGCAAGTAATCCATCTGCATATGTTAATAACACACCAAGTTTGTATCCGAACCTGGAAGGTACGGGGTTGATGGCCACAGCCTCTGCCTTCCCGGTTCAAGAGGTAACGCCGGATGTGTCAGGATTACAGCCCCAGCCAGCTCAGTCAGTGTACCGACCGTTTAAAGAAAGCGAATTAAGATCAATGAAGGAAAGAGTGTTAGATCAGGGAAGAAATGCAGGAGCAATAAAGGAATTAATATCGCAGTGGGTTGAGGCACACCGCTGCACGCATAACGACATTGGGGTGTTATGTCAAGCCGTGTTGTCTCCATATGTGTGGAAGAAAGCTTGGGAAGGTGCTGAGTGGGCAGCGAACGAACCAGCAGAATGCACCAACGCAGATCGGCAAAGTAAGCGACGGCGCCTGTATGATGAGATTGAAACAGCGTTGCGACCGCCAGCACTAGATTGGGACAAGATTTATGAAACAAAGCAACGTCAAGGGGAACGGGCATCCGAATTCATGGATAGATTAATACAAACACTCTTACAATATGGGGGTTTTCAAGTTGAGGGAGACATACCGCAGCGAACATTGACAAACTTCGTAATGGAAGGGCTCAGACCTCAAATTAGGAAGCAATTAAAGTATGTACTGTTAGGTTGGCAGGGCAAAGAGGCAAGTCAGATTTGTATAGCGGCTGATCAATGTATGGACCGAGCGGAAGAAGGGGAGAACGCAAAGGCAAAAATTAAAGACAAAATGTTGCAGATGGTGTTGTTAGACAAAGCAGTAGAAAAAAAGAAATGATAAGGATTGGAGAAAGTGGGAGCTGGAGGAAGATGACACAGACTCGGAAGAGGAAGCAGCCAGACAATGGGGATGACTCAGGAGAGTTCTGCAAAGAACCCCACCAGCAGCACAGGACGAACGGCCCAAGAGAGGGAGTGGAAGAAACAAAAATTGGACACAAGCGCCACCACAGACCCGCTCAAGAACTGCAGCAGGCCAACGGCAGGTACAACCAACAGCGCCGCAAGTATGTTTCCAGTGCGGACAACCAGGACATTGGAAAAGAGATTGCCCCCAAAGACGACGATCGGGGTTCCAGCAGGAAGGAGGACCAAACCAACCGCAGGATGGTAGGTCATATTGACAGACCGCGGGTGGCCTCGTGGTGGAAGGAGCGATGCTGACATTAACACCAACAGAAGAGCCGACCTACATTCTGGATGTCTCAGGTAAGAAACTTTCCTTTTTAGTTGACACGGGAGCCACTCACTCTACTATTGCAGACAAAGAGCTGCCAGGGGTTGAAAAATCCAATGCTAATGTACAAGTCGTAGGGTTAGGGGGCAAGATACAGACATTAAGTGCAACGACACAATTACCAGTAAGATGTGGACCTTTGCAGGAAAAACACGCTTTCCTTCTCACAACCACTACACCGGTGAATCTGTTAGGCAGGGACTTGTTGTGTAAGTTGGGATGTACGATAGCATGCACAAACAAAGGGGTTTTTGTCGATATTCCCCGGGATAAAACACATTCAGCAATGATGATTTTGATGACACCGCACCCAGTTGCCTATTGCTGGAGGCTGCCAAGAAAGCCGATTAGTGATGTTTTGATATGTTTAAATGCAATCTTAGCCGAAAGTAAGGAAATGCAAATGTGGTTAGACAATGCACAAGTAATGGCACACACCTACTATGATCCCCCACATTGTACAATCTATTATGATGCGAATGGAAATGATGTTGAATTTGCAGAGAAAATTGCTCCGCATCTGGAAACACACAATGATTTACTGATTTGCCGTTTGATGATTGGTAAGGAAGGTGTTGCAATGGAGGTTAAGCTCACGGAAACCCAAAGGCAATTGATAAAATACCCGCCGGGAGTGACCTCGCATGTAACAATAACTACGGCAAGGGGGTATCACCCGAAGGATTTGGGTTTAATGGTTCATCGCCTGCAGGGGGCAGTATTGACCTGCACGACAACAGTGTTGCATTGGCAAGTGCATAAGCTAGCGAATGATGAAGGGTGGATTTGTGATTTTCAGGAACAGATATTACGAGGATTGGTGGAGGAGGTTAATCTACCACCTAAGGGCGAGATGATGATGGAAATGGCAAATGAAACAGGAAACAAAGAAAGTTTGATAGAAAAAGTCCCGCAAGAACTGTGGACCCGATATGACAATGATGTAGGCCGTATCATCGGGGCAACGCCCCTAGTGGTTAAACTCAAATCTGGAATTCCTTGGCCGAATGTGCGTCAATACCCTCTCCGAAAAGAGGCTGAGGCCGGGATAGCACCAGTAATTGAATCCTTGAAGGAACAAGGTATAATTGTAGAAGTTTCAAGCCCATGTAACACGCCTATACTGCCAGTGAAAAAGCCACAGAAGAATAAGTGGAGATTTGTCCAGGACTTACGGGAAGTAAATGAGGTGATTCAAAGTATCCACCCCGTGGTACCAAGTGCAGAGGGGTTGATAACGTCTATACCTGCAAGCTCCACCCATTTTACTGTCATTGATTTATGTTCTGCATTTTTCTCCGTACCCATTGATAAGGAATTGCAGTTTTTGTTTGCCTTCACATACAAGGGCAGTCAATATACATGGACGGTGTTGCCACAGGGGTTTGCTGATAGTCCCACTTTGTTTTCACGTGCTTTGCATAAAGATTTGGAAGATATTGTCCTTGAGGGTAAATCGGTGCTGCTACAGTATGTGGATGACTTGCTAATTTGCTCCCCAAACAAAGCAGCGTGTGAAACAGATACGCTGCAGCTGCTACAGGCATTGGCAAGGAAAGGCCACAAGGTAAATAAGGACAAGCTGCAATTAGTGCAGGAAAGGGTTAAGTATCTGGGACACCACATTTCACATGGAAAGAGGGAATTGGACAAGGGAAGGATAACTTCAATTGCGGAAGTGCTCCACCCTCGCACAAAGAAAGAGATGATGCGATTCCTAGGTATGGCAACCTACTGTAGACAGTGGGTCGTCGATTATGCAATCCTGACTAAGGAACTGTATGTTGTCGTGGGCAAAAACCAGCCCAATGTAATCGAGTGGACTGAGAAGATGGGGGAATGTTTTACCCAACTAAAAACAGCACTCTCGACGGCACCAGCCTTGGGCCAACCAGACTATGAGAAGCCATTTTTTCTTTATTCTCACGAAACTAAAGGATTTGCGCAGGCTGTGCTGACACAATCCCACGGCGACCGCCAGCGACCAATTGCATATTTCAGCCGAAGGCTGGACCCAGTCGAACGCGGCCTACCCCTTTGTTTGCAAGCAGTGGCCGCAGCCAGCTACGCAGTTAAGCGCACGGCGGAGATCGTAATGGGTCACCCTCTTACTCTAAAGGTACCTCACTGCGTTGCGGCTTTATTAACCCAAAAGCAAACACAACATTTAACCAACACGCGCCTGATGCAGTATGAGACGACTCTCCTACACCAGCCGAACCTGCAGGTTGAGAGATGCAATGTTCTTAATCCTGCTTCTTTGCTGCCAACGGAAGAAGACGGCGATCCTCACGATTGCACAGAGGCAATATAAGAAGTATCCACCGTGCGCCCGGATCTAAAGGATCAACCCTTAGAACACCCGGACCTCACCTTGTTTGTCGATGGTTCGGCCTATCGAGGCCAAGACGGCTCGGGGCATACAGGATACGCCGTGTGCACCGACAGTGAAGTTATTGAAGCGATACGCCTGCCTTCACATTTTTCTGTCCAGCAGGCGGAGTTGTGTGCCCTTATAAAGGCATGTGAATTATCTGCCGATATCTCGGTAAATATATACACTGACTCTAATTATGCTTTTGGTGTAGTACATGACAAAGGTGCAATGTGGAAAATGCGAGGGTTTCTCACCTCTGCTGGAACATCCATAAAAATGGTGAGTTAGTTTCTGAGCTGTTAAAAAGTATTTCGGCGCCAGCGGAAGTTGCGGTTATCAAATGCCGCGCACACCAGAAACTGACTACGGATATAGACAAAGGAAATGACAAGGTGGATAAAGCTGCAAAGGAGGCGGCTGGCCTGCCTATCCCATCGGTAATGCCAGCGCGACTACCAACGGAACAAATTAAGCTGCATCAGTATAGCTTGTCAGATATTATTGCAATTCAAACTGCAGCATCGCTAAATGATCGAAACAAATGGCAAGTTGCAGGAGGAACAGTGGATGAAGACGGACTATGGTCAAACAAAGGGAAGGTCATAGCGCCTACTGAGATCCTACCATGGCTTGCACGCATGGACATGTGTGCAAGAGGGGGACTGTGAGACAGGTACAATAATCCTGGTATGCACCAGGAATTGGGAAAATAGCAGAAGGGGTTTGTAAAAGCTGCCAGGTATGTCAACAGCATAACCAACAGAAAGAGGGAAAAACACGGGAACTGCGAGCTCACCCAGCCCCTTGGGGGCCGTTCGTGCACCTACAAATATATTTCGTAAAAATGCCTCCATCATGCGGGTTCAGCAATGTTTTGGTCGTGGTAGACATGTTCACCAAGTGGGTAGAGGCATACCCATGTGCAAAGGCTGATGCCGCTACCGTGGTAAAGCACCTGCTAAAAAAACTTTTTCTGCCGATTTGGCATCCCTTATAAGGTGTCCCACGATCAGGGGGGACACTTCACGGGGGAAGTGACACAGGCAGCATGTAAAGCACTGGGAATTAAACAAGCATTTCATTGTGTTTACCACCCACAGTCAGCAGGTGCTGTAGAACGGCAGAACGGAATCTTAAAGAACAAATTGGCAAAAATAATAATGGAAACGGGGTTAAAATGGCCAGATGCATTACCCTTGGCACTAATGAGCATGCGATCTACAGTAAACCAGAAAACAGGATTATCCCCTCATGAAATACTAATGGGAAGGCCGATGCGGCTGCCCGTGACTGCCCCCACAAACATGGATAAGCTGAATATTACAATGATGGACGAGAACTTGCTGACATTTTGTAAACAGCTCTGCAGGATCGCAAGGGCGATACACACAAGGGTAAAAGAGGCCCTACCCGAACCAGTGGACGAGCCGTACCACGCCTTCCAGCCAGGAGACTACGTACTGATAAAACACTTCACAAGGAAAACAGCCTTGGAACCTCGGTGGAAAGGACCATTTCAGGTACTGCTGACCACTCCGACTGTGGTAAAGTGCGAAGGTAAGACAGCTGGGATACACGCCACACATTGTAAGCTTGCAATACCAGCAGAGACAGGGACAACATGAACAACACCTATCTTACCACGACCGCGATTCTTTGTGCACTAGTTCGCATATGGGTAATTCGCAATGCCGACTGTAAACGTGATGATGAAGGAATCACTAATAATGTGAGAACTACAATAATGGGAAAAAGGAGTAAGGGATTAGATCAGGGAGACTTAAGGGGTGGTAAAAGAAAGAGACGAGGAATAACCCTACATAAAGAATTGACCGACCATCCACTGAACACCTACTTGGCACTATCCCTACAGTACGCTAGGACAATGAACAAAAGGGAATGTTGGGTATCCTCCCACCTCCCACACTCCTCAAAACACGGATTATCCTTGTATGCAGTTCCACTCCAGGGGGAGGACATGTGTGGGTACTTAGTCCGTAGGCAAGATAGGCCAATTTTAACTAAAGTAGAGAAGACACCAGCATCAGTGAAAGAAAGAATAGCGGAAATAAGGAGTAACTGGGAAGAGGGGGGGATACAATTGTACAAACTTTGAGCAATGGTATTACCCTAAGTACAGAACTATTGAACGGAGAGTCGTGATACAGGGCCCGGTGAGAGCAATAAAAATAACAAACCTTGACGGATTGAAGAAGGGGGAAGAATTAGAAAAGTACGCTCCACATTTTCAACTCATGCACAAACAAATTGGACTAATTTGCCTCGTTAGAAGACAGGGCAGCAGACCCTACTTAGGAGAATCAACATGCCAACATTATGCTAGACATGGTAATGAGGCAGTCACCAATGAAGGACGAATAAATGGGACAACCATACCTGTAAATATAGAGGAAAATAACCTCGTCGAACCACAGGCACCCCTGAATGGTACATATTTTGTGTGTGGATATAAGGCGTACTCATGGCTACCGGTGGGATGGACAGGGTCGTGCTATTTGGGATTTGTACTACCCCGGATTCGGATCACTGACCAATCGCCATTTATGCCACAGGCCAGATCGAAAAGAGCCATTTCAGAAGTTGAGAGGTTTTTTATGATTGCATTTCCTTTTTAATGGAGCTGGCAAAAGTGCAAGGGAAATGATTAATTTGGCAGCATCATTGGAGAAACTGGCAAACACCACCAGCGAAGGATTCCATAAAACAAGTGCCGAGCTGGTAGCTATACGGACAACCGTTATGCAAAACCGTATCGCCCTGGATATGCTGCTGGCAGAAAAGGGAGGGACTTGTTCGGTCATCGGGGCAGAGTGCTGCATATACATCCCAGATAATTTAGAAGAAATCGACAATTTGGCCAACAAAATAAAGGCCGAAGGTGCAAAATATCATAATTTTAACAAGGGATGGTCAATGGGATCTTGGTTGATGGGAATATTTGGCAGTTGGGGAGCTTGGATAATCCATTGGTTGTTCATCGGGCTCATGATCTTCATAGCCGTGATCGTTGTCATCACTTGTATTAAAAGGTCTAAATCAGGGAGTGCGTGAGACGATGTTCCTCCACAGCAAAGAAGACAACAAAAACTAAGACGGACCTGGGAAGGCCTGCTGTGATTGCCGTGGTCGAGCCACTGCCAGCACCTCCACCGTCTTTACCCTCCCCGATAATTCACTTCCCTTTCTCTCCCCAACCCATAGAACCTGAAATATACTGTGAACTTAATGGGACTGTTGACCCACTGCTCAATCTCACATTGGATGAGTGCCTCGAATTGCTTGCGCCAATGGAGGACATGGGAAGAAATACTATATAACCACTGCCTTGTTGGCAAATACTCTGGGATTTTGTACTTTCTTATTTTACTCTGGAATTTTGTACTTTCTTATTTTACTCTGGAATTTTGTATTCTGGCTTGCAGTTAACCAAACATGTTCGTAAAGAACAATAGTTAGCCAAAATATTCTTACTTGTTGTTCGTAACAAATCCATGTTAGTTAAATATATTGTTGCGGATTCGCGCCCGCCGGCGTGCGGACGGCCACGTAACTCGAATCGCGGCACGTCGCCCACCGGACGGACAATCCAGTCGTGACCCTCTCGGACTAACGCCGGGAACTAGTCACGGGTGGACCTTTCGGTCTCACCACGATCGTGCCAATCGGCCCCCGCGTGGGATAGGGTTGCTCGCCAAATTCGACCTACCTAAGTACCCACACGGAGGGTAGACCGGGCGATCGCACCTCGCCGCAGGTCGACTTCGGACACGGACCACTTTAAGCGACCCGTTCCGTACTATCGGGATAACCGAGCGGTGTTATTCGTCGGCCTCGACGGTTCGATTAATTATCGGGCGTTTTAGCCCACGACCAACCCTTTACGTGAAGCAAGATGGAGATTCAATGAAAGAAAAGACGAAGCGAAGGGGGAAAACAGTTCAACATGAAGCACATTTATTTCGCGATGAACGGAAAGCACACATATACAATTCCACCAAAAGCACATGTAAAAGAAGAAGACAATGCAATATTACACAAAAAGCAAATGCAACAATGCAGATCTATCCGACTACCGGGCACACGGCAACACATACAATTTTACTTCACAGACGGCGCCGACAACACATATTCCCAAAGCAAAAGAAAAAGAACCACCCTCAAGGATGAGGCGGGCCTGGGGCCGAGACCGGGTCGGGCCTACCCGTCTGATGATGAGACGCGAAGTGGCGGTGGTGCCTCAACTCCGCGGGCCTCGCGGACAGTGTCTGGTAGGGGGTGGGAAAGGGGCCCCCTTGTCGCACAATCTCAGCGCGGGGGGAAACAGGAGGGGGTTGTTGATGCTCGGGGGGGAGGATATCACCCTGTCTCGGGTCCCGCGACGAGCGTCTCCTCCTCGACCTCGGTCGCGTTGCTGGCCTCTCCCTGTGCAGCTCCCGGCACCGACGCGAGCACCCCCTCGTCCGCCTTCGCCGCCGTCACCTCTCCACAGCTCCGTCTACTCGCCCTCTCCGTCTCCTCTCTTGGCTCGTCCCAACTCTTCACTCTTGAGTTCTCCCACTTCTTTCCAGCTCCACCGACGACTCTCTTGAACTCCGCACAACTGCCTTTACTGACGAACGCAGCCGTTTATATAAGCCCTGTGGCTCCGCTCTTTCACCCTTGACCCTTTGCCTCCGACCCTTCACCTTTCTAACTGGCTCCCCATTGGACCGAGGAAAAGTGGGCGTGAATGCTTTTTGATCCATGAATTTGCATATAGCGTCCTCACTCCAACGCCCTGGAGGCGGGGCCAATTCGCCCCAGCTCGCCGATTGGACGGAACAAAAGTGGGCGTGAGTCGTTTTTGATCCGTTTTTCTGCGGAAAGTCTGTGATGTTTTTGAATACGCTGCTCGGTGCGCGCCCTGCACGAGTCCAGTATCGGTGCCCACGAGTGGCGCGAGAATGGTGGGGGTGCGATGGTGGCGAGTTGTGACGGTAAAGGTCGTGGCTGTTGTTGTGGTTGGTGGTTGTTGTTGTGAAGCGGCGTTGTGGTTGGTGGTTGTTGTGAAGCGGCGTTGTGGTTGGTGGTTGTTGTGAAGCGGCGTTGTGGTTGGTGGTTGTTGCGAAGCGGCGTTGTGGTTGGTGGTTGTTGCGAAGCGGCGTTGTGGATGGTGGTGGTTGTTGTGAAGCGGCGTTGTGGGTGGTGGTTGTTGTGAAGCGGCGATGTGGTTGGTGGTTGTTGTGAAGCGGCGTTGTGGTTGGTGGTTGTTGTTGTGAAGCGGCGTTGTGGTTGGTGGTTGTTGTTGTGAAGCGGAGTTGTGGTTGGTGGTTGTTGTTGTGAAGCGGCGTTGTGGTTGGTGGTTGTTGTTGTGAAGCGGCGTTGTGGTTGGTGGTTGTTGTTGTGATGGCTGTTGAGATGTGGTTGGTGGTGGTAGTAATGGCGGCTGGTCCAAAATAAAGATAGTAAAAGAAAAACGGCTATCCTAAAGAGTCGCAGCCCGACTGAATGACATTTATTCCCTCGAAACAACGGGTTTGGGCCTAACTACACATATACTTACAGAGATATCTCACCTAAGGGACCTGAATGGTGGTTTGTGAATTTCGTCAACCACAACAATATACATATATATCCTTTTGTGCATAAAGTAACTTTGTGAGAGCCGCTTTTGGAAGGAAACGTTGCTTCCTCAGGACCTATGCCTAAGTCATAATTGTTGAAACGTATCCACTGTTCTACAGAGGGGTAGGGTGTTGGTGGGCCGGTTAGGGGGGTAGAGAGGGGGCTTTTCTATAAGGCTAGAAGGTGCAGAAGGATCCTCCGTGACATCATGGGCCACTTGGAGCTGACCATAAGAGTGGACCACCTGTAGAAAAGAAAGATAGAAAAAGGCTTTTTCAAATCGAGCCCTCGAGGTGTCATAGTTGACAAACGCTGCGTTTTCTGTTCAAAAGAAAAGAAACGATCCAAATGTGGAAAATCGTTTGAACCACTGAACCTGATGCTATCTATGAATGGTAGCAAATCAGTTGTGGCATGTGCTAGAGCGAACCCAAATTCTACTTCGAGTTAGAAAATTCTGGCGCTTGCTCGAGGAACGGACGACCTAGTGGCTCCTGAGGGCATGTACCACAATACTTGTCGCTTGAAATTCCTTCGAAGTAACGTTGCTGAAGCTGCAAGTTGCGGATATGATTTTGTTGCACCCTCAGCTGTTCACGGGGTAGCATTCGAAGCGATACAGGGATTCATAGACTCCCAAGTAGTGGCAAAACGTATTCCAGTCACAGTTGCATCTGTAATGGAGTTCTACAAATCAGAATTCCTGGCCAGTGGTGGGATTTCTGGGGATATAGAAGGATGCACCACACAGAAGTTGCTGGATAAAATTTAAAAAGCCTACAAGGACACTGTGCTATGGCAAGGAGTCGAACAAGACCGGTAATTTCATTTACCAGCCACCTCTCAGTTTTGATGATGCTGTAGTGGCTTTGAAAAATACCACTGCGGATTAACAGGAGGTACGATCGAGTGCAATGATGTTGCAATCGGAGAAGACCTAAATTCCGAGCCCTACAACCGTTGATTCTCTGAAGAAAACCGCCCCAGAAATACCTCCGCTGACAAAACACTACTGTGTGGCGTTGCCGAAGCACCATCAGCCGCTAAGGAAAAAGTGTGAAGCATTCTCTTCAGATGCAGTCTATACCGTATCGCAGGGAAATGTAAAACCTTGGAAAAACACAGCGCTAGGTATTGGACTTTCTTCGATGCTCAGAAGCAAGAGTGCAATAACAGTACTGAACAGACTTGGTCATTGTGTGAGCGACGATGAATGCAAAAGACTCGTGTCGGAAATCACGTACACCTGTGCTTCAGGAGAAAAGGAGACACCGACAGGACTGTTGCCCGACTCACAACTCGCAACTGGGAAGTGGCTATAAAACTAATTGCTGGATGAGAGGGAGAACATGATGAATCTTACAATCAGTTCAATGTGCATAAACCCGGAAAGATTACCCAGGACGCCCCCATTTTGCTCAAGCATTAGGATACGATCATTTCTTGATTTCTGCTTCAGGAACTGCCAGGGACAACTTTGACTTGAACGTCGAAACCCTGGATGGCAAGAACAGTCTGCACATTACCGTGGGCATAGCTTCCCAGAATCAATACGTTCCAGATGAACATCACACCGAAATAGTCGCAGAACCGTCAAGAGAGACGTTAACTGTGAGTGGGCGAGCCAGAAGAACCTTTGAAGGCATTGTGAAAGAGTGTCCTGCTTTCCGTTTGAATTTGCGAGCAGTCAAATTCTCACTTTCGGCAGCGACTACTTCAAACGACAGTGATAAATTGATTGAGGCAAACGCATTGGATATTTTGTGGGTGATTAAGTCCGTGCATGAAACGGTCCCTCAGTTCAACGGATTTTATTCCTCGTTTGTGGAGGACCACCTTCCAATGACAGTGATAGCTTACATGGATCCCATAAATGAGTCTCCAACCCTTGGCAAGGTTGTTCAGGCTACCATGGAACGATCTCTGAAAGTGGCTGAAGAGAATGGTCAAATGTGGCACCCAGTTACGTACGATCTAAACATTGCCATGAAGGCGTTCACCATTCAAGCTCTCCGTGCACCCAAGTTTGATAAACTTATCATTTTACTGGGTAACTTTCATGTCGTACTAGCATTTTTTGGTGCTGTTGGGACCGATATATCCGATTCCGGTTTGGAATATCTGTTGACAGAGGGTTATGTTCTTGCTGAGGGTTCATTGGCGAATGGGTTTGTGAAGAGTAAATTTTATAACCGATGTACCCGCATTCACCAGATAACAGCTGGTGTGCTGGAGCAGTTACTGTATGAACGATTCCTGTCGGACAGACGTGATCAGTATGAAGAAGTCATCTCAAGAGATAATATCGACAGACTTGGACGATACGAACAAACTGGCCCAACTGGCTACACAGGAAGATTTCCTGCGGCTCATCAAGGACTATGAGCAATTTCTTCATGATACCATGAACGGCTCACTTGGCAAGACAGCGGCATATTGGGCTGTGTACGTGTACTTCATCAACTGCATTTACCGAGAGCTACAAAGGGCTGTATGAACCAACAATGTCACCCTATATGTGACAGATCTACCTCATCTTACGGATCTGTTATTCGCCTTGAACAGACCAAATTATGCTCGGTGGGGTTCACTCTATTTGGAAAAACTAAGTCAACTAGGTTCAGCTGCAATGGATGTACTACAAGCTGGTGCCTTCAGCAGGAGACGTACAAATAAGGCATACTCCCGCAGTCCAATCGACCTAACCCTTGAGCAGACCACAAATCGTGATGCCGCATCTGCAGCCACCGGAGTCGTCAACTTCGCAAATTCGGAGAAGGCATTTAGACAGTGGTGTGTGAGCCTTACACAGCGCAGCATGGCCATTACAGAGATGAAAGAAATGTGCGTTATTCAGAGGGGAGAAACACTGGCAAACCAATTGCGCAAGCAGCGCGTGAAGAAGGACAAAGAAAGTGCCGACCGTCTCAAGCAGATGTTCATTGAAACATGCCATCCATTCGGTCCCGCCGCACCAGAGGCCCTCGTCAACTTGGCTTCGGGGAAAAGTGTCTGCGAAGCGACAGCCAAGTACCTGACCACAACTCTTCATCGCAGAAAATTGGCAAGATCGGAGTTTCTGCTTGAGTGCGCAGAAGACGGGTCAAGATTTCTAAAAGCTGTGAAGCGTACCAGGTTCAAAACTTTGCATCGTAAAACGCTCGGAAACCGATCAAATGTGATAAGGTTGGTACCGAAGGTGTGAGAGATGCCTTCGCTCACATCTTAGCGATGGACGCGGTGTGAGAAGTTATTGATCTCAGAGATCTACGAAGCCATCCAATTACGTCGATTCCCCTGTCAATCGCACACAGCGACGGGTCAGTGACGAAGACGACCAAGTCAGTGCTCACCAAAGTTCTGGAAGGAAAACAGAAAGAACCACTCTTGGACATCTCACTCTCAGTGCGGCCCTCGGTTTATCTCGTTGATGGCGGTCTTATTCTCTAGGAGGTTCTGCCTCGCCATAAGCAATCAACGTATCGGTCGATAGTGAGGGATATAATGGTGCACATTTATAGGAGCGCCGGTATCGTGATGGAGGTGCATTTACTTCTTGACAAGTACGTTATGCCATCAATAAAGAATCCGGAGAGGAGGAACCAGGGTGGTGGCTGTGATGAGGATTTTGTGATAACAGTGAGAATGGCAGCGAGCTCCTCAAAAACTATCGTTTCAAGAATGCCTTTCTGAAATTAATGATGGAAGAAGTCCAGAACGAGTAGTATGCTGCGATCATTGACTGCAAAACGGTGTATATCTCAAACGGGGGAAACTGTATGGAACTGAAGGTGAACAGCATGGGGTTGTTGGTGGTGTCCGTTCCACCACAGTATCAGGGTCAACACGAGGAAGCAGACACTCTCATTGCCTACCGTGCTGCAAAGGCGATGTCAGGTGACATGACCGTACGTTCCTCGGACACGGATGTTAGGGTGATACTGTTGCCAGTCATCACCACCACATAATACTCGACTACGGAAGTGGAAACGATCGCCGTTACATCAACGTGTCTGAAATCGCTCACGTACTGGAGGATACGGAAGCAGGTACAACAGAGGCTGTCGTTGGTTTTCACGCCCTAACAGGATGTGACTACACGTCTGCTTTCTACCGAAAAGGAAAACAGAAACCGTTTGAAATCATGCAAAAAAGGATATGTCAAGGCTCTTCAGTCTTTGTGTGGCGACGAAATGGATGTGCTGGGGTTGGAGCGATTCGTTTGCCACGTGTATGGCAATAAAAAAGCAAAATGCATCAATGAGGCACGAGCAGAGGCCTTTTTCAAGATGGTGGGTGTGGGAAAGTTATCTGAACAGGTGAGGAAGATCAACTGCGCTTCCTTGACCCCCTGCAAACGTACCCTGCTGCAACATCTCAATAGGGCTCACTACGTCTCCTTCATGTGGACGTCGGCTTCGAAGGCGAATCCAACGGCCGGAATCAATCCCATCAACTATGGCTGGCAAATGGATGAAACTGGAAATTACACATTTCAGTGTATTCTTGGGCCTGTACTACCCGAAGAGCTGAAGAAGCCTTCATCTACTGCGCCAGGAACGGAGGAATCTGAAGAGGATCCTTCCGAGTGCGACACTGATGTCGAGGAATACGTCCACAGCTATCCAGACCAGCCCATCGACACTCTCTCCCCGGATACCGATGGTGAACCCTGGAGTGGTGACAGCAGGAGCGAATCCGAAACGGATTAAATGATCAATACAACCAATACTGCTCGTCATAATACCAATACTGATCAATTGTATGGATCTTTTATGCCACTTGGATGATGACGAAGAAAGAAGAACCGACGTTTGTGCTATGGGAAGTGAAGCTTTAGGCCCATTTTCTCGACGGTAAGACTCGTCTTACGTCCAAGACGCGTCTTACCGCTTCGAGAAACCGGGCCTTAGTTTTTTGTCGTGGTTTAAGGTTATTTTATGTCGAGGCATTGGTTAAATTTGGCATTAAATTTAATTTGGAATTATTATGGGTTCAATGTCGAAGGATGCTGTCAGGGTCAAAGTACATGAAAAGACTGCTGTCATTGGTATTTTGGTGTTTGGCAATATCCTTAGATCATGCTTAACTAAGTTCGATGCTTGTTGCATTTGAGTTGAATAGCGTTGGTATATTGTACCTGGGTCAAGGTCAAAGGTTACTGTCAAGGTCAAAGTACAGGGTGAAATTGCTGTCATTGATATTTTCATATTTGGCAATAACAATAGATTATATGAACCAAGTCTCATGCTTGTCACTCTCGGGTTGAATAAATGTGGTCACGTGACCCCATAAAAAAATTGCTGTCCTGGAAAACGTACAGGTTAGAATTGCTGTCAACTACCTTTTGGTCAACTGTGATCCCTACCCCATGTCATGGTATGACTAGTTTCCCTGTCACTCTCGGGTTGAATAAATCCAATTTTGATGACACGGAAATGTCACCTGTAGGCCTAAGGTACAGGCTACGAACCGGCAGCAATCCCGATCCTTGGTCAGCAATACATGATCAACCACCTCGTGTGGTCAAACCTTCTGTCTCTTTCTGGTTGAATAGATTTTGCTGGCTCTCGAACTACAAGGCATTAAGGATCATCGGTATCTCCCGCGATTAGTCGAGTCTTTGGGCCTCTCACTCTCTCACCGCAGGCAGGTCGGTGGCCTTTCGGTCTTCTTCAGTCTCCTCTCAGTCTCAACTCCCCCCCCCCCCCGTCTGCGACATTTCCCCCCATATTTCCACAGGGCGCTAAAGGTCCGCCAGCAACCTCCATCTGGTAAAACTACCAAAATCACGAATCCCTGCTCACCTTCAATTTTTCATTCCTCTTTTTCCTGCCTTTGGAATAAACTCCCACACCCTCTTCAATGACATTCTTCCCTCCAGGCCTTCAAAACAGCTGTTCACCACCACCACCTCTTATCTTTCCTCATCCAGAACGTCGTTCTTTTCTACCCCCGTTAATCCACGCCAAACACACCGCCTTCAAATTCCCTGCTTTCCTTCCTGAAAGTCCCTGTAATGTCCATCTTCTCTTCGCCATGTTCCCCGTCCCATCGCCATCCCTCTCCCTTCCACAGATCTCCTAATGTCTCTGTTCCCCACCGTTTTGTCCTTCCCTCTCCCACCCCTCGTCTCATGCCCCCTCTTGCTGTGCGTTGTGTGTTTGCTCTCATACGAGTCTCAACAAACAAACAAGCAGTCATAGACTGGTACTTACGAAATTGTCAACTTGACCTCTGAGCTTGTCTAATAAAAGCTGTCTCTTGAGAAGGTAGCGACACAAACCAGAAGTTTCTACGATGATTCTGTACCAAACCATCAAAAATCGAATGTTTTGGATGTTTAACCTCACTGTGACCTTGACCTTTGACCGATTTTGACCAAAATCTAATCAGCACTAGCCATCAGTCTCCTGAATCACGTGGTGTAATTTGACATTGGTAGCTTCTTCCGTTCTCGAGTTATCTGTACCAAACCATCAAAAATCGAATATTTGACCTCACCGTGACCTTGACCTTTGACGGATTTTGACCAAAATCTAATCAGCACTAGCCATCACCCTCCTGAATCACGTGGTGTAATTTGACATTGTTAGCTTCTTCCGTTCTCGAGTTATCGTGCCTACAAACAAACAAACAAACAAACAAACAGAAATGGAAGGCATCAATATACTTACGAAATCTTTAGATTTCGTAAGTAACAAGCAGTCATAGACTGGTACTTACGAAATCGTCAACTTGACCACTGACCTTGTCTAATAAAACCTGTCTCGAGAGAACGTAGCGACGCAAACCAGAAGTTTCTAAGATGATTCTGTACCAAACCATCAAAAATCGAATGTTTTGGATGTTTGACCTCACTGTGACCTTGACCTTTGACCGATTTTGACCAAAATCTAATCAGCGCTCGCCACCACCCTCCTGAATCACGTGGTGTAATTTGACATTGGTAGCTTCTTCCGTTCTCGAGTTATCATTGTTTGGATGTTTGACCTCACTGTGACCTTGACCTTTGACAGATTTTGACCAAAATCTAATCAGCACTAGCCATCACCCTCCTGAATCACGTGGTGTAATTTGACATTGGTAGCTTCTTCCGTTCGAGTTATCTGTACCAAACCATCAAAAATCGAATATTTGACCTTGCTGTTACCGATTTTGACCAAAATCTAATCAGCACTCGCCATCACCCTCCTGAATCACGTGGTGTAATTTGACATTGGTAGCTTCTTCCGTTCTCGAGTTATCGTGCCTACAAACAAACCAACAAACAAACAAAAACAAACAAACAAACAAACAGAAACGAAAGGCATCAATATACTTACGAAATCTTTAGATCTTTAGATTTCGTAAGTAAAAATAAATAAATAAATAAATAAATAAATACAACACATTTCAAAACTGGCTCCTTGATGGAGTACTGATGTCTTCTCTGGGCTGGCTCCCCTACCTTGCACCTTGCTCAGGTTGACGCAGTGGAAATCAAGGCCTTCAAGATCATTGGAATCTCCCGCGCTGAAGCTGAATATATGGGCTTATCACTTTCTCATCTCAGACAGGTCGGTCGTCTATCTGTCTTCTACCACCTCCTTTCTGGTCTTGCACGCAATGCTTTGTCCTCCCTCCAGATTTCTGCCGGGAGTACGTGGTCCACCATCAACACCCTTCTGGCAAAACTACCAAAATCCAGGATCACTGCTCACCTCCACTCATTTGCTCAGCTTTTTCCCCCCACTTGTGGAATCAACTTCCACCTCTTCCCTCCAGGTATTCAAGATAGCCGTTCACCACCATCTCAGATCATCCCCCAAACCAAAACTATGATCTTCTTTAACCCTCATTAACCCCACCTCCACCCTAACATCAAAATTTCCAGTTTTTCCCTTCCTGAGAGTTTCCTTCCATTTGCATCATATCCACCCCATTATTCGCCCACGTCTCCTTTTTCGCTTGCCTGTTCGAAGAACAGAGAGCTATAGTGATACCCCTGGCGTGAGCATCAGCGTCAGCGTGAAAATGTTAAAGTTTTTGGTGCAAGTTATTTCCTTTTTAACGTTTTTATCGACCACACTATTTTTTACTGATTACAATATACAAATACATATATTGCTTTAAAATTATTTGGATCACACTTCACTGCAATCCTTTATAAAAAATATTAGACTAGTCTTTTAAAAACGATAAATGTATAAACAGGCGAGCATTGGGTGGGTTTGACACCAACTCTCTGGTTAGCTCACCTGTTCGAAGAACAGAGAGCTATAGCGATACCCCCGGCGTGAGCATGAGCATCAGCGTGAGCGTGAAAATGTTAAAGTTTTTGGTGCAAGTAATTTCCTTTCTAATGTTTTTATCTACCACACTATTTTTTACTGATTACAATATACAAATACATATATTGCTTTAAAATTATTTGGATCAGACTTCACTGCAATGCTTTATGAAAAATATTATTGACTAGTCTTTTAAAAACGATAAATGTATAAACAGGCGAGCATTGGGTGGCTTTGACACCAACTCTCTGGTTAGCTCACCTGTTCGAAGAACAGAGAGCTATAGCGATACCCCCGGCGTGAGCGTGAGCATCAGCGTGAGCGTGAAAATGTTAAAGTTTTTGGTGCAAGTAATTTCCTTTCTAATGTTTTTATCTACCACACTATTTTTTACTGATTACAATATACAAATACATATATTGCTTTAAAATTATTTGGATCAGACTTCACTGCAATGCTTTATGAAAAATATTATTAGACTAGTCTTTTAAAAACGATAAATGTATAAACAGGCGAGCATTGGGTGGCTTTGACACCAACTCTCAGGTTAGCTCGCCTGTTCGAAGAACAGAGAGCTTTAGCGATACCCCCGGCGTCAGCGTGAAAATGTTAAAGTTTTTGGTGCAAGTTATTTCCTTTTTCATGTTTTTATCTACCACACTATTTTTTTACTGATTACAATATACAAATACATATATTGCTTTAAAATTATTTGGATCAGACTTCACTGGAATGCTTTATGAAAAATATTATTAGACTAGTCTTTTTAAAACGATAAATGTATAAACAGGCGAGCATTGGGTGGCTTTGACACCAACTCTCAGGTTAGCTCGCCTGTTCGAAGAACAGAGAGCTTTAGCGATACCCCCGGCGTCAGCGTGAGCGTGAAAATGTTAAAGTTTTTGGTGCAAGTTATTTCCTTTCTAATGTTTTTATCTACCACACTATTTTTTTACTGATTACAATATACAAATACATATATTGCTTTAACATTATTTGGATCAGACTTCACTGCAATGCTTTATGAAAAATATTATTATCCCGCTCCTCCGTCCGGGAGGGAACGGGATATTGTAATCGTCCGCTTTGTTTGTCTGTCTGTCTGTTAGCAACTTTACGGCAAAATGGCTTTAGCAAACCATATCAAATTTAATCCACACGTGGGCAATGAACCTTGGACGACCCCATTAACTTTTGGGTCCAATTGGATCAAAGGTCAAGGTCACGAAAAGATCAAAATAGTTTTTCGCTCATAACTTCGTCAAAAATGATCTGATTTACTTCAAATTAAGCTTATAGTGAACCTTATTCTATTTGTCACTTATAATCCTACCCATTCCTATAGTGAAAAATGTATATTTGTGAAGATCGGTAGGGTCCGAAGTTTTGGGGGTCATGGCCATCGGTCAAAATTACAAATTTTCCATTAAAACTAAAACATGCTTACGAAAATACAACTTTACGGGAAAACGGCTGGCTCAAACACTGTCAAATTGTATCAACAGGTGGGTAATGAACCTCGGATGACCCCATTAACTTTTGGGTCCAATTAGGTCAAAGGTCAAGGTCAGGTCACGAAAAGGTCAAAATCTTTTTCTCTCATAACTTCGTCAAAAATGGTTTAATTGATTTCAAACTAAGACTAAAATATTTCTTATTCTATTCCTTATAATCAACATTCAGGTTAAGGATGTATCAAATTTAAATTTGATCCCCAAAATAACTTTATGCCTTAAATGGGCAGGATTTGTTGTGCCTGGCACCACTTGTTAGACTAGTCTTTTAAAAACGATAAATGTATAAACAGGCGAGCATTGGGTGGCTTTGACACCAACTCTCTGGTATCTCGTCCCTCATCCCTGTTGTGAGTGTTCCCCGTCTTTCTACTGTTCCTTTTGTTCCATTACCAAGCAGCTCGCCAAGCGGCTTAAGCACTGGAGCAAGAACTCCATTCAAAACCGTTAAGGAACGGCTGGCTTGGCAAGCGATAGCAAGCTCATTGGTGATGGGACACACCCCCGTTCTTTGTTCTCGTCGCTCTACGAGCCTCGACTTTGCGTTAACCGGCAACAACCCCCCCCCCCCCCACCCAAAAAAAAAACAGGAGCAGCACAAAGAAAGGGTGTGAATTCGTAGCGATTAAGCACAACCCGGTCCGTACGAGGACCAACTTACCATCTGTCTGCGTCTCCGGCCGTCATTGCGTCCCTCTTTGAACATTGCGCGCGGGATCGCCGCTCTACACGAGCGACGCCACAGGCTCTGTCAGCCACCCGATTGTTGCCCGACTTGATGGTCTCAGAATACTCGGATCAGTTTTCTTTTCACTCGATTGGGCTCGTTTCCGAGACTCGCTGTGGGGTCACGAAGACAACGGTCCCACACTTCAACCCCGACATCAACATGAGTGAAACCTGAAGCACGCACCGTATTTTGAGCCGAGCTTCCTCATTGGTCGCTGTCATTCTCCGAGCCAATCAGCGCTGGCGTTTTGTCGCGTCATCGGAGTGACGCAACACGCTCTCTGTGAATATAATATGTTAATGATGAAGACCCCCCCCCCCTCGGGCCTCGGCATGATATCGGACAAGTGTTCAAAAAAAAAACAATAAATAATTGTTTCGTTTTATTTTCACACCTCCCTGAGAATGTAATGACGTCGTTTTGTGGTAATTGGATTGAAGTGTTACGTCATAAGTCATATTTTAATACGATAATTTAATCCAGGAAGCGGAGCAGAAGGCATTTTGTTTGTGCGTTTTACGCGCCGAGTTAGAAGCCGGCAATCCAAAAAAAAAAACACGAACCTGAGGTAAATTCCACTTATCTTGGACTATGCGGACTGGGTACGTGAAGCGGACACGGTGGTGCGGAGAATGGGTTAAATAGGCCGCTTCTTGAAATGGTTGTGATTTGCAAAATGTGCTTTCCAGCCGATAGATCTGGAGCGGTGAGTGTGGCTCGACGTGGTCTACAAGAAAAAAACGACGACGGCCCTGAGAGTGGGCCAGATCCGTGGGAAATCCCGGATGTGTTTTTAACCAATCAACGCGCGCCGAGCCTGCGGACTTCCGGGTTTGCGCTCGAGACTCTCGCCGGTCGCTGTGGTTGCCGTCGGTTTGCGCTCGAGCCTCTCGCCGGTCGCTGTGGTTGCCGTCGGTTTGAGGGGATAACGCGTTCACCGTCTCCACTCTGAGGTAAGACCACTTCCCCCCATTGTATGTGGCTCTGCAATTCGCGCTTCCTGTGTCATTTTGACGCGATGTTTCTCACAGTGGTACAAAGCGAGACCGTCAATGATGTCGTTGTTAGAATCTCGCTTCTTGAGCTTGCAATGTGTTTGTTTTGGATCGTGGTAAACGTTGTTTTTGTGTGCATTGTCTCCGGTGCTCGAGCTCGGAGGCGATCAAGTTGCAGCGTTGCCGAAGGAGTTCTACGTCGAGGATTAGACTAGGTGGTTTGCCATTGCCTTCCCAGCGGTAGTCATGACAGGAATTTGTCATTTGTTCAGGGTACCGGTGATAATTCGCCGACCCTTGTCGAAAGACACCGTGGGATCTTGATGGTCCACCGACTCGTGCTCGAAAACGGCCGGGCACCCGTGAGACACGACCCTCTTTGCCATTGAACGATCCGAGAGCTCTACGTTGGGGTGTGGAATCGAACCCAGACGAGATTGTTAGCAAGGAAATGTGCTGCTGACCTTTGTGGCTGTGGCTGCTACCGTCGCCAGAGGAGAGGATACTGCTTTTGAGTCTGTCTGTCTGTCTGTCTGTCTGTCTGTCTGTCTGCACATAATGTGTTACCATAGGCCACAAACCCCCTCTCGTGGAAGCCAATCGTACACGTTATCTTTTTTTCATCTGAGTACATCCATAAAGTGTGTGCCATTAGAATGTGAGTGCGTCCATAAAGTGTGTGCCATTAGAATGTGAGTGCGTCCATAAAGTGTGTGCCATTAGAATGTGAGTGCGTCCATAAAGTGTGTGCCATTAGAATGTGAGTGCGTCCATAAAGTGTGTGCCATTAGAATGTGAGTGCGTCCATAAAGTGTGTGCCATTAGAATGTGAGTGCGTCCATAAAGTGTGTGCTATTAGAATGCGAGTGCGTCCATAAAGTGTGTGCCATTAGAATGCGAGTGCGTCCATGAAGTGTGTGCCATTAGAATGCGAGTGCGTCCATGAAGTGTGTGCCATTAGAATGCGAGGACGTCCATAAAGTGTGTGCCATTAGAATGCGAGGACGTCCATGAAGTATGTGCCATTAGAATGCGAGTGCGTCCATAAAGTGTGTGCCATTAGAATGCGAGTGCGTCCATGAAGTGTGTGCCATTAGAATGTGAGTGTGTCCATAAAGTGTGTGCCATTAGAATGTGAGTGCGTCCATAAAGTGTGTGCCATTAGAATGTGAGTGCGTCCATAAAGTGTGTGCCATTAGAATGCGAGGACGTCCATAAAGTGTGTACCATTAGAATGTGAGTGCGTCCATAAAGTGTGTGCCATTAGAATGCGAGGACGTCCATAAAGTGTGTACCATTAGAATGTGAGTACGTCCATAATGTTTCTGCGTCGTTTTCCCTCCTATCTATTTGAAAACTAGAACGGGCACTCGGTAGAGCGCATACCTTCGCCGCCGCTACTTTTTTCCGGGCACATTTGAAAAACGTCATTTAAAAGCGTCCATGACGTCACAACCATCAGTCCGATGGACGTCAAATTTGGTGTTAGACGTCATTGAGGGCAGTCCAACAAAATGGAATGATAAACACTGAAAAAAATCGAAAGTTTAAAAATGACGTCATCTTGTGACGTCATTTTGACGCACTACCAATCGCGGACTACCATCCTGAAAGCTCTTATTTCACGGAACATTTTAACGTTGGTTTCATGTCAATAGCTCTATTAGATCTGAAGTTATGCCTGCAAGTATATTTTGACCTTGAGTGTGACCTTGACCTTGACCATAGAGTTGATTTGCAAAACCTGTTCATAAATAAGCAGATATTTTGGTACTGATCATAATGCCTGGATTTGGGAAGATTTCCTTTGCAAATTACATAGATATTTGAATATAAAATATCAGGACATTTTAGCCACAATTGAAAAACGTTATGTTCAAACGTCAATGACGTCATAACGGTCAGTCCGAACGATGTCAAATTTGGTGTGTGACGTCCTTAAGGTAAGTCCTACAAAAAGGTATGATCAAAACTGATGAGGTCGAAAATTGAAAATTTATGTCATCTTGTGACGTCATTTTGACGCACTTCTGATGACGTCACGTCAAATCTGACACCACGTACCCGAAAGGTATTTCGTCATGGAACAATATGGTGTTGGTTCCATGTCGATAGCTGTCTTATGAAGGAAGTTATGCTCAAAAGTTTGTTTTTGACCTTGACCTTTGACCCGATCGCTCCCAAAATCTAATCAAATCGTCCTTGGATAATCACGAATCATCCCACCAATTTTCATGCAATTTGGTTTAATACTTTCTGAGTTGTGCGAATAACAAACAAACACACATATTCACAAATAAATAAATACACAGCGACCAAAACATAACCTTTCGCAGAATGCGAAGGTAAAAACAACCCACACACACAAAACAAGTCTTGGCGATGGTCTGCAATCGTTGATTGCTCTTTCGAGTTGCACACGTTTGCAATTGCACTTCGGTGTTTACTCTACAAAGGTGAATGCACTACTCTGTTTAAGCTGATATATTGTGAATTGCTGTTGCCATTAATGTTTGAAAGTGAACTATTTTCATGGTTGTTTTTTTCATCTTGAGTTTTGGATAAGCCAGAAATACCAGTTTAACCATCTTGTCCTAAAGGACGCTGGATTAGACCATCTTGTCTTCTCGACAACGCCTGCGGATAACATCTGCTCCATGTTCCTTTTCTTATTTTAATTTTTTTTTTTTTCTTTTTCCTTATTTCCAAGATTGCAGGTAATACCTGGAGAAACTGTGCATTTTATGCTGCTCTGAAAATGTGAACCTTTCGATTCTGTTTGTTGTTTGTATGTCATTAAGGCTTTTGATGCAAGTCCAAGTTTATGCGTGTTCCTTGGAAAAGTTTCCGCTCGAGTGTGCCTGCCGTTTGGCTTGCAGATGATGTCTCGAGAAGAGATCGCTGAGCTGGAAAATGGAAATGGATTTCGGTTTGTTTTGGAAAGGTCCACCGAGGAGCAGAATCGTGTCTCGATGGAAAGCCCTTTTGTTGGGAGTTCAAGGTTTTTTGAGGACTGGCAACTGGACAATGTTTGCGTAAGTATATGCTTGACGTGTCCCTTAATACGATTGAGGGAATGGTTTGGTTGCTCTTCCAGATTTTATTCCTTTTCGAAATGAGTTTGTAATCCACCGACATAATGCCTTTTATATTATTCATCGGTAAGCATGTCATTATTTGAACAGAAAACGATGAGAACTGTTTATCTTTACTCCCATTTTTCGGTATTAAAAGTTTTGTTTCATTTCTTGGATGATTTGCTTGCAGGAATTTTGACCATAAAATTTTCCTTAGCGGTCAGTTTGAAGGTTTGCCCACTTCTGACAACCTGCTCTATTTTTTCAAAGATAATTGATTCATCGTGGTGTGTTTTGTTGGCTGCATAATTATCTCCCTCCGCCGTGGCGTGACTTCCCACAGACATCGCATGGTTCTGAAGCAGAGAGTCTCTTATCAGCAGTGCTGCACTCTACGGAAGTGCATTCAGCGGTGAACGCACTTCATTCACCTCGAGACAGTGACAGTGGTATCTCGGAGCAGTCTGAGAGCTCACAAAGCCACGGCAACACTGCTTCCGCTTTTGTTGTGCATTCAAATCCCGCTTCATCTCCAGCGTTGTTGGGGCAATGCCATATAAAGAGCGAGGAACCAGCTCCCGATTCAAACATCATTTCCATAGAGTTTGGTACGTGTGATGCTCTTATCTGGAGTTCAGAACTTGACAATGATATTTGGAAGCCAAATCTTTGGAAAGGCATGGTATATAATTCTCGGTGGATGAGGTGTGAGCTGTTTAATAAAGTTAAACTGGAATCGTAGAGTAGTAGTAGTTGCTTTGCTTTCCAAATGCAGTTGACACTTTGTTTTGAGAAAAGTTTGATAACTTCTAGGGGATTAGTAATTTGCCCATCCCTCACACAGCCTTTATTATGAGAACATGGGGAACGCTAATTAATAAAATTAACATCTGTTTTTGTTTGTTTTTATGCCTCTGCACTAAGGGTGCCGGAGGCATTATAATGTTTCCGAGTTGTCTGTCCGTCCGTCCGGATTTTCGTTTACGCGATAACTCAAGAAGCAAATTGTATAATTTCATCAAACTTGGTAAAAAGGTAAAGTAAGACAGGGCAATTAAGTGATTAAATTTTGGGCCAGATGTGATAAAGGTCAAGGGTCAAGGTCAAACTCTGAAATTTTACTGTTTGTGCCCTAACTCAAATATTGGACAGAATTTCATCAAACTTGGTACGAAGGTAAAGTAAGACAGGTCAATTAAGTGATTAGATTTTGGCCCAGATATGATAAAGGTCAAGGGTCAAATATGTCAATCCTCAAGTGTTTGTGCGGGAGAGCGGAAGCATATCCGTCGACTGTGCGGTCGAATTACTCTAATTTTAAGCTGTTTTCGTCGAGTTTATTTCGAGTACAAAGTGGACGTGAATGGGCTTTGCAGTTTGAGATCCTTTATAGTTGTGTGCGATGTTATACTTTTTAATCACCCCCCCCCCCATTCCTTGTATCTTCTTTTCTTCTTGATAATCCTGCTTTCCACCCACATATTTGTTCAGTTTGCTTTTATATGTTTATTACCTTTTTGTTGTTGTGAGTCATAGAAGCTTGAAAGCATATTGGTACATGCAGGCTGGTACTTGTATGTGTGGCCAGGAAAATGAAATGTTGTGCTGTACCTGATTATGTTGTTTGAAATGTCATGGCATGACAAAGGAATTATTATGAGGTACTGACAAATAACCTGTTCTTGCCGATGTAGGAGTTGATTTCCCCCAGAATTGGCATATTTCAGTGACTTGTAATACCTGCTACCAGCGGGAGTAGCGCTATGCGATACACATCTACATAGATAATTGAGGTTGAATCGCCAGGACAATTGATATTTTATCATATCGTTATTTATATTATTCCTTAAAACCTTCCTGGGCACACCTTGGGTTTAAACACCAGGTTTCAACTCATTCAGTCCAGCAGTTCAGGAATGCACGCAAGTCAAACACACAGACGCTTCTCAAATTGTACTGTGATGATAATGATAATAATGTAGCAAGGTTGAAAGGCAGGTTAAAGGAGAGAGTAAGAACAGTTGATCAAAGAAGACTTACCTGGCATTCTGGTTTTGAAGGTAAAAGAAAAGGGCATGAATGAATGGGAACAGTGAAAAGTGTATTTGCCAAGTGCTGAAGAATGCATAATGTGATTCTGTCCACTTGCTGAGTAAGAGCAATGATTTTGTCGGACAGGTCATGTGAGCTTGTGCAAAAAGGAAATGATATCCAGACATATGATGTTAAAATTGTAAATTTTATCTTATTTAAACCCCACCCCTCTTCAGATGATGAGTGGAATGCAAGAATTGTGGGCAGTGACACCTTTTTGGCAGATACCATAATGCCGAACACTTCTGCTGGCCATGAGAGCAGCCGTGTGATTGATGTGCCGCTGATGTCTGACAACCAGGTAGATATTTGCTTTATCTCAGCTGAAAACGCCCAAAGCAAATATTGTGAACGCTCCCACCTCGTAGTGCAGCCAATCGATGCCAGTGAAATGTGAATTTGAGGCGAGGTTTTCTTTCCTCATATTTGTATTAGCCAAATAAGTTGAGGCCTCACTCATCTCTAACAGGATAATGAATGAGAATCGCTCTTCTTTCCAACTTTTCTCGTCGTTTTCCCTCTAATCTTCATGCAAGTTTAATATCCTTTCAGGACTCTCTTCTGCTGTTTCATTCAACTCCAAGTTCTTAAATGTATTCCTTAACAAACTTATTATAATTATTATCATTATTATTGTTATGTAGGAATACTAGTCTCTGTAAATGTTCCTATTGGTCTGTGTTGGTGAACATAAGAAATAGATTTTATCCACAAAATGTAATTGAGTACAGTAATCCTTCGATTATACACTGAAGGGTTACGTTCCTTAAAATATTTCCGTTCGGTGACTTTCTATATATCAAATGCAGTTATCCCATCTACTTCCATTATATAAGTGGAGATGGGTTCCTACGCAACAAAATCTTAACTCCGCAACGTGGAAAAAGAATACGTGTATTAATGGCTCTCTTTGTGAACCTGGTGTAGGCTTAGTGGTTAGGGTGGTGGCTTGGGATCCTCAGGGTCCTGAGTTTGAGCCCTGCTGGCCACTGAATTAACATCAGGAGGGTTGACTCAGCCTGTCATCCTGAGATCGGTGAAATGAGCACCAGTATAGTGGTAATTATCCCTGCGTGTCGAAGGCGACTAAAGGGTTGGTGTCAGGAAGGGCATCCGGCCATAAAAAACATTGCCCACAAGAAAAAGGGTACCATGATTGGAGCCCGCAAAAGGCTGACCCCTGCCCGGAAAAAGACTTTAAAATAGTGATGATGATGATGATTAATGGTTCTCTTTGCGCTCTTGCTGCCGTTGTCGTGAGGTACGCTTTCCAGACATCTTAAGTAAGGGTGAAGCACTTTATTGTCTTGAGCAAGTGTGAAAACCGAAGGAGCATACATCACACAGACCCCAGTGACCATGAGGGGAAGTGACGCATGCGGGCGTCGTATGTAACCATCGACAAACGAGCAAGTGTGAAATACGCTTAAAGGAGAACGTAAACGCCAAAAACAAATTTTTGCTGAAAAACATGGAAAAACTTCCTCTGGAAGAAGTCTTTTCTTTCAAGCTTCTGGGTCTCACTATCTGCCATGACCTTTCCTGGGAAAGTCACATTTCCAACCTCGCATCAAAAGCCAGTCGGCGACTGGGAACCCTCCGTCGTGCAAAGTCCTTCCTCGGCCCTCTTGAGCTCCTGACCACTTACAAAGCTTTTGTCCGTAGCCTGATGGAGTACTGCTCTTCCCTCTGGGCTGGTGCTCCTGCCGCCCACCTTTCTCGGCTTCACACTGTCGAAACCAGGGCATTTAAGATCATCGGCATCTCCTGCAATGAAGCTGAGTCTTTGGGCCTCTCACTCAATCACCGCAGGTTGGTCGGTGGTCTTTCTGTCTTCTACCGACTCCTCTCCAGCCTTGCCCCCCCTGCTCTCTCTGCGATTTGTCCCCACCACATTTCCACAGGGCGCTCAAGGTCCGCCAACAACCCCCTTCTGGTAAAACTACCAAAATCACGAATCACTGCTCATCTTCACTCTTTCTTTCCTCTTTTTTTCCCGACTTTAGAGTAAACTTCCTCACACTATTCTTTCCCATTCTTCCCTCCAGGCTTTCAAAACAGCTGTTCACCACCACCTCTTATCTTCCCCCATCCAAATCCTCGATCTTTTCTACCCCCGATAATCCACCCAAGCCCACTTCCTTCAATTCCCCTGCTTTCCTTCCTGAAAGTCCCTGTAATGTCCATCTTCTCTTCGCCATGTTCCCCGTCCCATCCCCATCCCTCTCCCTTCCACTGTTCACCCAATGTGTCTGTTCCCCACTGTTTTGTCGATTCCACTCCCGCCCCTCTTGTCTCATGCCTCCTTGCTGGGAGTTGTGTGTTAGCTCTCATACGAGCCTCGACCAAGGTATACAAAAAAAAAAAAAAAATTCAAAATCATTAATCGCGGTCTAATTTTAATCTTTTCTTTTTTCTTTTTTTTTCTTCTTCTTTTTTGCCAACCACAAAGTGCCGAAAAAAGCCCTAAAGTGTCTTTTTCGATTTTCAACAATGGCGTTGCACCTTGAACCCACCTTTATCTGAATGGCGGCTTACATAAAGAAACCGTGCATTTTGAGCTCGGATTCCACCATTGTTAGAAACTCTGAAGGTTCTCAAGATGTTGAATCTGATCAGTGGGATTTTGAAGAAACTATTGGAGACAAAATTAGGAATGAAAACTCTTACAGGAGGATTTTGGAACATTATCGTTGCGAGCCTTGTGCAAGCGATATAGACGAAGATGGCGACAACGAAGATGTTGGTGAAGATGAAAATGCCGGTCGCATGTTCACTACAGATTGGTAGGTTTTGTCTTTCCGTTCACTTGACGATTTATAAGGGATTTTGTATTCATTGATAAATCAGTTGTACTACTCCAGCAGAAACACAACACAGCACGGACACTGCCCATGTACACTCGGACACCGTGGACAAAATGGGCGACGAATGCTTTGTCCCACTGTCGCAGGTTGACCATTTGTCTTTGTTACATGAGCATCCTGTTTCATACTTTCCTGGAACAGCCTTTTTGTCTGTGCTGTGCTGTGTCAATGTCCTACTTCAGTGGAGTGGGATGTGGTGCAAGGGGAGAGGGGGAGTGTGAGGTAGGTATGGTGATGGTTGATTTTGGGTGGTGATTAAGGGATGGAGGGGGGTTGACGGTTGTGGGATGATGGTGAGGATTGTGTGGGTGATGGTTGATGTGGGATGGTGGAGGGGGCGGGGGGGGTACGGGTGGTGGGGGGTATTGTTAGGGTTATGTGGGATGATTGTGGGTATTGTGGGGGTGATAGGTAGTGGAGGGGGTGTGGGATTGTGGGGGTGATGATGGTGAGGTGATGGTGGTTATTGTTCGGGTGATGGATGATGGAGCATTGTGGAGGGGTATTGTGATATTGTGGGGTGATGATTGATGGGAGATTGTTGAGGGGGGAGGGTGGACCCTGAAAGTATTAGCATCCCAGGTCAAATCCTCTCAGAGTAGATGATACATACATACTTTCTCTCCACCATAAATATGGTGGTTCCTTTGATTTTTCAGAAATTTCTGTTGATGATAGATAATTATTTTCAAGTGCTCTTGTGGTAACTGCCAGGCAATGGCTACAGGTGTTTGATTCCCTGCTCAAATCGTCCGTGTACATGAGCTGGTAGAGATGGTGTTACAGTTTAGAGCAATGACTGTTTCTTCCACTTAATCATCCTCTCTCAATCGTGGCGGATAAACGCAAGATCTCGCCATCTCTGTTGTTTCATAACAGTGCTCTGTATAATGTTCCAAGCGCAAAAGCGAACGTTTTGGAGGCCCGATCCACACTCGGGTATTTCGGGCAAACTTCGTCTAATTTCTGGCAAACTTGAGGTCTTTCGGCCATTGGTGCAGCGTAAAACCATCTCGGTTTGTATGACTGCAGCCACCATGGACGCATCGACACGGCATATTTGTGGAAAATCAACAATTGTTCACCGTTTGAGTTAAATTGTAACGCGATGTAACCCGGAGACGGTACGAATATGGCGGTCAATTTCCAGCTGTGGCGTCACAGCCAACATGAAGAAGAAGAAGATTTCGACTTGAT
This sequence comes from Eptatretus burgeri, assembly GCF_056783735.1. Lineage (NCBI taxonomy): Eukaryota > Metazoa > Chordata > Myxini > Myxiniformes > Myxinidae > Eptatretus > Eptatretus burgeri. The sequence continues at coordinate 97,752,817 of NC_140969.1, forward strand.
CGCAAAATTACCTACTTTATAAATCGGAAAAAGACACCATATCTATTTTGTGGTTATCAGGGGATAGATTAGCATCAAGGTGGTCTGTGAGTGTGTTTGAGTTCCCCTTTAAGGTAAGTAAAGCACCGAAATCATGCATTTACACTTTTTTTTTTCATCTCTTCTAAAATATTGTGACGGTTCTGTGAGGCCGTCACTCCCCGAGGCAATGGCACACAACATATAGCAGCCCCAGAGATGGTTATTTCGTTGGTATTCCTTCCAGATAGTCCTTCCCATGCATCTGGGTTTATAAGCTCATGCATTATGTAGGCTTTAGGTAGGTTTTTCTGTCCCTTCTTTACTTTATTTAGCTTCGCTACACACACACACGCACACACGCACACACACAATCATGGCAAAGACCATAGCAACAGGCAGTCATTAACATACATGTGCCAAAACCATTCAAATCGCACGCCATGACTCTGGACATTTCACCTCAGTCCTCACCATACTCAAACCCCAACATGACATTTCATACACCAACAAGACTCCTTCATGATAATCACCACACCATCGAACCACAACTCAAGCTCACTTACATTTGCCATTGACGCCACAACCACGACCAACGAGCCACCATGCCCTAGCTCATCCTTATGTTGATGCTGCCATCACTCAACCACGGTCACCACTGGCGACCACCATCGCCGCCTTTTGGGACTGACAGGGAGCACAGCACGCCATTTCCAACACTCTGGGTTGGATGTACAGACCTCCAGCTTGGAGTGTGGGTGTGCTTTATATTATATTCGATGTCGTGTCAGCAGCCCTAAAGCTTCGCTCAATTGTGACCCCCATTGCGTGTTTGGTGCACATTAACAGCCGAAGGGCGTGACCAAATACTCGGCGCCATTTTAATCACGGAGCTCGACCGCACGGGAGAGTTCAGAGTGAACGGGGCTATTTACGCTGCTGAACCCTCGCATGGGCGGGGCCAGCGCTGTGGTAATCGTCCGCGCACCAATAGCGGTGCTGGAAAATGCATCGCTTTGCCTGGTCCAATACCAAATTCCTCCCCTAACAGGATTATAAAAGTGCTGTGCATTCTCTACGTTCTGTTCTGTGCATTCTTGGGCTATTCGTGGTTGGCAGACAACAGACGGAGCTTGGCAGAGTGGTGGAATGGAGGGGAGCGGAGCGCTGGACAAACGAAGGAACCAGGTGCCAGGCCCAATGCAGTAATTTGAGCGTTAGCAGTTATGCTTGGAGTTCCTTGCACTTACCTCATTGAGCCTATCTTCTTGCACATTCTTTTCTTACCATAAGTTAATATAAAAAGATATCAACTTTTCTCTTCATATTGTCATTAAAAATCGAGCATCAGTGATTACCCAGGCCCACTGATCGATATCTGTCAGTTTCCTCTCTGCATATCACTTGCCGATCAATTGCACATCACCGCACCCTCATTTTGCACCTCCTCCAACCATGCACCTTGAACCTCCTCAGCGACTGAGTTTGCGCAGGTTCGTTGACATCGCCGAGTAATCAGAAGGTTGCAAACACCTTGTACTCTTCTTGTTTTTATGTACTATCTAACTTTCCTCGATAGTGTTTCTGATGGCGCCTGTCCTGTCATGTTAGAATATATAAGCCTGTAGAAGTATTAGGTCAGTTTAGCGCTGCACTGTCTTTCTTTTGTATATAACTGTTTTTTTGTGGTACAGATCTTTAGCAATATATCCTCTTGCTTATTGTACACATACCTTTCCTCACCCTTGCTCCAAATATACTTGCTATTATTATTATATAGTATGTACCCAGCTCGTAGCGTCTTTTCCTCCATTTGTTTAGCATTGTCCACACGTAGTGGTAGCCGGGAAGGTATACCCCACCAATTGGCTCTACACATTAGCTGGTGCATACTTGACAGCTCCGCTCAGCTGCACCTGATCAGGTAAGATAAGACCAGTCCGCATCGAGGGTAGGAGCCCCCCTTGATACCATCATCCAAAGGTAAGGTAACACGCAAAGCAGTCGTAACCCTGCCAGGATTGGCAGTACCAATCAGCGTTCGTGATTGATTAGCAACCTGCCGAGCCGTGGAGTTATCCATGGCTGGTGGCCTCAGGACCAGGTGTTCAGGAGAAGCTTGAGTACTTCCCCTCGTGGCGAACCTCGAAGCCCGGACTGTAACAATATATTTAGATTTTTTTTGAGATGTAAAACTTCAGTTATAGCAATTGTCCCTTCTGTATGTCGAAATTTAATCCCCAATTACTCATCTCCGCTGTAGCAAAGTTGCATATAATTGAAGGATTACTCTACAAGTATTATTCTGCCATTGGAAACGAGGTGCAGCAGATAATCCTTTTTGCTCTCATGAAGATCTAAGGCTCAATGTCAACCACATCATTTTCCAGTCGTAAACACCCTCACCAACTTTTTGTAGTCTATAAAATCCATTGTTAAAAATATTTTTGGACTTGTGCTATTTCAGGCTGGCAGGATGGCCGAGAGGTACGCCTACTCACCTCAAAGATGTCTAGCCTGGGTTTGAATCCTGATCCAGTTATGAATCTTGACCTAGCTATAAACTGTGATCCAGGTGTTTCACAGGCAGGGTGATTCATCAACGCATGTGCCATCCCTCGGATGCATGTTAAAAGAGGCGTCCCGTGTGCCGATATTAATTGGTAGATGTTAAAGATCCCTTCGTGAAGAGTACGCGAGCTATTGCCAGCACACTGAAGAAATTCCAAATTCCTTCCCTGATTTCCTGAGTTAGTGCTGTGCTAATCCATAATCCATAATCCATAATCGCAACCAACTAACTGCTTCAGCCGTACCAACACTCTGCATAGGGGCATGGTACATGATGATAATGATTATTACTGTTTCAACGCCAGTTTGTAAATGTCTGATGTTTCACAAAAGTATATCTTACACAATTCTTGGATGAATTTTTTAATTAATGTCTTAATTGACACTGAAATATATAGGAAAAAAAAAATGTGAAAAGTGGTCATTAAATTCTTCTCTTTTCTCCCTTTCTATGTCCCCTTTACCTGTGAAGCAACTTGAATTCTCTTTAGACCTTGTGATTTCATTTTCCTAACCATAAGCTTTGAAAGTGTCCTGCCAATTTCAATTTGAAATATTCACCATTTCTAAACGAGAGATTCCAAGTCAGTCCAACGTCTTTCAAAACTTTCTGCGACCTGTGGTTCAAATTTGGCACCTGTTCGCAGATTAGCCGAGTGATTTGAGCACTTTTAATTTGGGGTTGAATGCAGGACACGATTTACTTTCCTTATTCTACATTATTTTGTTCTTTGTCATCTTTTATTTGTCCTTCATGTAACTAATTTACATATCCAAAACCTTTGTACTTCCTGCTTTGGTGGAACCTTGTGTCATTTCTAGGAGTGTCCATCACTGGTGCTACTCGAGGAAGAGAAGAGTATGTTGGAACATGAAGGAATCTCATTACCTACACATCTACCCCTCACAAAAGTGAGAAAGGGATCTATGAGCCATAAATACAGGTTTCCATGTTTATATAAAGCTGAAATGTTTCTGATGTCACTTGCATTGCTAAATACATTTCATTTCTTTGGTGGCTACACAGCAATGGGAATTCATGAAAGTTTTCGAAAACCACAATACTATCTGTGTTTATCTAAAATTTTATTGTGTAAATCGATTATTTTGCTTTGTTTCCAGCCAGTAATGACCTGAGCTAGTTTTGTTAATTTTATTATTTTGAAAAGACCATCTGGTGAACCCCTCTCATCAACTTCCTTAACAATCCTCTTAAGAAGTTCAGCCACTCTAACTTTTGGCCTCACCATGAGCCATCTTTTTTCTGGGCAAATCACATATACAAGTTGGCCTCCAAAGCCAGTTGCTGACTGCGCATCCTCCATCATGCAAAGTCTTCCCTTGGCACACCTGAACTTCTATCTACTTACCTGGCCTTCATCCACAGCTTGATGAAGTACTGCTTTCTCCTTTGGTCTGACTTAGGCCGAAGCCAGAATTTCCTATGACGCCGAAACGCAAGGTCCGTTTCTCTCACCACAGGTAAATCAGTGGTCTCTCCATTTTCAACTGTCTATTCTTCAACATTGCTTCCTCTGCTCTCTCAGCCCTGTGATCCTCCCATCAACTCCAGGATGCACACATTCTTCCAGTAACCCCCTCCTGGTCAAACTCTCAAAATCCAAAAATCCAGACTGACTACACTCCTCTATTTTTTTTATTCCTCACTTCTCCCGTCTATAGAACCACCATCCAGATGTTATGTCACACTTTTCCCTCCATGACCTCAAGCAAGCAATGCACCACCATCTTGTGTCATCCCCAATTCTGACCCATGATCTTCATTACCTTTCCACCCCCAATTAACCTTTCCTAACTTGACCATTTTGCTTGCTAGGTTTCCTCCCCTCGTCCCCCCTCCCCCACATCCTCTTTTTCCATTCATTCATTCATTCCCTTGATGTTTGTCTCACTGTCAATTCTGCCTTGCTCTTCCATGAGCCTTACTCCTGTAGAGATGGGGGTTTTTTGGGATTTTTTTAAACCTACCTGATGTTGCCAACCATTCCGACTGCTACCATAAGTGGTGGCAATCACTGCAAGACAGAGCTGACGCCGATTGATCTTAAATAAACATCATCAAATTGCATGTTGCTGAGCAAAACTCGTAGAAGATTCCTCATCAGTTATCTACCTTCAGAGTCCAGAGTTTGTTCAGCTCTGGATGTGAGAAGCCTGTTATCCACCTATTCTAGACTCGGTGGCGTAATGATTAAGAGCATCTGCTCGGTGTGTGAGAAGTCCGCTGTTGATACTTGACTCCAGCCGAGTCTTACCAAAGACGTTAACGTGGTATGTGCGTGCTGCTTCCTTGCTTGATGCTCAGCATTTAAAAAGCATATAGCACACACAAACAGCCATAGGTTGGCGACCATTATGCAGGCCTGATTGGCCTAATGGCCCCCTGCGTTTCACGTCCTTGTCGGGGAACTTGTGTTAATACAGTGATGGATCCAGTTGTGGTTCACAGAATGTCGGAAATCTTTTTTGAAAGTCTCATTCCCGTCTTTCATATTGCCTACCTACAATGTAGCAAATATTTTCGAATGATGTATGTAATCACTTATTGAATGAGAGCGTCTGGCAGTGGAGCCAACATAGCCATGGCATCAGCAACGGCTGGGATAGTCCAACTCCTACATTCCATGCAGGATTGTCAAACAAAATATCATTGCACAATCAGTATACATCATCTTTTGACAGCAAGCCACGCTTCCGATCCTGTGATTTCTGTGAAGACTACATCATTGCTTGCTCTGGGTCAGAATGGAAAGGTGATGTTTTCTGTATACTTTCCAACCGTAAAACACTGCAATCCTCAACCATTTTAACTTGTGAGTTTGTATTGTTGCAAGCATGTTTTTTGTTGGGTTTTTTTTTTCTTAGTTCAAAGCTGCTCCATGAAAAAGAAGAAGAAAAAAAACAATCAGGCAGGCCTTGTATCTGAAATCGGACACATTTTCTCCATATTTGGGAACATCACGACAGTTGTATTTTGAGAATGGGTTTTAGTCGCTCCCATCATTTACAAGAGTAGTAAAAGGTGTCCTTTACAACCAATGGGGCCTAAACATGCATAAAATTTTTTCTCCATATAGAATAGTTGTCGCAGTAGTCTTGGTAGCAGTCGTGGTAGGGGTAAGTTCACAAGATAATGCAAGACCCATCACACCCACTTCATAATTGTTTTCGTTTCATTTGTTCAGGCATTTGCCTTTGTGCTTCACTTAGTTTATGTGCTGTTGTCGCTTTAGACAATCGTTTGTGCCAAATGCAATTCACACGTTCAGTGTTGATGCAATGCAAGCACTCCCTTGCTGTCATCATTGTTCTCAAGCTGAATTGTCGGTGCATGTACAATTTCCATGTTTTTCACATGAATAATCGATAAAATGAAATTGTATTGATGTTTCATTTTGCAGAACTAGTTATTTGAACTTGTATAATGCCTAATAAAAAATATTAAATCACCATTGGTTACACTTGGTAAAACTTTAGTCTCGATAATCTCACAGATGCCAACCCTCCCGATTTCATCGGGAGGCTTCCGAAAATTCACCCAAACTCCCGCCCTTACGATCACTATCCTTATCCTCCCGAAATTTTGATATTTTTGCACTGTTCACTAATCAGAATGTACTAGTATGAGAATTGAATGAAAAGCATCGTCTGCTACGTATAGCATGTGGTAACTCCATAACGTTCGCTGCTTCCAAATTGTACGTAAAAAATTGCAAATTCAAATGAGGAGCAGCGAAACATTGGGTCTGGATCTCGCTTATGCGATCATGCACTGAGATTTAGTGCATGCGGTATGTGTGCAATACAGTGCATGCGGTATGTATGCACAATGTATATGCATGCGATACGCTCACTGCATGCAGCTGGGCCCCGTACCAGCCCGGCGGTCGGGACCACCGTGCGGTGTTTAATTTAACAGCCGCTAGAGTTCTACGAGTCGCGCTGCAGCTGTGGAACATCGACTTCGAAGTTACCGATGCTTCAAGCCCTCGATGTTGATTACGAAATGGCAGAAAAGAAGCTTACGAAGACCAAGAAATGGTCTCAGAAGTACAAGACCGAATACAGTCTCCAATACCCGTGTATTCGAAAGTCTGAAAGAGGAATTCATCATGCGTATTGTACAGTATGCAGCGTTGATATTTCAGTTGAGCACGGAGGTCGCGATGATATTCGGAAGCACGTTGGAAGCAAACGGCACACAGACATTGCAAAGGAGAGATCTTCGAGCACGAGTACCGGTACACTTCTGAATTATTTCACCAAACAAGGGACAAGCGAGGAAGAGGATGTTACCCGAGCGGAACTTCTCTTTAGTGGATTTATTGTGGAACATAACTTGCCCATATCAGTCTCAGATCATGCTGGACCTCTATTTCAAAAGATGTTTCCAGATTCAAAAGTTGCTTCAAAGTATGGATGTGCAAGAACAAAAACTTCAGCAATAATTGGTGAGTTGTCAAATGTTACTGCTTCATCTATTGCCGATATTGCTAGACTAGCTCCATTTAGCCTAGCTACAGACGGTAGCAATGACAGTGGTGAGGCCCAGCTATATCCTGTCCTGATTTCGTACTATGACAACAGTGCTGGGATTGTGAAGCAAGGTTTGCTAAGTTTGCCTGCGTGCAAACAAGATTCCACTGGAGAAAACATTTTCAAACTGCTTGATCATGAGTTCAGTGACAGGAAAATTCCGTGGGGAAATTGTATTTCCTTTTGTGCTGATAATGCCTCTGTCATGGTGGGCAAGCACAAAGGAGTCGCTGCTTATATCCACAAACAAAATCCAGAGTGCTGCATCATGGGATGCCCTTGCCATATGATGCACAATACGGCCAAGAAGGCGGCTCAGGCCTTACCCATTGAATTAGATGACATTCTCATCGATATTTACTACTACTTGGACAAAAGTAGTAAACGCGTCAAAGGAGTGAAAGCACTGCAAGAACTCTGTGATGCCCCGACACACAAGATTCTGAAGCATGTCGCAACAAGGTGGCTGTCCCTTGGTCAGTGCCTAGACAGGCTGATTGAACAGTGGGAGCCACTTCGCCTCTTCTTCAAAGAAGAAGTACGAAGAAAAATGCAACCAACTGTAGCCAAGACTCTAACAACGAGCAAGAAGGACGGCACTGTATCTACTGCCAGTACTGGCACTGCAGGATCAAGCACTAGTGGAGCAGCATTCACCACTACCACTGCAGTATCTGCTGCGAAGAAGACAGCAGGGACAGCACCAAAACCAATGCTGAGAGCAGGTAGCATCACCGGCCCTTCATCACGTTCATCTACAAAGCAGATCCCTTCAGAGTCGAGAAAGACTGTGATAGTCCCATCTACAGGCAAAGAAGGACCCAAGTTAAGTTCTGCTTTTGCCAAATCACTTGATAGAAGCTCAGCAAAACCTTCGAATCAGAGGTCTTCTTCCTTGGCTGCACCTACCTCAAGCTCTCTCCTCAAACGTAAAATTGGATCTGGTACTACGAGTCTGACCTCTTCTGCTGGCAGTAAACGCAAGTGTGATCGCCCTGCGGCTAAGTGTACTACGAGTTCTACAACTAAAAGCACATCTTCCTCAAACACTGTGCAGGAATCTAGAGAAAAACGTGTCAACAGGATGTTCTTGTCTCCACAAACAAAACTCTATTGTTTCTTCCTTCGATATGCTAACAATCTTTTTGAGAAGGGGAATCTTCTGCTCCAAAGAGACGAACCCTGTATTCATCTCCTGCACGGAGAATTGAATGGTCTTCTGAAAGATATCTTCGTACGGTTTTTGAAACCATCGGTGTCATCGGTTGCTCTGGTAAATGTACCCTTCTCTGACAGAAATCATCAGAAGAATGATGAGGACCTCATGATTGGGAACGATGCCAAACTGTATATAGGGGAACAAAGGAGTCTCAAGAAATCCACCTTCACTCTGAGTGAGTCAGACATCCAAGGTTTCTTCAGTGCAGTTCGCTCATATTATGTGAAAGCCTGCAATTACATCTTCAAAACCTGGCCGCTAGATGATGAATTAGCCAAGCATGCTCAGGTGCTGGATGTTAAGCTACACCAAGAAGTGGGGTTTGACTGTGTGGAGTTTTTCATCAAGAAATTCCCCTGTCTGTTCAGTGGCGGTGATAGTGACATAGACAGTCTTGAGAGTGAATTCGCTCACTACCAGGCAGACGCCTCCATAGCTACAATTGCTACTGAGACAGTGAGAGTGGATGAGCAGTGGCATCGGATTTCACAGCTCACAGATCCCTGCACTGGTGCCAAGAAGTATCCTAATTTGAGCAAAGTGATGAAGGGAATCTTGGTCATTCCTCATTCGAACGCATCATGTGAGCGGGCACTCAGTCTTGTACGGAAGAATCATACTGAATTTCGTCCCAATTTGAGTGTCAAAACCCTGGAAGCTCTCTTAATTGAAAAACTAGCTCATAGCACCCCTTGCTACCAGAGAGAATACAGCAAAGACATAATCAGAAGGGCTAAAAGAGCCACACAGCTGTCACTCAGCAAAGCTGCCATGCAAAAAGCAAGCAGCAGTAGTACCAGCCAGTAAGGTAAGAAAAATATTGCTTCTTTTGTGCTTTTTGTTAATCTTTGATTGTCCCCTAACTTACTAATATTAACATACATGTAACATTAAAAAGTGCACAATTTTCCCCTTTTTTTGTTCAAAAAGTGGGAATTCTTAACATGTTAAATGCTCCAAAATAGGGCTCAGAGGGCACTAGAGAGCGTCTAGAACCCCAGAGCTTCCAGGACCCTAAGGCGGGCCCTGCACCCCGCCGCAAGGGTCGAGCGCTCCGCGCTCGAGATGTGCGCTTCGCGCACATTATTTGGTGTCGGTTGCAAATCCTCCCTAATTCTGATTTCCAAAAGTTGGCATCTCTGTAATCTAAGCTCTGTCAATTTACACAATTTTAAAGCTTCGGCGTCTGGAGGAAAGATTGCACCAGACCTCACTCCCACAGCCGTGGCTTTGCCATGGCCGTCACAGCGGGGTGAAACCCATTAAAAAACAAAAAATCCAACATTTGCCCTTGCTCTACGTTTTCCCTATGTTAGCTCCGCACCTCCAGCTCACCATACAAACTGACCTAATTCTACCAAAGCTCTGTCCTTCCAGTGTGAATATTTATGTATTTCTTCCAATTTGATGGAGCTGTGATTGATGCATAGATTTGACTTCATATTCTTGCCAATATCAATGAAAACTCGCATCCTGCACCCAGACTTGCAGACATTTTCAGTGTCCACATGGATTTGTTGTTCTATTTTCCTCTCCCTTCTGGATTTATTTGATCCTGTCCTCTCTTCTCCTGTAAAACTATTCTGTGAAAGTGAAAGTATTCACAGTGGCCTGCAAAAGTACTCACCCCTCTCCAAGATTTTCACATTTTGATGCCATCTGAGCTTTATTTCATGATGCTTTCAAATCAAACTTGACATATACAGTTTTTATAATCTACTCCAAAGTCATAAAGCTAAAAATGCAGATAAAATGTGAATAAGTTGAATTAACAGAGAAAATCAGATGATTCTCAGTTGCATGAGTATTCAAACCCTTTACCAAATTTACCCTAAATCATTTCAGGAACAAATTATAATTTGTTTGAAAAGTTATAAAATAAGTGTAATATGTTTCACCTGTATGTAATCTGTGGTTTAACTCCAAAATCAAGCTCTTCCACTTACCGAAGGAGTTTTAAGGTGAAACTCACTTGGTCAACCAACAAAGTAAACATGAAGACCAAGGAGCTTTCTAAAGAAGTCTGACATGAAGTGGGAGAGAAGCACCATTCAGGAGAGGGTGATAGGAAGATTTCAAAGTCACCATTATCCCTTTTGAGTGCGATGAAATCAATTATCATACCACCCAGACTCGACCCAGATCAGGTCTCCCATCCAAACTTAGCAGCTGGGAAAGCAGGAAACTGGTTTCGGATGTCTCTGTAAATCCAATAATGACTTTGAAAGATCTGTCAGGCTCTATGTCCGAGATGGGGGTCAGTGTTCATCAATTAACAATATCCTACTCCCTTCACAAAGCTGGCCTCCATGGACAGGTGGCAAGAAAGAAGCCATTACTGAAAAAGACTCATCTAAAAGCTCATATGGAGTTTGTGAAAAAGTATCTTCATGATACTGCAGGCATGTGGAGAAAAGTTTTGTGGTCAGACAAGACAAAAATTGAACTTTTTTTTGTCTAAATTCAATGTATTACGTCTGGCGCAAGACTAACATTGCACATCACCCTTTCAACACCATCCATACTGCCAAGCATGGTGGTGGCAGCATCATGTTGTGGGGTTGCTTTTGATCAGTAGGGACTGGCAAGCTTGTCAGGATAGAAGGGACCATGGACGGTGCAACGTACAGGAGAATCCTTGATGAAAACCTGCTCGAATCAGCCATGAATCTGAAACTGGGTAGGAGATTCACATTTCAGCAGGAAAATGATCCGAAGCACAAAGATAAAGCCACACTGGAGTGGCTGAATAAGAAGAAAATAAATGTTCTTTAGTGGCCCAGTCAAAGTACTGACTTGAATCCAATTGAACATTTACAGCGATACTTGAAGATCGCAGTCCATCGACGATGCCCTCCAGACTTGGCAGAACTCGAGCAATTTTCACGTGAAGAATGGGCAAAGATTTTACCATCTCAGTGGACAAAGCTGGTATTGGCAGATCCAAAAACACTCATCGCAGTCATTGCTGAAATGGTTCTTCCATCAAGTGCTGGCCTGAGGGAGTGAATATTTTTACAACCAGTGAGTTTTGATTTGTACATGTTATTTACAGGCATTCCTGACACGTAATCTCCTTAAACTATAACAGTGCTTACTTTGATCTCTTCAGTTATGAATAAAAATTTTGAAGTTCATTTGGAAAAATTGTTTCTACATAATTTGTGATTCATCTGAATGTGCCATTATTGGGAGGGGGCAAATACATTTGCAGGCCACTGTGTATCCTGATTTATGTTCTTGTAATTACCTCCGCCATTTTAGGTGGACTGAGATGATGTTTTCACTCCTGTCTGTCCATCCGGATTCAGATTAAATTTGGTGGATAGGTTGGGTTTGTGACCAGGACAAACATGATTAGATTTTAGTGAAGATCTGGATCCAAATTCAGATCTGAGAATTTTTTTAAATCATTCTTCACCATTGAGTGACGGGGCTTAAAAACTATATATAGCATTATACCTCAAAAAGTTAGTGACTGATTCGGATGAAACTTGGTGGACAAGTTGGGTGTGTGACAAGGAAGAATTGATTCGGTTTTGATGAATATCCAGATTTGAGAAAAAAAAAATATGTTTTTTTGTTTGTACAAGTGATTCTTCACCAACGATAAATGGGGCCAAAAAACGATATATTGCATAACACGATATCTCAAAAAGTTGTGGATGGATTATGTCAAAACTTGGTGAATTACTTGATTAGATAACAAGAACAAGCCAATTAGATTTTGGTTCTCGTCAGCAGATCCAGCCTAACAGTGGGATACCGACTGCCGTTTTAGTTTGCCTTGTATCACACTGACATTTCTGGAAGCCTTATATTGTGCATGCCATTTTGACTGCTGTTGCCATGTATGGTCTTCATTTGCTTTCTTCTTATTTTATTAATGCAGACAGAGGAGCGCATGTTGAAGAAGATTCGGCGAAAGATCCGTAACAAGCAATCTGCACAGGCGAGCAGGCGTCGAAAAAAGGAGTATGTCGATGGATTGGAAAATCGGTAGGAACCATCTTTTAAAATCACATTTCCCTATACTTATCTTGAAGTACATAGAAGTGTTTGTGTATATTCATGTATGTATGTATGTATATACATGCCTTGCTGTACCTGACCTCTACAACAGGCAAGAATACCAGGTTCATCAGGATGTATTGAACCTGAGGCAATGGTCTGGGGGAGTATTTTATACTTTAAGTACTAACGGGTACCCGGTGTTGCCGTGAGATACCTCAACTTTATATGTTAGATTAGACAATGGTGAGATACCTCGCATGAAACTGCCATGTTTGCATGATATTTCCACTCTTCCTCTTCTCCCTCACATAGTAATCGGCACATAAACTTTCTGTCCTCTATCCTCTAACATATTTTTCCATGAGTTTTAGTCTGTTATAAAAAAAAAAGGTTCCAATTATTAGTGCATTCCTGCTATTGCAGACATCGCTGCATGATGACGTCATGTGTAGTTACAAGCGACACGTCACTGTCTCACACACAGAAAGTAACTGCATTTGTGTTGTTAAAAAAAAAAAATGAACTATTGCTATTTTCTTTCCTCTGCATAATATGAGAATTAACGTACCTTCATTGGGTGGTGTATTGTTATGTTTGTGGGGTAGATGGAGGAATTTCACAGCAAAGATAGGATTGTATAGAGCAACATGGCCAGTAGACGAGCAGGAGATATCTCGATGTAAATAAAGTAGGGAAACCATCAACTTAAGATTGTTATGTGACACCGCACAGGGGGTGGGGGGGGTTAATTGGGTATGGTTTAAGGCTAATTTCCACCAGTATGTGATTGCCCCCATGACCTTTTCCAACGTTTGTGGAAAACGTATTTGCAGTGAGCGGACCTGGTGTAAGAGAGGAGCAGGGTTGGCACATTCGTTCGTGAGAAGAAACTGTACGAAGGTTTGTGGGCCCTTAACAAAGGAGGACCACCCGCGCAAATTACCACGTACGTTTCCCGCCCAAAGAGCGGCTCGGCACCATTTTGGGTGCGGTTGCCTACACAGTGACTACACGGCTTCGACGATGCCAGACTCATAAATTATCACGCCTTTTCCGCCCTCCATCCTATGCGCGCTAAAATCTCCAAGGATCACATGTTCGCCTCCAAGATAGAACTGTTCAGACATATGTCCAGGTTGGTCTTAACCGGCATGGACATTGGACACGACAGTATATTAGACAGCTGCCGCGATCGCTGCGGACAAAACATGTGTCTATAAAGTACATATTATGAAATGCTCTTGGCAAAACACTTTTTAACTAGAAATTACCATTGCATAAATGTAATCACTTTAGCTTAAACAAAGCTTGTGTTCTACTTAAAATTCCCATTCTGTACCCATATCATTTCACCCAAGGGGGGAGGGGGGTTAACTGCTCATGTTTAATACAACACAAATCCTGAGAATAAAAATAATTCTGTGCTCTTGCAATGAAATTCTCCAGCATGTAAATGCATTTTTAAACTAGAAGGGCACTCAGAAGAACACAAACCTCCGCCACGTAATACCTGATCCACGAGAACATATCGGGCCCAATACATTTTCGAAATATCATGCTATATAATCATTTTTGGCCCAATCTCTCAATGGTGAGGAATCGCATTAAAAACTAAATGATTCTCGTATCCAGATCCGGATTTGGATCTTCACCAAAATTGAATCAATTCTTCCTTGTCACACTCCCAACCTGTCCACCAAGTTTCGTCTGAATCCATCCTCAACTTCTTGAGATATTGTGCTATATATTAGTTTAGCCTGATCTCTCAATGGTGAAGAATCACTCAAAAAATTATCGGATCCGGATTCAGATCTTCACCAAAATTGAATAAATCTTTCCATGTCACACACCTTACGTGTCCACCAAGTTTCATCCAAATCCGTCCACAACTTTTTGAGATATCGTGCTACATATCATTTTTGGCCCTATCTCTCAATGGTGAAGAATCACTTGACAATTGTAGTTGTCGATTCCGGATCCGGATCGTCACCAAAACCTAACCAGTTCATCCTTGTCATACACCCAACCTGCCCACCAAATTTAATCCGCATCCGTCCAAGACTTTTTGAAATATCCTGCACACAAACAGACAGACAAACAGACAGAGTGGTGAAAACATAACCTCCTCCACCTTGAGTGGTGGAGGTAAAAAAAAAAAAAAAAGAGGAAAGAAACAAGTAATAGAAACATTTTTAAGATTCAAAAAGGATGTTGGGATGTGACTACAAAAAATATGTAAACAAGGTGTGTGTGCGTGCGTGCGTGCGTGCGTGCGCGCACGTTTTTTTTTTTAATAACTTTTTCAACATCCGGACCTGAACTAAAATCTGATCAGCTTGTTCTTGTCACCTCCCCAACTCAGCCATCAAAGTTCGTCCGAACCCATCCACAATGTTTTTAAATATCATGCTATCTATCGTTTTTAGTCCGATCTCTTAATGGTGAAGAATCACTTTAAAAATTTGAGTATCTGGATTCGGATCTTCACTAAAATCTAATCAATTTGTCCTTATCACACAGCCAACTTGTCCAAAAAGTTTTGTCTGAATCGGTCCATAATTATTTGAGATATCCTGCTCTCAGACAGACAGACAGACAAACAAACAGTCAGGCATGAAAACATAACCTCCAGCCACTTTCGTTGGTGGAGGTAATTAGGAAAGTCTGTTGAGGGTTAATTGGCTATGGCTACTCGTGCCATATATCCAGACTGTACCGTGCGCCTCTTGACTTTGCTCGGCCTGATTATAGATGAGGTGGAAGTTATCAATTAGCATAGAGCTTGACTGATTCGATGGTCCCACAGATACGATATCGAAAGTGGGAATGGCGTAATCCAGCCCGGGTCCATTGACTCAAGCTGACTGTTATGGTCGCATTGAGACAAATCGTCGGACTCTTGCCAGACAACTGGCACAACCCGCTTGACGACAACATTGGTGTCGAGAAGTGAGATTTGGACCTGAGGTATGAGAAACCGTTGCCTTGAAGCAAAATTGCAGAGGGCGTGAATTGGCACTAAAATTATAATTACCATGGGGGATCAAAGCATTCCAAATCAGGAGTACTCGCACTGGACCGATGCCACAGCGACCCCGGTAGAAATGGAAGTGGAAGGACCTCTAGAGGGTGCAGTGGAGTTCTCTCCATTATCTATAGGCCCCATAGACTCACCTCCAGTTAGCCCAGTGCCCCCGAAATGAACCAGCGACAGGGAGCAACAGGTCAGCATTAACGCATCAGCGGGGAGATGGCCCAGACATAATAGCCATGCTAACGTGGCTTAGGGCTTACGTGGGAGCCAGATTGAGGCAAGACGTAAGGGCTAATGATGCAGAGCTGACAGACAGGCTGATGGCTAAAATGGAGGTGGGCCAGGCTAAAAATGGAAGCGATCCAGGATAAAATGCAAGCGTGCTAAGCCGGGCTGGTGGAGAGATTGGAGGCGAGCCACAACAGCCTGACAGCATCATTGACAGACGTGCAGGGAGCGCAGCGAGGACTGGTGATAGGTCAGGCCAAGGTCCATGTAGTGGCCAGGGCAGCACATAGGGTAGTAGTAAGGAGGGACGTAGAAGTAAAGGGAACACGGAGATGGAAGAAGTCAAAATGGAGACGGTAAAATAATATCGAATCAAAAGGAAAGGAGATAATGGAGAGCTAAAAGGTATATAGCCAGTGGGACAAATACAACGTGGAAGAGAGGAGATTAAAGGACGCTCTGGGAGAGAGACGTGCGAGGCACGTATGGACCTGCAGGTGCAGGAATCCGTGCTGGAAGAGCCTGTGGAGAAGCACAATTGTGGAATGGAACCGGCAGTTGCCCTGTGGTGGTGGTCTTTGGTGTCAAATACAACAAGTCCTCGTGGCCTCGCTTCCACAAGAGGTTTTACACGCAACACAACCTTACCCTATTTTGATGTTCTGTTAACAATACCTGCCCCCGTCAGTGCACGTATTACACATGATTTACCCCTGGCAGATCCTGAATATAGGAGTAAATCTAACTGACTCGAACAAACGGTCCATACTAGTCTTACCACATTCTCGCGATGCATGCCCCACCCCAACTCCCTCAACAATATTTTAGCACTCTTTCCCATGCTGTACCTCTCAAAGCCAGCTTCCCTCAACATGTCTTTCTGGGAGCAATCCTGATCTTGACATATCTCTTTCTCTGCTGATGTTGATTTTTTTTTTTTAAATAAAATATAGAGCAACTAGTCGCTACCTGAAACGCATCTTTTATTGCTATAAAGTTCCCTGCTCTCACCTTGTCTCTCCGTATACACCAGATGTTTAATCTGCCAATATATTTTGTGGTTAGCCTCTTGAAAAGGTACAATCTTGAAGTTTCAGGGTTAGACTATCTGCTATGACCTGTCTTGGGTTTATCGTATCTCCAAGCTGATCTCCACGGCCGGCTGCCTCCTCGGCATTCCCCGCTGGGCTAAGTCCTTCCACAACCATCTTCAGCTTAAATTTGTATACAAGGCCTTCATTTGAAGTTCCATGGAGTATGTCTCTCCATTATGGAGTGATTTTTCTGCTTTCGATGTTGGCCGTGGAAACCTCCTTGTCAATGACATCTTGTGACAGCAGGAAACCCCTCCTTGTCAATGACATCTTGTGACAGCAGGAAACTCCTCCTTGTCAATGACATCTTGTGACAGCAGGAAACTCCTCCTTGTCAATGACATCTTGTGACAGCAGGAAACTCCTCCTTGTCAATGACATCTTGTGACAGCAGGAAACTCCTCCTTGTCAATGACATCTTGTGACAGCAGGAAACCCCTCCTTGTCAATGGCATCTTATGACAGCAGGCCAAGTCTTGGAGTCTGCTTTTTCCTCAATGTAGGGAGGTCAGTGGTCTTGTAATCTTCCATCATCGATCTTCTGGTCTTGTTTTTCTTGTCTTTTCACCTCTCCACTGAGCCTTTGCTACTAAGTTCTCATGCATTCTACCAGAAACCCTTACCTTTTACCCTTTCCATTTCTAAACTTCATTGTCCTCATCTATTGCTTGTGGAACTGTCTGTCTTCTCAGGTTTGTTTTACCATGCTCTTAATTATTTATTCCTTCAAGTATGGTGCCCACTGTAGTCCAGCCAATTAGCTCAACATATCAAACCAATTGTTCATTTTTTGATAAAAGCACCAAAATTGGCACAGGCATAGAATATTATATACTAAACAATTTCAGATATGGAGGCACTTGACAGTTTACCTCTGTCGGGCAGGGCAGCCATTTTCCAAAATGGTGGCCATATGGCATTCGCAATATAGATATGCCGCTCTAGATGTCACTTTATGATTCTAAAAGTCGTTTTAAAGGTGTAAGTTGGTAATACTATTGCACCAGAATATAAAACAGAGGGTTACATAAAATATATATGGCCGCCATTTTACGAAAATGGTGGCGATTTATTGAAAATTTCAGTGCTAACTCGATCACATTACAAATGAATCTAATAGCGACCACAATCAACCTAATAATGTGCTGTTGCATGTCTTTGCAGAGTATGGTGGTGTTGGTGGTGGATGGTGGATATTGTGATACAGAGGTGGCGGTTGCAGTAATAGATGACCCGATAGCGACTAAGACACTTAGTTAATCATGTCAAAATGGTTCAAACTTGTGGACACATGGTGCATCGCCTGCATATCAACAGCCAGCCCATACAAACTGGGAACTTTGTGTTATATGCCAGGAGCAAACAATGGAGTCGCTTAGATGTCCGGCACTGTCAAAACGGTCATACATTGGAAGAAGGTACAAGTCACTTGCTGATAACCTTGTCAAATTCAATGAACTAAGACAGTTACCAAGAACATTGCAGTCGGACAGAATATATGGTGGTTCTGGTATTGAAGCTGCTATGGTTGCCAACGAGGCTAAGTGGCATCACACATGCATGCTCCGCTACAACAGTACAATGCTGCGAAGAGCAGAGAAGAGAACGATGCCAAGTGTAGCAGCTAGGTCGAGTGGAAGTGGTGATACTCCATACAAACGGACTAGATCGTGGCCTGCTAGCACAGAAACAATTGCAAGCAAGCCTTCATGCTTCTTCTGTGGACATTTGGCTGGTAATGATGGCCTTCATGAGGCTTCAACATTTCAGATTGACTGCAATGTACGGGCAAGTGCAGCAATTGTTGAGGATCATGAGCTATTGGCCAGGCTCAGTGTGGGTTACATGGTGGCATTGGAAGCCAAATACCATACAAAGTGTTTGCTGGCCCTATACAGTCGCGCAAGAAAGGTCAAGACAGATGCACAGCAAGGGACAGATAGCGAACGTGTAATTTCCGGAATCGCCTTTGGTGAACTTGTGATGTACATTGAAGAAACTCGCCTGGAATCAGGAACTGCAGCAGTCTTTAAGCTTGCTGATCTGGCACATCTCTACATGTCAAGAATGGAACAGTTGGGAGTTGCACACGACAAAAGAGTAAATACCACACGACTGAAGCAAAGACTCTTGGCCCAGTTCCCAGACCTGCGTGCTCAGAGTAAGGGGAGAGATGTTGTGCTGGTATTTGATGAAGATATCGGTGCTGCTTTAGGCAAAGCCTGTGATGGGGACATCAATAGTGATGCTGTTCACCTTGCACGTGCTGCACACATTGTGCGTCAACACATGTTCGAAGACTCAGTGCCTTTCAATGGGGCATTTGATGAAAGGTGCCAGGAGAACTCTGTGCCAAAACTTTTGCTTGCCTTAGTAAGCATGGCACTGGAGGGCCCCAGCTTCAAGGACCAAAACCTGGTGTCTTCGACACCAGCAACACTGGCTATTTCCCAGCTTCTGAAATATAACTGTGTCAAGCACAGGCGAACCTCGAAAAACACTACTCCATCAGTCGGACACGATACCTCCCAGGAAACACCTCTTCCAACATACCTTGGGCTAGATGTTCGTTCCCTTGTGAATGTAATCGAGGAACTGGGCAACCCTTTTGATGAGGAGAGCCAAGACTTACTTGTCCTTGGTACCAAAGAAATTGCAGACCCTTCAGTATTGAGGACAGTCCGTACTGCCAAGAATCTAGGCCAAGAACAGTTTGATCAATTCACAAAGGAACATCTCCTAGACAGGACCAAGTCATTCGATGATGTACTTCACCATAATAAGCTACCACTTTTAGGCACCCCTATAGACAAAGCACCTAAAGGAAAGCAACAGTTTGCCTCCCTGAAGAGTGACATGGAATTATTTTCTCGGTTGTATATCGGCTGTCAGACTCGGGATGGAAATCTTGATGAATTATTTCGACACGAGAACCAAGGATGCCCACCAGCACTCTGAGGCAGGGAGACTTCACCTAGGTACCCAGAGTGACTTGTTGACATGTCTGGAAGGCCTGTCTAATGTGCAATCAGAAGCTCCTAGTGTCACCAATATAGTATTAGATGGAGCAGCCATCATTCAAATGCTGAAGCCAGGAACTGCAAAGACATTTCTTGAATATGCCAGTCAGGTGTTCATCCCATACATCTTAGGACAGCTTCAACATGCATCATGTCTAGATCTGGTCTGGGACAGCTATGTAATTGATTCTCTAAAAGCAACAGCCAGGGCAAAACGTGGAAAGGGGGTTCGCAGACGTGGTGTTGAGTCTGCACCCATACCAAAAAACTGGCAGGACTTCTTGCGTGTGGATATCAATAAGACAGAACTGTTCAGTTTCCTGTCAAAATAACTCATCCATTCATTTGATACTGAAAACAAGCAGCTGGTAGTCACAGATGGGGACCGGGTACTCTGTGTGCCACCACAACAGGACATTGACACACTTGCACCATGCAACCATGAAGAGGCAGACAGTCGAATGTTGCTGCATGTAACACATGCTGCAAAGCATGGACATCACCAGATATTAGTACGTACTGTTGACACCGATGTTGTGGTGTTCGCTGTGATGGTAGCTCATACACTACCAGATAAAGATGAACTGTGGCTAGCTTTTGGAACAGGAAAGATTTTCGCTAGGTACCAACCCACAAAATTACAGCCTGTCTGGGTCCAGAGAAATCACGTGCGCTTCCAATGTTTCAAGCCCGAACGGTGTGATACGGTGTGATACGGTGTCAGCCTTTGTTGGACATGGAAAGAATACTGCATGGGCTACTTGAAACTCACTGTTGCACTTTTGCAACTGGCACGTGCTCCCAGTGGGATCTCAGAACAAATCATGAGTGTCATTGAGAGGTTCGTCATACTCCTCTTTGATCGAACAAGTACTTGCACTGATGTTAACAAGGCTAGGAAGAAGCTGTTTGCAAAGAATAACTCTTAAGTGAATTCCGCCAACACAGGCTGCTCCAGAACAACATGTTAAGAGGGCTGTTTTCCAGGCTGGCCATATCTGGGGCCAGGCACTGCTTCCACAGCCTGCCCTTCCTTCTCCATGTAGCTGGGGTTGGATAAAGACTGATGATGGACTTTATCAACCAAATTGGACGACACTTCCTGAAGCATCCAAGAGCTGCTATGAGTTGATCTCCTGTGGCTGCAAGAAAGGATGCCATAACTGCTGCAATTGCAAAAAGGCTGCACTTAAATGCACAGCTCTCTGCTGGTGTGAAAGAGAATGTCCAATAAACTAATATACCTAACAGTACGTCAATTTTTACATCAGCTGAACTGTTTTAAAGCAATATGCTCAGATATGATCCCATTTTTGTGAACATGGTGGCCATTTTGAAAAATGGCGGCCATAAATATTCAGGCCAGCACCTGGTTAATATTCTGGCGTAAGATCATGAGCAATTGGCAGCTCTAAAGTGGCTATTAGACACAAACAAAAACATCTAGTAGGCATTATCTATATAGCTAATGCAGCATGGTGGCCATATTGGAAAATGGCTGCTCTGGTCAACATGGGTACAATTTCAAGTTCCTCCATATCTGAAATCGTTTACTATGTAATTATCTATGTCTGTGCCAATTTTGACGCTTTTATCAAAAAATGAACAATTGGTTTGCTAATCCGCTGGACTACTGCCACCTCATTGTCTTTCCTAATTTTACCTCTTGAATTGTTTGAGACCTACTGAGACAATGCCCACCTCTCCCCTTTTCACTTGGAAGTACTCCCTTCATGTTGTGGTATATCTAGGTGTTTCTTGTCCTCCTGCCTCCCCTTTGCCCCATTTTCTGTTGACTATTTGCACTCTGTTGTGCTCCTTCCTCCCTGTGCCTCGATTCATGGGTTTAAAAAAAAATTCAATGTCACTTGATGAACAAGGACCGAGTGGAAGGATATTAGCAGACAATGGGGGGGGGGGGGAGGGGTAGGAAACATGTTTGAGATTTGAACCTGATATCTCAGCACCATAACCTCATTTTAATAAATATGTGAATGCCAAACAGGCCAACTCGGTAGGCTGCTGTGGAATTTTGTTCCCAGTTCCCACAGCTCTATTACTGAAGCATGCAGTGATGTCAGTTACAGACTCCATATTAGTTTTTTTAACAGTTTGAAGAGATTTTGTAAAACTTTGTTTGATTGGCTGCTGTGTTGGCCTCATTGTTTTGCAGTATGACTGATTGCAATGAACAGAACCAGAACTTGAAACAGAAGTTGGATCAGCTGCAGACTCAGAACTTGTGAGTTTGTTTGCCTTTGTTCAGCTTTTCTGCTTGTTCAAGATCTCAAGTTTGTCAGCTTTTGCAGAATGTGTGAAATATTTTACTGTTGATGCACACACATAACTGTTTCATTCCGATTGTCCACCACCAAAGTCAAGCTTTTACGCCTTATTTCAACCTTTTGGATGCTATCATCATTATTGGCGAATGCATTTGGAATGGAATGCAATAACAAATTTGGCATGCTGGTTGCATCATTACTGCATTGCTGTGCAGCTGATGCAGTGCCCCTGTACATTAGGACAGAGATTTAGAACTTGCCCAGGGTGCCAGCATCTAATCCCATACTCAATGTAAAAGACGCATTTGGGATCTTTGATTTCGACCAGCTATTGCTGGCAGACCTATCTCAAGCTTAACTCCTCTGATGCAACAGTTTATTCTCAGGTTGAGACTCAAACACAGACGAGACTGGTAAAAGGCAAGTACACTACTTCCATGCCATCCTTTCTGGACTTTGATGCTTCAATGTCCTGCAGTATAACCAGGGCTGGATTTAGGGATCAGAAACCCTGGTGGCCACCTTGGGTGCCAGTCTCGGGTGGGGGGGGGGGGGGTGCGCCGGGCCTGGGGTGAACCTGACATGAAGATATAACGAGGAGTAACCAAAATGTGGCACTTGAAGAGGCCATTCGGATTTGGTCCATCATGCCTGCGCGACACCAACACCAAGGGTGTGTTACATTTCCAATCAGCTTGTAGAGCATTTGCCAAGTAGCTTCATCACTCGAGCAAGCACTCACAAAACAGTTGATAAGTAATGGATGGCTTGGCAAGCAACAGTAAGCTGATTGGTAATGGAACATACCCCTGACTAAATTATTCCGCCAAGATAACAACTCGATTTCATTCGGGGGATCAGGGGTGGATCCATAAAAAAAATTTTAAGGAGGGGAGGGGGGGTTCACTTAAGGTTAAGATATTCCCATATTGTGAAATATACCACCAAGCTTTATTCAAGTCAATGTAATCTATGAGGAAAAACCGGTTAATCTGTCCAGAGCTAGCAGTGTCCGACCATAAATTTACTTTCTCCACAGCAAAATTTGGGAATATTGAACTACTTGACAAAAAGGCCTCAGGCCTGTCACTAACTGATTCTAAAGAAACACTGAAGATTTTGGAATCTTTGCGACGGATCTTCACAACAACAATGTAAATACACAAAATGTTTCCGATCAATGAAAATATGGAACGGACAAGCACAAAATGTGGCGAAATGACCCCGAGCACTAAACCTAAACCTGCCATTGCGGATCATCAGATCATTCATTATAATAATGGGCGATGTAGCCACTGAAACTGTGAATGACCTGGTGAAATAGTTCAGGATTGCACTGCGCTTTCTTGTAGGACACGATCCCGAAAATGTTGCCTTTCTCTTCGGAGCCAGAACTAAACACTGAGTCACAGTGATTAACAGAACCAGCAGCAAAAAGTATCACGGCTCGGATTAATTTCCGAGTGAAAGCAAATGACGTGCGATTGCTGATTGTCCAGTGATATCTCACACGATGATCATGTGACATAATTGTGAGAGCGGAGGGGAGTGTGGGGGTGGGGGGGGTTCACGTGCACCGAGTTAATCCCCCCTGGATCTGCCATTGGGGATGGTGGTGTCGATGAGAAAAGTGGGGACAGGTACAGGGATATCACCAGGGTGTTAAAATAAAAATGAAAACTTTTTTTGAGGGGTGGGTGGAGTGGAATGGTCGAAGGAGGTTTTGGAGTGAAGAATATGCAACATCAGCCACACTGTCCCTTGACAAGACCCTTTGTTAAACAGCACACTCTGCTTAGATGTGCACATCACCCATGCATACCCAAGTTACTTACAAGTCCTGCCAATATCTCTGTTACCCTCTATCTCCAATCCTTTTAGGTACCGATCTAATTCCAATTTAACCTTATCGATTATTTCTGCTGCCATAACCTTTCCAGAGGAACCACTCCATGCATTAACTACTCTCTGAGTGAAAGATCCCTGCCTTACTACCGTCTTAACTCTCCGCTTCTTTTATCTCTGATGCGATGCTCCCTTGTCCTATCACTGTCGATTCTGCTGAATAACTTCTGCACTTATGTTGGTTATACCCTTAAAAATCCTATCACTCGACCCTCGCTACCACCTCGACCACTGTCTGCCCTCACGAACCCCTTCCTCTGCCTGCCCTCACGACCCCCTCCCTCTGCCTGCCCTCACGACCCCCTCCCTCTGCCTGCTCTCACTACCCTTCACCACTGCCTGCACTCGCTACTCATGAGGTATTCAAAAGTTGAACACAGAGAGGGGAAGCCAAAGACCACCTTTGCCTGGGGGCATCATTTCATCTAGGGCCAGCCCTGAGTTTAACAATGCATTCACAATTCTTTCCTAATATCCTGCTATTAATTTGCAATTGGCGAATGATTACAGACCCGAGGCGTGAAAAAGCTACATTTATTGAACAGTTTCAAATGGAGCACCTGGCCACCATTGGAGCATTTAAATTGCATCAGATGTGGCAATAAATGTGAATTGTTGCTCCCAGCTTGTCATCTTGATGGCAAAAGATGCCATTTGCATTTTTGCCTCATTCATCCCGATCCCGTTTAGAATCCCATGCGAGCACAGGCAACTTGTTCGTTCTGCACAGGCAATTTATAGCTGGGCCAAGATTCGAACCCAGGTTGGACAACTCGGAGGTGAGTACGCACACCTCAAGGCTATCCTGCCACCCCAAAGCTAAACAGATGCACTCGTATCATTATGGATAACATGCCCCTTTTGTGTAGATGGGGGTAAGCCATAATTGTTAAATAATGGAGCATGCATGCAGTGTATTTCATTAAATCCTGGTCTGCTTTTTTAATGAAATAATTGGTGTTCCCACACCTCATCTCTTTATCTGCTGAAATCTTCTCACTTTTCATAGTAATCCACCATATCTTTCAACCCAAACACCATCGAGATGATGCTTTCCACAACAGTAAATCGCTTGGAAACCCACCGAGCTGCAACTTTAAGTCCGAGTGGGTGATTATTGATAACGTCCTGTATTGTGCAAGTCGAAAGACTTGCAAAATCGAAAGGAAACATACTTCCCAATGCAAAAATCGAGTGCATTGTCTATCAATTTAAATCATAGCATGTATGGTGGTGATGTTCTTTTGTGTTCATGTTGTGAACAGAATGCCTCTGTCAGACAAACTTCCATATCCATTGACAAAACATAATTGCACCTTTTGTACCTGTGCCATTGCCGTAGAGATTTCCCTTCATGGGTTTCACTTTTGATCCTCGAGGACAGCTTTTGCTCCTCACACATTAGCACTTCTTGTTGGTGCACAATTTTCGAATTGTCAAACTGCACACAACAACCCAATAATAGCAGAAATAGGGTAATTTCTTATTAATTTATTCAGATGCAGTACTATATATTAATTTATTTATTTCAGTGCTTCTCAACGACGACTCAAACTGATACGATTTTTGTTTTTATGCCTCCGCAGCAGAAGGCTGTTTTTTTTTTTGTTGTTGTTTGTTTTTTTGTTACCATGATAATTTGTGAACCACTGTTACCATGATAACTGTGAAAGAGGTTTCAACCAAACTTGGAAAAGCTATAGAATACTAAAACGGCAATTCGTAGAGCGCATACCTCTGCCAGGCTGAACAGTTTACATTTTGTATCTCACTGATAGGCCAGATCTGGATCTGAACCTGAACCAAAATCGAATCGCCTTCTTGTCACCGAACCAACTCGTCCACCAAATTTTGTCATAACTCCTCCACAACTTTTTGAGATATTGTTTTATACTAGCAGAGTACCCGCCCAACGAGCGATCTTGGTCCAAGAATGCAACACTTTCTTATGACACAAACCTTTATTTGGGTGGTGTGTAGGAAACTGACAGCTCTGTATAGGCAAAAAAACCCTGGGTTACGTGCATGAAGCAAAAACATACCTACTGCTGATAATTCAAAACACCTCACTGCACTGGAAAATGTGGGGGACAGGAATACTGCACTGTAAATGATGGAGACTTGAATACCCTCCCCCACCTGGAGGGGGTGCTACACAATACACATTTACAGAGAAAATTTGTGTCCCCCCACCCCCTTACTCCCTCAAAACCACTGGCCAAGATAAATAAATAAAAACACCCCGATACATTAATTGTGGTCATGCTGATCCTGTGTAGCAAGTCTGGATGTAATTAGCCCAGAATTGCAGGAGGAGTAGCACGATAAACACACAAACAAATGCACAAACACTGGTCTGTGAATTCTAGTAAGGATACAATATCGTTTTTGACCCCATCTCTGAATGGTGAACAATCACTTTTAAAAAAAACTATTGTATCCAGATCTAGGTCTTTACCAAAATCGAATAATTTCGTCCTTGTCATACACCCAACCTCTCCACCAAATTTTGTCGGAATCCATCCACAACCTTTTGAGATATCCTGCTCACAGACGGACAGACAGACAGACAGACAAACAAACAGACAGGGATGAAAACGTAACCTTCGTCCATCTTCGGTGGCAGAGGTAATAATCCAAAGATGAACTGATTGTTTTGGGTTCAACAGGTGAAAGGTCACATGTGCTTTGAAAATCATTTTGAAGACCATAACTTGAGTTTGAAGCATCTGATGTTGACTCTCTTTTAGTAATCTCTCGAATGTGACTCTTATTTTTTCGTGTGACCTTGAATTAAGATTAAACTTAACAGGGGGTTGACATCTAATGCAGGTGAAGGTACATCCATTCATGCATTTGCATCTAATTGATTTTTACTAGTTTTTTATTACTTTAGTGCTATTGCTTTTTTTGGCCCCTCTCCACAACCACTAACTGGAGTCGGGCATGAAGTCACAAACACAGAAGCTGTTCATTCTGTGAATGACCAGAACGGTTTTACTTTGCCCACAAGCTGGTAACAAGCGGTTTCTTCCAGCTCGTGTGTGGCCACGCCAAAGTGCACCGACAATAAAAGGATAATGATACTCCCATCTTATTTCCTTCTCCTTTTAATGGCCTCAATTACTCCCGCATCCTTGTGGGGTTTGCCAGGGGAGGCTAAGCCCAAGTCTTTCACGAACTAGCTGGCCATGCCTGATTTTCAACTAAGACGAGGGCAAGAAATTGTAATTTAGCCATGGTGCCAGAAATATCTCGCTTGCTCTTCGTGAAGGACACCCATGGGATCTTCAGCATCCACCAATAAATGCTGGCAGATGGGACACCTAGTTTAATACCCATCCGAAGGATGGCACACACATTGATGAATCACCCTGCCTATGAAACACCGGGATAGCAGTTTATAGCTGGGTTGGGATTCTAACGAAGTTTCGACAGCTTCGAAGCAAGTGTGCATACTTCTGGGTGATTGCGATAATCCCATCAATTAACTCAAATCCACTCCACGAACACCAATGGGTCGAAACATTTTAGGAGCACTGCAAGATGCAGAGTGAGGCAGACACATGACCTCAAGAAAATACAGTAAAGGATTCATTTTCCACAAGACAACAAAAATTGGGAATCCTGATGCAAGAAAGACACAGAAATGAATAATTAACACTGGAAAAAATAATAAACACCCTGCAAAGCTGCCACAGTCACACGAATCGTTCGCACCAAACTGCGTGGGTTTTCAAGGAAATGATTTTGATGCAAGGTGATCCTTGCTGTGACTTATGTCAGGTCAGGCCAGATTAGATATGTCACTTGCTGCAGGTATCATGTAAACCTGGACTAACCTGTTCCATGGTCGGGTTGTCGGCGACTAAACCGTCTCCCCCACCAGGTTTTTTGGTGAGGAGGGTGTTTGGATATGGACACCCAGCAGGATTAAAAACAAAACCTGTCAAAGGGCGGAGGAGCTCCTTGTGAGCCAACAGCCATCCATATCTAATGCCCAACTGTGTCTGCGGACGTCTTCCTGCAGTTGGGTTACTTCTTATTAGGAGGCTGGTGGCAGGATTTGCACTCCGGCCACCGTAAAACCCTTCATTCCGCAAAACACAAAAACACAAAGAAATCTGAAAACACACTCCGTGGGAGTACCTCCTATGCAGCTTCCCTTCGCAGGACAACTCACCAGATGACGGGATTGGGGCAAAGCCTTCGGGATCCCCAATCTTTTATGACAGGAGGGAAACCACAGGGTAACATTCCCGGGTCAGATTGCGGGACAGTGTGTCGGAGTGGTGCTGAGGTGTGGTCCACCCGATGGCGGTCTCCTTGGGTTAAGCTGAGGTGGTCCCTTCGGATGGGTGCCTGGAATGTCCTTTCCCCAAGAGAGGATGATCACCTGTCTCTGTTATCTGAGCTCAAGCGTTTGGACATCGGTATTGCAGCACTCTCTGACGTTCGGAGACCGGATTGCGGCAAGATCATTGCGGGTGGTTACACCTACTATTGGTCTGGTCGCTCTGATGGTTACCATGCCCAAGGAGTTGCTGTAGCTGTGTCCAAGAAGCTGACTTCAATGATAATTGAGGTAACACCGGTCAAAGAGCGTATTATGAGAATAAGGATTTATCACTCCTTCAGTGTCATTTTCCTGGTCTCTGTTTATGCTCCGACTGAGGCAAGTGATCTCACAGTGATGGATGCATTCTATGCCACGCTCGAATCTTGGGAGATTTCAATGCATCGACTGGAACTGATAGGGATGGTTATGAGACGTTTGTTGGTCCCCATGGGTCAGGAACTGTTCACCTCAAAAGCACCAAGTTCCTTTACTTTGCAAGAAGTCATGGACTTAGGGTGGCCGGTTCATGGTTTCAGCACCCACAAGCTCTTCGCTGGACTTGGTATTCCAACGCTGGTGGTGTGGCAAAGGAGATTGACCATGTCCTCATTGATGGTTGCTGGAGGATGATCCAGAACTGCAGGGTCTACCGGAGTGCTCAGTTCCTCAATACTAACGACCGGCTTGTTGTAGCAACTCTTCAGTTGCATCTTAAATCCAGGAGAATGGTACCATCCCAGCCAAGGCTGTATGTTGGCAAGCTCAAGGATGAGAGGGTAGCTGTGGAGTTTGCGAACAAGCTGAGTGGAGATTTGAGGAGTCTGGATGCTTTGGGAGGTCCTGAAGAGTTCTGGAATGCCTTCCAGACCACTGTCCTTGATGTTGCCGGTGGATGTCTTGGAACTAATCATTGGGCGAAAAAGGATTTTGTCTCTCAAGGGACACTGGATACCATTGACCAGAGTCGCAGGGCCAGGCTGAATGGCAGAGCTAAGCTGTTCAGGGAGCTGAGGCGTAAAACTGTACGTGCGCTAAGGGTGGACAAGGAGGCCTATGTGCGAGGAATCTGTGAGGGGGTAGAGCATCACCTGTGGTCAAGTGATTCTCATCCTGCTTACAGGGGAATTCGCGCATTGCGTTCATCCAAGCCCATCCCTCAGTGTACTGCAGTGAGAGCAGAGGGTGGTAGGCTCTTGACAGAGGAGTGTGAAGTGGTCGGCTCTGAAGTGAAGGCCCGCTGGGCCGGTTACTTTGAGCGGTTGTACTCTGCTGATCCACCAGCTGTCGAGTTAGACGTCAGGGGTGTTACAATAACTGTGGTCCACCTTCGCTTGTGGAAACACAGGCTGCGGTGAACCGGTTGAAATTGGGTAAAGCTCCAAGGATCTGTGGCATCCATGCTGAACTTCTCAAAGCTGGTGGAAATGCTGCACTCGTGTCGTTGCATGCAGTTCTGTGCTCTGCCTGGAACACAGGCATCATCCCAACTGACTGGAAGAGGGGCCTTGTTGTTCCTCTTTGAAAGGGACAGGTGGTCACCAAGACTGCAACAACTACCGAGGGGTGACGCTGCTCTCAGTGCCGGGCAAAGTCTTTGCTCGGATAATTCTTGATAGGGTTCGCCACCATCTACTTGAGCACCAGCATGCAGAGCAGTCAGGCTTTACACCAAAGGGGTCAACGATTGACCGTATCCTTGATCTTCGGGTCCTCACTGAATGCAGGTGAGAGTTTCGGCAGGGGCTGTTTGCAGCTTTTGTTGATCTCTGTAAAGCTTTTGATTCGGTGAATCGGGATGCTCTGGAGGATTCTTGGTCTTCTTGGGGTGCCACCAAAACTGATTGATCTGATGTCTGAACTCTATTCTGGTACTGAGAGTGCTGTGAGATGTGGTGGTGCCATCTCTGACTTATTTCCAGTTGTTACTGGAGTTCGTCAGGGGTGTGCTGGCCACCACACTTTTCAGCACTTGTATGGACTGGATTATTGGGAGGATGTCGGAGAGATCTAACTGCGGTGCATCGTTTGGGAATGTCAAGATCTATGACCTTGATTTCGCAGATGATGCAGTCATCTTTGCAGAGACTTTAGATGTCCTTTTGGGGGCCCTCGAGGTGCTGCATGAGGAGTCGGAGCTGCTGGAATTATGGGTTTCCTGGGTCAAAACTAAGATCCAGGCTTTCAATGACATCTTGGATGCTGCTGTCCTCTCTGTGCCTGTTTGTGGTGAGGAGTTGAGGTCATGGAGAGATTCACTTACCTTGGCAGTGATATTCATGTCTGCTGGCTGTGAGTCAGAGGTCAATAGACATCTGGGTCAGGCCTGGGGAGTCATGGATTCACTGGATAATGGGGTGTGGTGCTGCCGGTACCTGTGCGGGAGGACGAAAGTCCAAGTCTTCAGGTTCTTCATGCTTCCAGTCTTGCTCTATGGATGTGAGACTTTGACTCTGACCAATGATCTGAGACTGAGATTAATTCCTTTGGTACCAGGTCTCTTCAGAGAATCCTTGGCTATCGCTGGTTGGACTTTGTGTCCAACGAGCAGTTGCTGAGAGAGACTTGAATGAGATTTGTTACCTGCATAGTCTGTGAGCATCAGCTGCGGCTGTATGGACATGTGGCTCGTTTTCCTGACGCTGATCCTGCTCACCAGATTCTCTCAGCGAGGGAGTCTCGGGAGTTGAGTTAGTCAATTGGCCGACCACGTGCCTCGTGGTTGCAGCAGGTTGATCGGCATCTCAAGGAGATGGGGATGGGCCAGGCATCTGCCTGGGGGTTGGCCATACGGAGGCCCCTGGAGTCCCGGCAAAAAGTGGACGCAGCGACGCGCTGCTCTGGCGCATGTTCCCATTCCCGACCTGACCAACAACCCAGGCCGACACCAATTCAACCTGCGTGAAAGCACCTAGAGTGTGGAAGAGCAGTGGAAAGGTGAGAGAAAAGAGACATCATGCCCGCTGTCCCTTATAACTTCTCCTGGTCCCACCCGAGACTCCATGCCAACAGGAAGGAGTTGGGTCATCTGTCAGCCATGGTTAATATCCAGCCATCAGGATCCCAGCTCCAGCTACTCACCACATCACTGCGCCACTCATGCTGACCAAGGGCCCAGCCAATTACCAGTGCACATGGAAAAGTGTACAGGAAACCATGTGGGCTAATCATGCCTGACAAGAAAGATGTCAGACCACATTGGACACCTTGTTGTCACCAGATCTTTATTCACCTCACCTGGACCTAGTCGGTTCAGATGAGGTGACGCAAAACGAGGCGTCCTTAACCTATACAAGCACTAAATTGAACCACACCTGTCCCCTCTGTGGGCTGCACATCAAACCACTTAAAATTACACATTAACTTTATTGCAGAGGGTAATTGCTAAATCCTTAAGGATACCATGAATGAAGGTAACTATGAACATCAACTTTGCTAAGGCCCTATTTCTACATCTTATCACCTCCTCCATGCCACACACATGTGGATACTTTGAGACCTGAAAGTGCTCCATTCCACCTTATGAAACCCACATATGGAGATAACAATTGGCACACACGTAACAGTACCTTTGTTTGTTTGTTTTGAGTTTATCATTGCGCATCCTATCTGCTACTTTCAATGGTGCATGCTCTAGCCTGGTGTTGGCTTAGTAGTTAGGGTGGCTGGCTTGGGATCTTAGGGGCCTGAGTTTGAGCCTTGTTTTCCACTGAATTAACACCAGGTGGGGTTTACTCTGCCTGTCATCCTTCGAAGGTAGGTGAAATGAGTACCAGCGTACTGGTATAGGGGCATCGCATCAGCGGCGCAGTTATACCCAAACAACATGATCGCTACCCAGCAGCCAAGCTGCCATACACAAGAATAAGAAGAATGGTGTGTGCTCATTCGTTCTGCTTTTACCACAAGTGCTTTATTTTCATATTCTGTTGACAGATGGCTTTAGGCTGTAACATTTTTCCAAGACTAATATAATAAATCCTTGTTCATCTTGAGAAAGAGTCAAATATTCCACCTTGGCAAGCTTTCTACTCTCCGTGTTGTCTCTCTCCCTCCTTCAACAACTTTTATTTAAGACCGAAGCCATTTCCCATTGATGTCTCGTTCCAAGTGTTTTTTCTTTTCTTTTCTTTGTTATGGATGGAATATATGAACCTGCTGGAATATGGGTTCATAAGAGCCTCGTCATGTTGATTCGACAGACCAGTGCAGTTCCGATAGAAAATGACATTGCTGATGTCGCACTTGTTTTTTTTTGCAGATCTCTTTTGAGTCAGCTTTCCCATTTGCAGACGATGGTGAAAATGACTTCGAAGAAAGCATCACAAACCAGTACCTGCCTTATGGCAAGTTTCTGTTTCTCTTTATTTCTATCTCTACCCATCATCCATGTCACATAAACATTTCCCTGATATTTGTTTGAAATTCTTTCGTCAACCACAATATATTTGCAAAGATGGGTTGCAGGATAGCTCCGTTGTTGGCATGTTCTCTTCGATGTGTGACTTGAGCCCAGACAAGGCAGTTCAATGGCTGAGTACACTACTTCAGAGCTCTCCTGCCACTTTTATTCAATGGATATACCTTGTGTTTTGTATTGTCCTATTGGCTTAGGGGCACCAGGCCTTGAAATGAAGCTTGTGAAAAGATTTTTATTTGATTGACACGAACAAGGCATTGTTACATCTTTTGATTTTTATGAAAAATTCCGTTTTCAAGATTGGTGGATGTTTTTAAACCACAATGGAAACAAATTTCCGATTTAATGAAGGCTATTAAGGTCAGATTACTTATTTGATAATACCAGACTCCGTGGTGTAATTGAGCGTCCCCTCCGAGTCTCAGACATTGGTGGTTCAAACCCCGTCCAAGTCGTACCAAAGACTTAAAAATGGTACATGCTGCTTCTTTGCTTGATGTTCAGCATTTAAAAGGATGAGAATACGGACAGTCCCAATAGGTTGGCATCCTTGGGGAGGAGGAAGTTCCTCCTTAAGAAATGCCTTACTGAGT
This sequence comes from Eptatretus burgeri, assembly GCF_056783735.1. Lineage (NCBI taxonomy): Eukaryota > Metazoa > Chordata > Myxini > Myxiniformes > Myxinidae > Eptatretus > Eptatretus burgeri. The sequence continues at coordinate 97,786,111 of NC_140969.1, forward strand.
GCGACGAGAAAGGCGGTGCCATTTTTGCATTGCTGGTACCCAGAGTACTCCCAGAAGTGATGGCACTTCCCCAAGCTCAGTGGCTGTGTTTATCTCATCTAACAGGTGTGTTGTTGTGGAACTCTTAATATTCAAGGTAATTCTAATTACTCAGTGTAACTCTTAATATTCAATGTGCACTCAAGGCTAAGTACAATTCAATCAGAGAATATTTATTACGCGTGATATCACGGAGCGAAGGAGCATCGATGTAAAACATACAATGGTCTCCGCTAAATTGGAGTTGCAGAAATCATCTATATATTGTTGCGGGCCAGGGGGTTGTGTGAGAAGACCACTAGGTGGGGGTTCCCACCAGACTCGCCGGAATTGTAGGCCGTCGCACACGGATAATTCCGTGATGCGGCGAGTCGCTTAACTGACCGTGGACGCCAATAACTCAACCGTGTGACCTAGGGTCCTCCCGTCAATGGATTAATCGGGTTACCTAATTAATCACGTGGTTTAATTACCGGGGAACACAACCTTGGTACGCCTTGTCCGAACCAGATCACTCTTCCGGACCGAATCACTTTATCGGATCGGATGCAGCCGAGCGACACTGCTAAGGACATACCAGCGAAAAGGAACGGATCGTTGGGAATAAAGTCCCGGCTAGACTAGGATTCGGACCATGCTGGATCAATGGAAGAAAAGACAAAAACGAGCAGGGAACATTCCTAATAATGATTTATTTACAATCAACTTACAAAAGGGGGACACAGAGCAGACTTAACGCGAAATTAATAACAATAATAATGACAACAATCCTCTGCAGTCTGACTTCAGCAGACAGGCGCTAGCGCACACACGCGCACACACACACGCACACACACAGACACAGAAAACCCGATGAAGAGGGAGTTTTTCAACCAGGAAGGGAGGGAGTTGAGGCTATGATATCGGTACCTTTGCGCCCGATAGGGGGGGGATGCTCCGTGGTGCGGTACCCGACAGTGGGCACATTGTCTCTGGCTTCCGCCACACGTGTGGAGACCATGTTCGTGAAAGGAGGAGCTTGAGTCGAGAATGGGCGGAGTCCAGAGTGTGAGGGTGGAGTGGTAGGTGGAACCATGTAGGCGGGTGGGGTCGACGTCATGTGGGTGGAGACGAGAAGGTGGAGTCCGGGCAGCAGGAGGCGAGTCGTGTCGGCGAGGCGAGAGAGAGGCGGAGAAACTCAAAAAGCAAGAGAGAGACGGAGGGACTTCTCCGACCTTTATAGGATTTGCAGCTCGGGGGGAGGGGCGACCCTGAATCGTAACGTCATCACCTGAATCGGGCGCTCCGATTGGCCCCGACAACTCACGTGGCCCACCAGCTTGGGCCGGAAACCGCCTCACTTCGTTTCCGGCAAGGCCATCCCAGACAGTGAACATATTTCGCTCCGACCCCATGGTATGACACGAATCGCCTACACCGAAATTGGCACGCGAATCATCCTGCAAAACCCCCAGGCCATGCCAAGGTGACCGGTCGAGGGTCCCGCATGCCCGCTCAGGCGTTCGACCAGCGTCGATCAACGCGCTCGCTTCGCACGCGCCAACGTGGCTCGCACTGTGCATTCTTCGCCTCGATCACAGCTTCGCCTCAATCACAGCTTCGCTGGCCATAGAGAAAAGAAGACATTCACCATCCATGGAGAATCCGCTGCTGCCAGCGATGACCGAAGGTTCATCGCCATGGATAAATCCATGCACGTTTCACGAGCGACGTACGTGTCTGCTTTCGAGCACATTCCATACAGTGCGCGCGGTTCCGCCATTACACACATGGCCTGCGCTCGCGTTCACGCGACTCCACTTGCGTGTGCGCGGGGCGAACATCAATATGTGTCGGATATTGTTGGTTAAAATGGAACAAGCCGCTTCTACTCGCACACTCATATCCTGCCAAACATGGCGTGAAGTCTGCTTTATTGGCCTCCGTACGCGTTTCGTGCAGCGTGGGCGTCGTGCTGGCTGTGTTTCCCGTGCCGTGAAAAACACCATTCGTGCAGCCTCTTCAGGTGTATCTATTCGCATGCCTTTTTAATGCAACCAGCATTTCTCCCCAGACCATCGGAAGCTCGAGTCGCCAACCCTGCACTGCCAAGCACACATGATTCGCCGCACACGCAGGGTTTAGGGCTCACCCGCGAACGAGGATCTCTGTGCAGCAGATCCCTCACCGTGGCGCCGCACACGCTGATCTCCATGAGGCCCCACCTGACGGAGAAGGCGCCTCAGGAATAGTGGCTGATTTACCTCAGGAATAAGAGTAGGAATGAAATGAAGGAAAAAAATGATTGAAGCAACCCGAGCTATTGGATCATCGCAACGCACTCCCTTGTTGTTCTGCGAAACAAAAGGAAAGGGACTATCTCCACGTATAATAATGGAATAACTGTCTTGGGACACTATCTGTTGTATGCATGTGGTTCTGAGAACCGCAACAATATAATGCCGAAGGGAAGGTGGGAGAAAGTTAAGGGCCCGAGGCAAAGAACAGAGAACAAGAGGAGGAGGGGAGTTGGGTCATAACGACCTATATCTGACCTTGACTGGGCCAATTTTAAACAATGTGCACATGAGAGTGACATCCCACAAATTTCTTATCATGGTGGTCAAATAAGACAAACGGATTAAAGCAAGGCAAGAGTACAACTGTAAGTAAAACAATTCTGAACAGATTAACATTACATAGATCTTTAGAAAGAAAGAGATGGCAGGTACCTCAATTAGAAATCTAACAGAGGGAAGAGGAAAAGGGAGGGTAGACACGGAACAAAAGCAGCAGCAGGAAAGAACATTGGGTGCATGGAAAGGCTAAGAAAGTTCGCTTCGCTGATGGGAATATTAACAGAGGGGGGTGGGATGAAAGTGGGAGCGAGTAAGAGAGGGGGTAGCAAGGAAGGGGGAGAGTGAGAACGATGGGGAAGAGAAGGGGGCAGTAGGGAGGGAAAGGGGTGCTCTGGACGTGTTTGATAGGGGGACTTGAGGGAAAGCAGGCGGGGTGGGGTGATGTTCCACTTATTCTGGAATTAGTGCAGGATTGAACAAAATTGGGTACGTTAAAACAGCACGTTCAAACAGGTCATATTAAACACCGCCTGGAGACGTCTGTGTGGGGTGGGAGGGGCTTTGGCAGGAGGTAAGCATGAGGACGGTCGATAAAATCCTTCAATCGTCGATAAAACCACGCCAGTGTTTGTGCGTTTATTTAGTTTCCACACGTAATTATCCGAAAATTTAACCTCGTGTGTCTCTTTGACGGATGCAAAATATATGACAAGTCTTTATTTTGAGAATAATTTTCCGTGGAAGTCGAAAAAGTTGTGGAATCATTTAAATCCATTTTGAGAGAACATTCTCAGGTGGGTGCACGATCTCTGAGAAGTAAGCCTGTGTTGTGGTCTAATGCACAATCTTTGTCACCTCCTGCCCCACCCCACCCCACCAAATTCTTTCCAAGCCCCAGTTTAAGTTCAAACCTTAACCTTACTCCTTATCCATGCAGGTTTTCCTTTGCTGTTTTGTATTGTTCGTGCTGCCATCTTGCAATCCCTTCTCCAAGGGCAAGACTATGGAGGAGCCGCACATTGCAGTGAGGGGTAAGTGATTGTCCTCATCTGATATATTAAATAATTGTAATGAAAAATAATGCTGCAATACATTATTTGCAGGAAAAAACAAAACTAATCTTGAGTTGTGTACCCTCTGCAGGAGCCTCACGAGCATTGAAGGGTATCGAGTTGGACGACGTGGAGGAGATGAAAAACGAGACTGCTTTAAATGAAAACACCGGCTCGGATGAATACCTTTTGTCGGAATCATCAAACGTAGCTCCACATCACGTGGTCGATTTGTTGCATACAGGGGCAGATGAGAAGGCAACAAATACAGTGAATGAGAAGGACAAGGAAGACACCATGAAAGATGGGGGAAATGGGAGCAGACATGCAGCAGCAATTGTAAATGAAAACACAATTCAACAAAACTCAAACCAAGCGATTCCACATTCAACGACGAGATCAGAAGCCGAGCACGTCCTCGAAGTTAAAGAAATTGCTAAAGTGATACGGACAGATGAGATGTGAGCAAAGCTCGTATTGTCTGTGCCAAGGATAAACTTTGCTGTTTCTTCTTCGTTGCCATCTTCTTTTTCTTCTACTTATTCTGCCTCCTTCAATCCTGAAGATTCTTGCAGAACGACTTATGGTTGTTGGTCGATGCTTTATCCTTTTTGAAGGCCAAGCATCAAGCAAGCAAGCTGCACGTATAACTTTAAGTCTTTGGTATGACTCAGACGGGGTTTGAACCACTGATGACCAAGATTCAGAGCCAATGCTCCAACCATCACATCGAGTCTGGTGTGATTCAAGAGAATCTCAACTCAAATTTCAAAATCTGAAAAGTACTATCTGATCATTATCCACTTTTTCACCTTACATCCTCGCATGAAGATAAATCCACCATTATGCAGCAAAAGCACACCTTTCTGAATTCACCAGCAATTCCTGTGGAGACAACCATGTCGTGCCTTTTTGTGATTCCGTGATTGGCTGTTGGAACGTATGACGTGCATTTCGAAGCCTTTTATTTTTTTTCGATGCTGTGCTGATGGTTCCCATTTCGATCGGCGCATTTCCTTGGCTCTTCTGCACACACTCTGCAGTAGTATCTCGGTGGTATTGTTTTGCTGTCTCACCGAATGTCAATTAACCGGCCCGATGTATAAATGTTCCCTGCCATTCCACCACCATGGAAGCTCTCATCCTCTGTCAGACCAAGACTTGCTTCTAATTATTCTGTAATTCAAGTCTTCAAGACTCGGTGCTGTTCGATCGAGCAGTGTTTGGGTAGGGGTCGTAGACACTTACTTTTGAGATAATTGCTGGCAGAGTGAAGTGATCCTTGAGCTTTACATGTGGATAAGTCGAGCAATCCAATCGTGCCTTTTTATTTATTTTTTATGCCTCCGCACCAAGCGTGCTGGAGGCATTATATTTCCGGGTTTTCCGTCCGTCCGTTCGTCCATCTGGATTTTCGTTTACGCGATAACTCAAGAAGCAAATTGTAGAATTTCATCAAACTTTGGTAAAAAGGTAAAGTAAGACGGGGCAATTAAGTGATTAGATTTTGGGCCAGATGTGATAAAGGTCAAGGTCAAATATGTCAACACTCAAGTTTTTGTGCAGGAGAGCGGAGGCATACCCGTCGACTGCGCGCAGTCGAATTACACTTGTTTTTTTTGTCTTTCTAATCTCTGTACCTCCTGCTCTTCATACCAATCTGATCATGTCACTTCTGGTAGGAACTGTGATTTCACAATCTTTTGTCCTCCTCAATGAGCCTTGTAGTTGCCATACCTGGGTTTGTAGATGTTTTCATAATGCACACTGGGTTTCACTATCTTGTTTTACTTCCTCTCCCCGTTTTATTCTCTCCCCGTTTTATCCTCTGCTGTCCTTTCTTCTCATGCTTGACATTTATGAACTATTTATTTGGTTGCATTTCACACTGTATTAGATGTTTTTGCTTTCATTGTCACAGCTACAGGTGTGTGTGTGTGTGTGTGTGTGTGTGTGTGTGTGTGTGTGTGTGTGTGTGTGTGTGTGTGTGTGTGTGTGTGTGTGTGTGTGTGTGTGTGTGTGTGTGTGTGTGTGTGTGTGTGTGTATGTGTTTTGTTGTGCTTGGTATCTACTGCGATCGCTCACTTGTATACAGGCAATGATACAAACTCGACTCCTCACATCCACAGATATTTCTCGTATTTCCGATATTTCTGTGAGTCCGATTTGTATCCAGACACAACAATTATGGTTAACCATTTTGAAATTGCTACTCTTTTGTTTGAATGCTGAAGATTAGTCCTCCCAGGCTTCAAAGTGTTCACCTCAGTTTCAGTAAAGGATCACAATTCATGGACCAACCGATGAAGTTTTCTTTTTCTCAAAGTTTTGTTCCGAGGGATCTTTTCAGGATCGTCATCGAGCCCCGAACAGCTTCCAACTGCAGTTTGTTTGTAGTAATATTCCCAGGGATATTCTTCATCATTCCCGTTGCTCCAATTATCACTGGTCCAATTTTGGTGCTCTTCAGCTTCCAAGATCTTTTGATTTCACTTTTGAAATTCTGGTATTTGACAATTTTCTTGATTTCTGCATTGTTTTGGAGAAAAATTGCTGGGTACTGAAACCTCAATTAGAAATGGCACCTCCTGTCCTTTTTTTTGTACCTCAGTACTATATTCGGGCACAATGCTTTGTTTTCTCTGTCCACGCTCGATGGGATCATCAGGTCGTAAGTGAGCATTGCTTCCTTGTTTTCAATGATCGCTCTTGGTTCACGTTTCCACGAGTTTTCTGAAACTGGGATATTGAAATCTGTGCAGATGTACCAGTGAATTGCTCGACACGTGTGTACATGCACATGTCCATATTTTTTTGGTGTGATCATGTGTTGACCTTAATTTGCTCTTTGTTTTTTTTTTTTTTGTTTGTTTTTTTTGGTTTTTTCTTTTTTTTAATTCCCAATGTGAGCTTTTCCATTCGTGCATTTATTTTTATTTATTTTTTTTAAATATGTAAATTAAAAAGCAAAAGTCATGACGAAGACTTATATCTGCCTCGGGGAAATATATCGGAAAATTATAATGCGGTTGCATTTGCTGTTTAATGGGGCTAGCAGTTATAGATTGAAGGTACCCTATTCACCTTTTGGCTGTCTAGTTTAGGTTCGATTCCTGACTCATGTACAAACTAACACCCTGTTGCATCGCTGAGTACATCATCTTTGGGAGCGGCAGAGCTTGGCATTTGCTGGTTTTCTTGTGCATGTTAAAGATCCCACAGTGTCCAAAGAGTTGGCATTGTTGATGATGGTGCAGATAGAAATGCCATTGTGTGTCAGCACCTGTTTTTTTTTTTTCCTTTATTCAATACCATTCTGTGACAGCGGGGCAACATTTCCAGGGTTGGTTCTCAGGCAGAACCATTCCCTACTTGTGAGTGCTCCAATACTCTGTGAAGAGTGTGGGACATACATACCATGACTGTTTAAAGGTGCATATTTTCAAGAAAGGGTGGATTTAATTTTCAATTAAATAAATTTCACGAATCAATTTTCAATTAAATAATAAATGTGTTACCCTGTACGATTAGAACTATTAATTCTTTGTTTTATTTTAAAATACGAGCTTTGTTCCAATTTTACATTACATCATAAAATGATCCAGCCTTTGTAAAAATGGATTGCTGCATTTGAAGAGTACTTTAGAACATTCTGGAATACAATGTAATTTCAGGTTGTGCTCAATTCTGAATCGCATCTTTTTTTTTCTGAAATTTTTGGATTACAATTTTTACCTCCACCAGTGAAGGTGGATGGAGGTTATGTTTTTCCTGCTGTTTGTCTGTCTGTTTATGAGCAGAATATTTCAAAAAGTTATGAACGGATTCGGAAAAGACTTGTTGGACAGGTTTGGTGTGTGACGAGGATGAATTGATTAGATTTTGGTGAAGATCCGGATCTGGCTGCAAGAATTTCTGAAATTATTTTTCATCATTGAGAGATGGGACCAAACACGATACATAGCATGATAACTCAAAACATTGTGACAGATTATGACAACTCTTAGTTGGTGGGTTGGGTAGGTGACAAGAACAAGCCGATTAGATTTTGGTTAAGGTCCAGATGTTGATCTGGCCGATAGGTGGGATACAAAAAGT
>NC_140969.1:97816357-97832857 GCF_056783735.1 Eptatretus burgeri
GATGCAGTGCCCCTATTACCAGTACGCTGGTGCTCATTTCGTCGACCTCAGAAGGATGACAGGCTGAGTCAACCCCCTGGTGTTGATTCAGTGGCCGGCATGGCTCAAATTCTGGACTCCAAGATCCCAAGCCACCACCCTAACCACTAGGCCAACACAAGGCTTCACGAAAAGCTATTTATACATGTTTACACGGCATTTGTCCAAGGAGGAAAAACTCCTTGGGGGGGGGGAGGGGATGTGATGAGTATTGTTGCGGGGTCGGGGGTGAAGACCATGAGGAGTGACCTACCTCGGGTTCCCACCAGAATCGCAGGCCGTCGCACACAAATAACTTTGTGACATGATGGGTCACTAATCGACCGTGAACGCCAATAACTCGACCACGTGACTTAGAGTCATCCGTCTAATTAAAACCGTTTACCTAAAAGACACATGATCTAGTTACCGGGAAACATGCCCTCATACGCACTTGCTCAAACCGGATCACCTTACTAGATCAGATGCATCCGAGTGGAACTGCCAAGCACGTTCCGGCTCGGAAACTGATCGTTGGGGAATAACGTCCCGGTTAAACGAGGGTGCAGGCTATGCTGGCAAATGGAAGAAAACACGAAAACGAGCTGGGAACATTTCTATACAAAGCATTTATTTACAATCAGGTGAGGAAAAGTATGTGGCACAGCGAATTGGGGTTATTTGGAGGTACAGCAGGGGGTAGCAAGGAATTTGTGGGGTATGGCAAAAGACAATCAATCTTACAAAAGCAGACACAGAGCATAGTTATTCTGTTATATCTTCTACAATCTTAATTTATGCCAGGATAGGTGCCAACACACACACACACACACACACACACACACACACACACACACACACACACACACACACACACACACACACACACACACACATACACACACACACGATTACATGTAGCCCAGAGAGAAAGAAAGCATGTGAAGGTAAATTATTTCTCAATACCTCGTGCGATCGGCAGACCAACACAACCCAGAACGCTTAGGAAGATAAGAGATATGTGGGAGGAATTCTGGTTGTGTCTAAGATGTGGGAGTAGGAGGTGTGGTATAGTGCAATGTGGGGGAACGTTTTGTAACGTTCTTCTTTCTGCGTCCACAAAAGATGGGATAGAGGGGTGGATGGAAAGGGAGAAGAATAGCTGTGTGAGGAGAAAGATCCCTAACCTAACGGTGTAAAGGTCTGCATGTGTAGCGTATACCTCCATGGGACACTCCTCCTGAGCATTCCCACTTCGTGATATGGCGTTATCTCCTGCTTATTCGCTGGGGCTCGTGGCAACATGCGCTACGCACTGGTCTATCTTGTTGCGCGGGAGTGGTGGGACATTGACAGCACGGCAGGCAGTCTCAAAGGATGGCAGTTGCCTCAGATCAGGTTCTCGAAGAAGAAGCGTGTTGTGGATGGCAATCGCACACCAATAATGTTCTGAAGAAGAGAGACAGAGAGAGAGAGAGACAGACAGACTGGAGACTCTAACGGCTCCGCGCTTCCCCTTTTACAAGCCCCAGGCGAAAGGTGCGGCAATGACCGGAAAGCGACGTGCTGTGGCCTAAATCCTGCTCCTCTGTTGGGCCACAGCGGCAGTAGCCACACCATGCCAGGCTCCAGGACCAGAATCTGGCTCAGATGCCTATCAGCTTCAGCATGGCTCGGAGCTCCTGACTTAACATGGGGGCATGCTTCCCAGGCCGGCACTCCGGCCCTGAACGTGCCACCGAGTGCAGTCTGAATGTTGGATGGCAGGGGAATTTCTCCGCCACTCACGGGCTCCTTCACGAGCCAAAATGCACACCCGGAACCCGAACGAAACTCCCGGATTGCCCTTCTCACGGCCCCTCCTCATTATCCCTGGCCTCGCAATGGTCTGAGGGCTGTATCGTTTCCGGATGCTCACCCGGGACGTCCCCAATGAGACACGGCAGAGCTATTAGCATCTGTTGAATGGTTGAGCATCGCGTGGCGCCAAGGACAATCCAACGGCACATGGTGCTCCTCAAAATAGAGTAGCGAATTGTAGCAATGTGGAGGTACAACAGGGTGCGGGAATATTTTTCCCGTGTGAGTGAGGTGCGAAGTAAGGTGAGGTGCTGGTTTGGAATCGGTGTGCAGATTTGAATGAAATAATGGCGTGCAGGTTGTGTAGTGTGCAGCGGGAATCTGGATGATCCGAGCCACGGGAGGCATCGTGGTGTGCTTTTAAACAATTGCCTATTGAATGGTGTGTATGCTTGCATGCTTGTTATGTACTATGGCTAAAAGGAAAGGGTTCGAGTTGGGGTCATAGTATGGATCAGAGATATTTATTAGACCTCACTACGAGACCCACGCAACGCACTTCGTCCCGTTAACCCACTAGATGTGAGGTGAGGACTAACTGCACGAAGACTAATGAAATAACTACCTGGGGATCACTTTGTGTTGGGTTCCATTGCCTTTGAGACATGCTATTTTGGAGAACCGCAACAGTATTAAAGATGCGGACTCTAATTGCTCCGCAATATTCGATCCATTCAAGAAGATGGTAGAAAAAAAAAGAAATTGGTTGAATACTCTGTCAATTGAAAACCCAATACATTTAAATTAGGATTACGAGACTTATATGATAAAAGATTTCTCAATTTCTAATTCCAAACCAAAACTTCATATTTATTATAACCAAAAGAAACATGATGGTTTGAATACCATTATGAATTGTCATGGAGGAAAAGATACAAGGAACACAAAAATCTTGTGCCTCCAGTGTTCTCAATGAGTTATTTTTTCTTTCTTTTTTATGAGCTGAGTCTGAAAGTAATTAACTAAGTTACCGTACACAACTTCCATTAGTTACCAACTGTTCCCCATGTTTATGCATGTGACAAACCTGGTGCACCAAACATTATCACTACAATACAGTTCAAAGCGAGGTTGTTATTATTGCATTAATTAACAGGAGTAATTAAACAAGTAGCATGGCTATCATTGAAGTCACAGGGTGATTCTTTTGGAAGTCTTTCTCAGGCTCTCAGCTCTGCGAACTCCCCCTCAGCTCTGAGAAAATTTATAAAGTACCAGCAACAATTATAATTGAGAGTCCATGAATATAATTATTTTTCTTTCACTGGCCCAAAGACTCAGCCTCTCCGTGGGAGATACCGATTATCCGAAATGCCTTGGTTTCCACAGTGTGAAGCCAAGAAAGGTGAGAGGCAGGAGCACCAGCCCAGAGGGAAGAGCAGTACTCCATCAGGCTGTGGACGAAAGCTTTGTATGTGTTGAGGAGCTCAAGTGGGCCGAGGAAGGACTTTGCGCGACAGAGGATTCCTGGTCGGCGACTGGCTTTTGAGGCCAGGTTGGAAATGTGGCTTTCCCAGGAAAGATCATTGCACATAATGAGACACAGAAGCTTGAAAGAAAGGACGTCTTCCAGAGGATTGTTGAGAAAGTCGATGGGAGTGGGGGGGAGGAGGGGTTCCAAATGGTCCTTTCGGAGAGACATAGTGAGAGTGAGATTTGTCAGAATGTAAAGACATGTTCCACATGTTTGACCAGTTTGTGATTTTACCCAGATCAGCAGTGAGCGAAGAAGTTGCTGCTTGCCGGTCTGAGGTATGACAGATGGTACGGCAGAGGGTTGAGTCATCAGCAAAGAGATAAAGAGGATTTTCCAGATAGTCGGAGAGATCATTGATGAAAAGCAGAAAAAGAACAACGCCCAGAATGCTGCCTTGAGGAACTCCAGCCTGGACAGGAAGAGGGGATGAAAGAACTCCATTTAGGGCCACACGTTGACTTCAACAGGAGAGGAAGTCTGCGAGCCATGAGTGGAGATGGCCTTAGATACCAAAGGAAGAGAGTTGTGAGCAGGGCAGGGTGCCAGACCATGTCAAAAGCACGTGATATGTCTAGGGATATGGCTCTGATTTCATGTCCGGCATTGAGGACCTCCATTCATTGTTGGGAGAGCAGAAGCAGCATATCCAGGGTTGAGTGGCCTTGTCTGAAACCAAATTGATGATCAAAAATCAAACCATTGGAGAAGAGGAAGGATTTAATGTCTGAAGTGATGATGGATTCCAAAATTTTTCTGATGATTGGGAGAGGGCTGATTGGTCTGTAGTTGCAGGGATCTGTTTTTGCAACTTTCTTATGCAGGGCAGTAATGTTTACTTATTTCCAAGCAGATGGCAGATGACCTTGAGTAAATGAGAGGGTGAATAGAACAGAGAGAGGGTGAGCAAGAGCAGAGGACTGATGCCGTCTGGACCAGTTGCAGAATCTGATTCGAGCTTTGACAGCAAGCTCTCCACCTTGTCAGGAGAAAAGGACGCAGAGTCTCAGGACAGTTGGGTGCGACTGGCAAGGTGGGTACAGAAAGCTGGATTTCGGACACAATATTTCGATGCAAATACCGAGTTTAGGCATTCAGCGTTTTCATGTGCGGTATCAGCGGTGCGGCCATTTGAGGTAAGGGAGGGGATTGAGGGGGAACATACACCAGAAACAGATTTGATTAGATGCCACCAGGATTTGGAGGAGGGAGAGAGGTTTGAGAGTTCAGACTTGAGCTTCGAAAGATGTTGTTTTCTGGCTCTCCTGAGGGTAGATACACACTTGTTCCAAGCTTTATGGAAGGAACTGAGATTACCCTCAATTGGGTTTGCTTTCCATGAGGCAAAGGCAAGTTGTTTCAGGACAACTGCCTCGCCACAAGCTTCAGTGAACCAAGGGCGGGAGGAAGGGTAGGACAACTGAAGACGAGGGGGGGATAAACCTGTGCATGAGGGAGAGTAAGTTTCTTAAATGAATTCCCAGGATGAGTTGATGTTGGAGAAAGTGGTGATGTCTAAATCAGTCTAAATCTAGAAGTTTGATGGCTGCTTGGAGAAGACTTGTTGGTAAACTTGTACCACCAGACTAGTCATGTGATGAGTTTCCGTGACATGATCAAGCGAGACACCGCACGAGCTGAGTACACACTGGGAACAATGACCGTTCCTCCAAACCCGGTCAAGGGACGTTTTGTTCATTTCTCGACAGACAATGTGGACATTAACGACGTCCACCCACAGATCATCTACTGACTGGTGACCACCTTTCAAAGATAGAAACATTGTGTATCCCACAGGTGAATGATGTAATGCCTGTACCTAACCGGGGAATCAGAGCCCCATTAAGAGGATATCACATGAGATAAAAATTATGATATTTATAATGTGATAACTGAAATAACCATGAGGATGATTAATTTCTGCTGATATGTGCTTGTAATATAACTTTGGGTACTTTGTATTGGATTGATGGTCACACAGTGGATCTTCACATGGGACAAAAACCATGAACAAGCACTGTGGTGTACATATCCATATCATGTACAGTAGTTATCTCAATTAAGAAATAAACTTTAAGTCCATTTTATATTATTCCAGATTGTGACCTCTGACACCAAAGGTGGTGTTTTCACACCTGTCACTCTGTCTGTCTGTCTGTCTGTCTGTCTGTCTGTCTGGGGTGAAAACATCACCTCCATCCAAGATTTTTCTGTGAACAGGATATCTCAAGGTTGTGGACAGATGAAATTTGGTGGAGAGTTTGGGTTTGTGACACCGACGAAATGATTAGATTTTGGTGAAGATCTGGGAATTTTAAAAGTGATTTGTCACCATTGAAAGATGGGGCCAAACACGACAGATGGCAGGACATCACAAACCATGGTGGACGGATTCGGACGAAACTTGGTCGATCAGTTGGTTAGGCTACAAGAACAAGCAGATCAGTAATCAGTGATCTGTAAATCAGTAGACAATCAGTAGATAATCAGTAAACAACCGATCAGTGGAATACAAAACGTAAACTAATCAGCCTGATGGAGGTGTGCACTCCGAGTGGCCGTTCCAGTTGTGCCTGTGGCAACATTCGAGTACAATGAGACATGTACATGTACAGGTTTCACATGTTCATACGTAAAGAGTATTATGTGATGATACACAAGGGGATTAGACACAGGTGGAGCCCTTCTGGCCCATCATACCTGCACCAAATCAGCACAAGAAAATTCAAAATGTTTACTTTTTCATGGATTTTTTTTTTGTAGATTTTTTTTCCTTTCCAGGGGAGGGGGCATGGGCAAATACGGTCTTGGATAAAAAAAAAACACTATGTACCAAACAACACCCCTTGACGAGACCCCACCCCACAAACAACACTCCGTACACATGCACACAATGGCCCATCTAGACTCAAACTTCTGAAAGTCCTGCCAGCATCCCCATACACCTCAATCTCCATAACTTCCAGGAACCGATCTAATTCCAACGTAAACCCATCCACTGCCTTTCCAGGAATACCATTCCATGCATTAACGACTCTAAATGATAGTCCCCTACCTCACTACCGTCTTAACTCCCCTCTTCTCGACTCTGAGGCGACGGCCCTCCTTCAACCGCTCCTCATAGCTGAGTCTCGCGAGGCCTGGAATCATTCAAGTAACCTGCATTGAACCCTTTGTGTCCTTCCTTAGTTGTGTTGACGAAAACTGCACGCAATATTCGAGATGCGGCCCTCACTAAATTCCGATACAATGTGAACACCTCTTGATTTATAAATGGTCCCCCTCTGAATACAAGCTGAAACCCCCTTTGCTTTACCTGCAGCTGCCTATCACTGTGCTGCCTGCTTATCTCCCATACCTATTACCACCCCCAGATCCTTCTCCTGTGTAACACACTCCAAAATTACCCCTTACATCATGTAATCTCTATTTTTATTATTCTTTCCCATCCCCAATACCTTACACTTGCTCAGGTTAAATTACATCCTCCAATCTTTTGCCCAATGGATGAGAGTATCAATACATTCTTGATCATGATCACCACCCCCTCTGCTATTACCGTACCTACAAGACCGACAAGCTTTGTGTCATCTGCAAATTTGCAAAACCTACTCTTCACCTCATTAACCAAATCATTGATATAAATAATGAATAGTCATGGTCCTAGTTCTGATTCCTGAGGACAGATGGCATACTTGCCTATTTATTTATTTATTTTTAACATGTAACTCCTGAATATGTTTTGGACTTTACATTGTATATCATTCTCGGAGTGTTGGGGAGGGATGGGGGGAGAGTGTACCCCACACTACCTGTGAAAATAAAGTACACAACTACATGGAATTATTTCTAAGAAGGATATTATATTTCTAAGGTTTCAGGACGTGTTGGACATTGAAAGGATATGTAAGGAGTTATTGGCCTCTTGGTGGTTGCATTTTGCATGTGATCTATGACCTCCAAGTGTTGTGGTTCAGCCATGAAAGAATAACGGACAAACACTTGAAATTATTCATGACATTTGTTATCCCATCGGAGCCATTTCCACAACACTATTTTAAACACCGTTCCTTGGATTTATAAATCATATGATTTTAAAGAAGAGATTTCATGTTAATTTTATTCACAAGAAGTTCCAAACCAAAGCCAAACCCAACCACAAACTCCACATTAAATCCCAAAACCATAAATTATTTTTACACTTTTTTATTTCAGACAGCTCAACAAATCATTATTATTATTAACAATTCAATAAAAGTACAAAGTGAAAAAGTCAACTGAACAAAGTTTTTTTATTTATTTATTCTTCTTTTCTTCCAGTTCTGTCTTGAGAACGAAGTTTGTTGTTTACAGTTTGAAGAAATAGAAATAGAGCCGGAGATGTATCGGAAACGTCTCAAGAATCAACAGGTCCTTCCCAGAACTTTGTTGATATCCCTGAAAAATAATAACCAAACATTACTTGTCTAATATAAATTTAATTAATATATCATTTGATCAATTCTTAGGCAACTCAACTTACCTCTCACCATGCACCACCCAACGAAGAACGACATTGATCAACGACATTGAGAACGACCACCCAACGAAGAACGACATTGATACATTTCAAACCCAGAGAGTCTTGTTGGGAGAACCTACCTTCCAAGTCTCCATCATAAAACCTGCTTTTCGAGTCTCCAAGGAAGAACTCTTTTCCTGATTTCCTGAATTTCCCGAGTCTCCAAGGTTGGTCTCACATTGCGAGTCATCACGGCAGAACTCTTCCCCCTGGTTCTCCAAGGTGGAACTCATCTGCTGGGTCTTGGTTGTTCAAAAGGTCTCAAAACAAATCGATGATTTCACCTCGAGTTTTGGTGAGGGTATTTTCATTTCGTATCTCGAATACGATTTTCTCTACATTGTTGAGGGTCAAGTCCATGGTATCGATTTGAGTTGTAAATCAGCACAGGTGGTGGAGATGACAGTGTTGATGAAATTATCTTCTGTTAAAGTTTACCTGTTGTTCTGGAGATGGGTTTGTTATTTGAAACATCTTGGATCGGCCATTTGTAAAAGCCTGATGTTCCGTTTTAAATTCTTGGAGAGCTTATACGATGGAGGGACGAGAGATCCAGGGTCAAACATCGCATCTTCCTCTCCAGCGGGCAATACGATAACTTCTTCCTCTGCACACACATCACCAAGAGGAAGTCAAAACCACTCAACAACATTGTCATCATAATCTCCATCATTGTCATGTCTTCCAACACAATCCAGGAAATACTGTATTCTCTCCATATCATTTCAATGTATATTTTATTTTGCCTTCAATTTCACATCTTCATCACCACCTCACACTGGATTTTCATTGAAGTTTTTCAAACAATCAATTTTGATGATCATCCAGGTGTACACACAGACTTTTATACACTATGTCCAAGAAAAAACAACAGGTAAACGACGACAAAAAAATATATATAAATCTGATAATCTGACCAGAAGCAAGACACCACCACAGAAACAGAGACTTGATAAACAGAGAGACCGACTGAAGGTGGAAACGGGGCAAGTAGAACAATTCAAGAGGAGAAACAAAAATCCAAAGCTCCTGAAAAGAATCGAACAAATAAAAAAGTAATTAAACAATGGACGAGAACCATAAGTTGCCTATAATGAGATCAAAGTACAACAGAGAGGAAAGAGGGAGGGGGGGCGATGATGAGGCAAACAGAAGAAATCAAAATAAACAGTTTGAAAAAAATAAAAATAAAAAAAGGTTCCACCGAGAGCTCAGGAAACAAACAAAATGGACACCCCCCCCAAATGACATTTGCACAAGAACAAGAAAACAACAAATCAGAAAAGGGATCCTGAACCCATTGCATAACAAATTTCCTCAAACAGGTGCAAATTACAGAAATGACGCAGGCAACCGACACAGAAACAAAAACAGCCCCAATGAACACAAAGAACAAAAAGGAAAACAACACAAAGAAATATAATCAGATATACTCTGACAAAAAGGGAAAATGACAAAAGAGCAGGAATTTTTTTTTTTAAAGAAGAACTTGACAGGACAGGGATCGACCAGGAAGGCTCATTGGAATGGCTGAGAAGAGTTAACATTAATTGTGATGGAGAACGAGTCATCATAAATGACCAAGGCCAAGGACGTGACACTGATGCTTTTAAGAAAATGGTGAGATTGAGCCAATCGGACAAATGCATGTTTTGTGGGATAGAAACAGAAAGTACCAATCACCTACATTCGGGATGGAAAAACTCATGTCAGAACAGCTGTACACAGAAAGACATGATAGCATCTACAGAGTAATCCACTGACACATCTGTGAAAATTTCAACATCCCCCAAGCAGTCATGCCCCAGAACAATCATGGAAACACAAACCAAATCTGATCCTTCAGGATGAATAAACAATGCTCACGTGTCACAAGATGATCCCATCAAGTGTGGACATTGCAAACAAAGCACTGTATCCAGACATAGTGCTCGAACACAAAAAGGAAATGCCAGCATTGATCATCAAGGTGTCAGTTCCCAATGACTTTGGACTAACTGCAACAAAAATCAGGAAAACGACCAAATACCCGGATCTGAAAAATGAGGTCAAGAGGACTCGGAAATTGAAGAAAGCTGAAATTGTACAAATGACAGTCGGAGCGACAGGAATGATGAAGAAAACACACTGAGGGTTTAAAACTCATTCTGGGGAATATCACTCCAAACGAGCACAAGGGGAGGCTGTCAGGGGTTCAATAAAGATTTTGAAAAGAGTCCTTGGAACGAGGCTATGAGAACGAAGTTTCACAGTTTGGTTCATGAATCATGATCCTTCACCAAAAAGGAGGAGGACATTTTCAGTTCTGGAAGAACTTCCACCCATCTCCTGAAACCCACAAATGGAGATAACAACCAACTTTTATACGGTTACATTAACACTCGTGCCAGACTTCCACAAAATGGAAGATTTATCTGGTGCTTGTCCAGATTCGAGTTCAACAAAATTTCTGTTTGGCCTCAACACTTCTGAGGCACAGAGGACATGGGACACGATGGAGGTGAAGAACATGCAGTTTAGACAAAGTTTGGAATAATTTGTCATGTAAGGCAAGAAACTTGGAAACTTACGTTCAAACCGGGGCGATGTTTTCATCCGAGGTGGTGGAGGAGGGAATGAGCGCCTCTTCTGAGGAGCCTTTGGAAAAACAATACAAATATGAAAGATTAAATAGATTGATATCTTCATCAGTTTGATAATTATTTGTTCAGGGAAGGGCACAGAAGGAAATGCACTGATGGAACAGGTAATTAATCAATGAAAAGGTGAATCGTATGATCTGATCCAATCGTGGTAGTCAAAGTTCGTGTTATATATCCTGCATCAGATCACAGGAAGAAATGATAGGTATAAATTATTTTAGATATGTTGTGACTGTAACTCGTGGTGTTGAGAATTTAATGGCTGAGAAGTGGGTGGAGAATGTGTTGGAGGTTAGGAGGGTAAATGCAAGAGTTATAGTCCAAAAGTTGTTTGATAAGCACATGTAAACAGTTGTATCAACATCTGCCCCACAGATGGGATGAAGTGAGGAGGAAAACGATGAGTTTTGGGACACACTTGTACATGTTGTTTCAGGGATTAGCGGGAGAGAAGTTGTGATCGGATGGGATTTGAATGGACCTGTTGGAGCATTGGCAGAAGGATATGAGGGTGTGCACGGTGGGTCAGGTTTCAGAGTTAGAAACATTGAAGGTGAAAGAATACTCGAGTTGGGGGATGCTTTCGATATGGTCGTCTACAACACAATGTTCAAGAAGAGGCCGAGCAGACTGATCATGCAGATAGTGGAGGGGAGATGTATAGGATAGCAAAGCAAAAGATCAGTTAAAATAAGGATCTCATAGGAGAACAATGTGTGGAGGATGACATGGGAAATGTACTGGTTGACCATGGGGAGATGAGAAATGCTTGGATGAGTTACCATGAGCACCTGATAAATGAATTGTTCCCTTGGAACAAGGATATTCTGGAGGCAGTCGAGCCGGTGCAGGGCCCACCACCTGAGATGAAGAATGAATGAGTGAAGAAAGCCATCGATGAAATGAAGAATGGTGAAGCAGCGAGCAGCACTGGTATTGTCACAGAGACGCTGAAGGCATCTGGTGATATTGGAGTGAATTTCATCACGAAATGAAATTATAAGGGAGACATCTGTCCCATATGACTGGTTGAAGAGTGTCATGGTGGATATTTATAAAGAGAAGGGCGATTCCTAAATTCAGAGCAACAATAGGGGTCCAATCCTGCTGGACCATGGAGTGAAAGTGGGAGAGAGAGAGTCATGGATAAATTAATAAGACAGAGCGTTAATATCCGTGAAATGCAATTTGGTTTCATGCCAGGAAGGGGCACGATAGAGGAAATTTATATAGTTAGGAAATTACAGGAAAAATATCTGGGGAAGAATAAACAACTGCACTTTATATTTGTGGATTTGGAGAAGGTGTTCGAATTTGTGCCTCAGGAAGCGGTGCAATGGTGGATGAGAGAGTTACGTGTGGAGGATTGGTGGTTAGGGTCGTCATGGCAATGTATGATGGCCCAGAAACCTCTGTGGGGGTAAATGGAGTGCAGAGTGAAGATGTTAAAGTGAAAGTGTGTTCATCAGGGGTCAGTCTTGAGCCCACTCTTGTTCATCATGGTTCGTGAGGCTTTATCACAGGAATTTAGAGGAGGCTCACCTTGGGAACTCCTGTATGTATACTGATGACCGAGTGCTGATGGCCGACTGTGTGGAAGAGGTAATGGGTAAATATGCAGGATGGAAGGAGGGTATGTAAGCCAGAGAACTGAAGGTGAATAAAGGGAAAACGAAAGTACTGAAGAGTGGTGTGGGAGAAGGAAGTGTGGAAAAAAGAGGGACGTGGCTTTGTGCTGTCTGCAGAAAAGGTGGAGGTAGCAATTCAATATTGTGTGAATCCTGAAACTGCTGGGCGCACAAGAGGTGTCGCGGCATCAGGGGTGGACCGCAGGTGGCACCTGACTTTAAATGTGCTGTTTGCACAGTGAGAGTGGAAAGGTTTGTTTGTGGGTAAATATCTCTGGAATATGTTGATAAATTGTGCTTCCTTGGTGAGATGATTAGTGCAGGTGGTGGTGTGGAGGCAGCAGTGAATGTAAGAATTAGAGGTGGCTTGAGGAAGTTTAGGGAGTTGTTACCCACGATTGACATCACAAGGGACCTCTCTCCGATTAAAGGGAAAACTTCATCCAGCTTGTGTTAGAAACGTGATGTTGTTTGGGAGCGAAACATGGGTGATCAAAAAGGAGGATGAACGGAGGTGTGAACAAAATGAAATGAGATTGGGGAGGTGGATGTGTCATGTGACACTGAAGGATAGGAAACCAAATGTGGAATGAAGAGATAGGTTAGGTATGGAAAGCATTAGTGAGGTTATGTGTAGGGGTAAGTTGAGATGGTTCAGACATGTGGAAAGGATGTGGGTGGGTAGTTGTGTGAGGAGGTGTATAAATATGAATGTGTAGGAAGGAGAGCTCGAGGCCATCCGTTGCTAACATGGGATGTGTTGCTTAAAGATGATCTGAGAATGAAAGGCCGAACAAGAGGGCGAGCAAGGGATCGTGCAGCCTGGAAAGCAGCAATTAGGTGAACCACGGCTCACACAGGTCAGTATGGAAAATGATGATGATGATGTTAGTGATGATGATGACCTTGCCAATCAGTTACCTTTCCACCAAAATTATGATTACAATTATCTCCACAATTAAGGATATTACCATTATTATTATTAGAAGTGTGAACAGCAACGTCTGTAAAATATGAAATGACAAAATTTCTTTCAAATTCAGATGTTCATGTTGTGGTTGTCGGTGTTTGCACCGAGTGTGTTCCCCACCTGGCCCAAAGTATTGAAGAGTGCTTACCTGCTGAAGGTCCTGCATATGGTGTGCTCCCTCAACACCGTGCTGCTGCTGCTGTTGCAGCTCGTCGTCCTGGTGAGACTTCCCTTCCTGGTGCTTTTCTTCCACCGTTTGTTTTTCCTTTTCCATTCGCTCTCCTTTTGTTTTTCCCTGCACTTCATCGTGAACAAGGTTTATGGTCTTTTCACTTTGTTCTCTCTTCCCAACACATTCTTCTCTCTCCACTGCACATCGTTTTCTCTTGCTCTGATTTCTCGTTCTTTTTCCAACACAATTATCTCTTTTCCTTTCAACTCCTCACATTGCTCTCGTTGTTTGAGCAATCCTTGACGAGTACGTTCCTTGAATTTCTGTAAATTGTTCTCTCGATGTGCAAGCTCTGTCCCTTTTTCGTGGATACGAAGCTGCCTTTCCTTGATTTCATCATCTTTGGTTCTGATGAGCGTTTCAATCTCCTGTTGCTCCAGCTCCTGCTCCTCACTTCTCTTGTTCTCTTGCTCCATTTGCTGCACAATTCGCATCCTCTTTTTAATGTCTTCCTCTTGTTTTTGTACAAAATGCATTCTTTCTCTCCATTGTGTGTTTGCACGCTTTTCCCAAATCCATAACTGGAATTCTTCTTCCTGAAGATACTCTTTCCGGTTTTCATGTCCTCGCTCCTCGTTATTTCTTATCCTTAACTCCGCTTGTATTTTCCTCTCCTGTTGATTTCTTTTCCATTTCTCCAATTCCTTTTTCTCTTTCTCCTGTTCTTCCTCTCGTTTCTTCCGTTCTTCTTCCTCCTTTATCCATAATCCTTTTTTCAATTTGAGTTGCACGTCCTTTCCCTTCAGTTCATGTTCTTTTTCCTTCACCAACTTCTCTCTTCGTATCAGATCCAGTTCAGTTCGGACCAACCTGTCCTCTCTTTCCTTCAGTTGTTTTGCTGTCACATCCATTTCTCCTTTAACCTCCTCAAGTTCCTCCACGTTGTTGTGTCCACTTTCCTGGACCTCCACCACCAATGGCACCTCTGGACCTCCAGGGAATCCTTGTAATCCTTGTTTTGGTTTGTTTTTGTTGCCACATTTTAAACTGCAAGATAAAAACAAAGATTCTCAGTTCAAGTTAAAATTAAGTTCTTCATCACATGTAAACTATTGAATACATGGTTTTATAAAACATAAACACACATGTTCCATGAGTGTTGCAATGCCAGAGGATACGTGATTTGGAGCCTGCGGATGGAACTTAAACAAGGTTCAAAGGATGGGTGTGGAACGATGAACCCAAAACATAAAACAAGAAAATATTTATCATCATCATCATCATCAGATCCCAGTAACCACCTTTTCCCCCATTTTATGTGGTTTCTTGACTGATGGAATATCTCTATTCACATCTTCCTTCTTCAAACCCAATCTTTCTCATGTCGTTCATACATTCCTGACAAGTTTTCCATTTCCCTCAAAATGTACAATCCCCTCAATTATTTCATCATCTCTTCTGGCTCCGTGACTGGACGATCTAAACCTTCTCTATCCTGAAAATTTTATCACATTCCCAAGATCTACACTCCGCCATTTATCGTTCAATGAAATACCAAACATCCATCTTCACACCCTCATGTCGTCTGATCCATCTGTTCTTATTTAATCATCCATCCTCACGGCCCAAGTTTTACTTCCATCCACGAGGCAGGGCTCCACATTAACCTTTTCTTTTTGGGTTCCCTTCCAGGAGAAAATTAAAACCAATAGAGACAATACCCCAGGGTGCTGACCTGGAAGAATAATGCTACTGAGGAGGAAGTAATTGTGGGACAGAATCAGCACAAAGTACCGATGAACCAATGGTGTGGGCCCAAGTTTTATTGTGGAATCGACTTTGGTACATCACGGGTGATGAAGGTTGTGGTCAAGTTTCATCGAAATCCTGTGTCTGGTTTCTGAGTCGAGGTTACAAGTGTTTATGAACAGACGGACGGACGATTTGCCATTCCATAAGCTCCCCGGAATGACGTTCCAGGTGCGATAAACGTCAGAGTAACAAAATACAAAAACAATAAAAATAAAAACTTTTCTACCTCTGCCACCGGAGGTGTAGGAAGTTATGTTTTCACCCCTTTCTGTCTGTTTACCTGTTTGTTTGATTGTGTGCAGGATATCTCAAAAAGTTGTGGACAGATCCGGATGAAGTTTTGTGGACAGGTTTGGTGTGTGACAAGAATGAACTGATTCGATTTTGGTGAAGATCTGGATCCTGATACAACGAGTGAAATTTTAAAGTGATTCTTCACCATTGACAGATTGGGACAAAAATGATATATAGCATATCTTTAAAAAAAATGTGAATGGAGTCGGATGAAACTTGGTGGACATGTTCGGTGTGTTACAAGGAAGAAATGATTTGATTTTAGTGAACAAACTTCTCTTCCCCCTATCTGTGAACCTTCCTTGTATAATTTCCCAGATGTCTGAGGTGCGTTTGTCCATGTTTAGTGTAAAGATCAAAGGTTGAAGGAGATTTCAGTGCCTGGAGTTAAGATCTTCTCTTATGCGACACTCTTCTTCTTCTTCTTTCGGCTGCTCCCGTTAGGGGTCGCCACAGCGGATCATCCGTATGATCCGCATAGAGATTTGGCACATGTTTTACGCCGGATGCCCTTCCTGACGCAACCCTACGACACAGGGATATGGTACACCTATTTTAACCGGGGTATACACCGGCCCAGTATACTGGTACTCATTTCACCGACCTCGGAAGGATGACAGGCTGAGTCTCTCTTATGCGACACTGAATCCTTGTAAATACATCTTGTAAATTAAACAAGACCTGCTATTTTCAACCAGCTCGGGTGTCGCTTTCTCCATCGATTCGATACATTATGTAATTATCGATGAGCTTCACCCAACTGGTTCGCTCCGGGAGATGGGAGCCAATGTTTCCGCTCGGCCATCCTAAACAATAAAGAGTGGAAACGTTGAGAGCACAGGCCTTATCTGGGGAAACCAATTCACTGGGGTGGTGATGCGGGATTTGGACACAAGGACCCTCCCAGAATTAGTCATTTCAAATCGTACCTGTGGTTACTTAGCAACCTGTTGTGGAGTTATCTGTGCTCGTGGGCTTCAGGGTAAAGGGTCGGAAAGCGGGTCTGACCCGGCCGACGAACCCGCAACAATATTATTAATATTTCCCTGCAAGTTAACTTTCAGGAAAG
>NC_140969.1:97833357-97865357 GCF_056783735.1 Eptatretus burgeri
AATGATAATCTGTCCTGGGACCCCTGAGAGCGCGACAAAACTGCGATTCAATAGAGAATCTTTTCGGAAGAAATTGCGACATAACTGAGGCATTCTCCACAATCCTACGGGCCCTGGACAACCTGAAGTTGAAGATGCGCTCTGCTGCTGTCATTACTCTCTTGGAGTGTGGCTTCATCATCCAGCTTCTGAGGGCAAATGCGTCATCACCAACAAGGAAGTAGGGGATATCATTGTCACCATCTTGCAGGGGTTGACTTGCTGGCAGACCAGCTTTGTCCTGCTCCAGAGCATGATACAGTCCACACTCTCTGAATATTGTCGCATCAGAGTCAGCACCATAGGCACCCACATCCACATACATAAACTTGTAGTTTGCATCCACCAGGGCCAGCATAATGATGGAGAAGAAGCCTTTGTAGTTGTAGTACAGACTGCCAGAGTGAGGTGGAGCTTGTATCCTCCCATGCTTGCCATCTATGCAGCCACAGCAGTGATGGAAGTTCCACTTGTCTGAGAAGCCCTGAGCCACCTCCTTCCACTCCTCTTCTGTTGTGGGACACTTGAAGGCTGTCTCTTGGTAGTGGTCGTAGATGGCTTGGCACACCTCTGGCACAACAATGACGAGGGTGTTGGGGGCAACCCGGAACCCATAGGTCAGCGACTTGTAAGAATCCCCAGTGGAGTGATTAGAGTGAGTGATGAGTGATGAGTGAATACCTTAGAGTGATGGCCAGCTTGAGTCCAGGGGACAGAGGCTTTCTAAAGTTGGTTGTTTTTCTTCAAGCCTAGGGGTGAGTTCTTCCACCATGTGGTTGAACATCTCTGGGTCCATTCTGACAAAGTTCCTGAAGGACTTGACATCCCCCTCTCTAAGGTGCTTCATGAGCTTCTCATACATGCCATACTTGTGTCTCTTCAAGAGCCATTCTCTCAGCCAAACACTCTTCTTTCTTCTTTCTCTTCTGGCCCTCCTTTCTCTGGCTTTGGACTTGGCCTTCTTGACCGCAGCAGTAGCAAGGAGACATGCTGCAGCCTTCAGCATGTTGGCCTGGTCCTCATCCAAGTTGAGGTCCTCATCCAGCAGGTTCTGCACTTCTTCACTGCGGTCCATCTCGCTTGACTTCTGATGACAATATGATTGCTGGAAGGGAGAGGCCTCATACATATATATATGTATATATATATATATATATATATATATATATATATATATATATATATATATATATATATATATATATATATATATATATATATATATATATATATATATATATATATATATATATATATATATATATATATATATATATAGTCCCGATTTCTCAATTGTCATGCACAGCTGTCGTGCGACTATTTCATGACATTTGCGCGATGGTAGCACGACCGTCGTGTGACCGTTGCGCGACAGTTGCATGTGCAAAAAAAAAATCTGTTTTGTCACCTGAACCTCACGCGAATGTCGTGCGACATGTATGCGAACTCCAGGCGAAGTTCATCCCAAATTTCGCCGGGAGTTCGTGGGACATTCGTGCGATATTCGTGAGACATACACGAATGTGTTTTAGTATAAATTCAGTGTGATTCCAAGTGAAAATTATCGCTGTTTTATCGCAATTTTGTGTCTCCAACTAGTCGCGAGCTGTCGCTGCCCAGTGAGATACAGGCTTAAGAAGCCTCTATTATCGAAGAAAAACATTCAGGACAGATTGCACTATTTGGCCAAAATATGGGAACTGTGATTCAGACTGGTTTCAGAGAGTTCAGTGGAGTGATGAATCAAGATTTAAGCTTTGCAATGATGCCCAAGAACGTTGCCTTCGCAGATCTGGTGAGAAATTCAACCCCGAGTGCACTTCAACAACTGCGAAGCATGGATAAGGTGGAATCATGGTCTGGAGTGCTTTTTCGTCTGCTGGTGTTGGTGAGCTGACAAGGTATGAACAGTCAATTACTGCCAAGGAATACCAGAAAATATTAGAGAAAGGATTACTTCCCAGCCTGCAAAAGTTATTTCCTGGAGAGAAAAGCAAATAAATCATTTTTCAACAAGATGATGCCCTTGGCTCAAACTGCAAAAGCCACCAAAAGTGGTTGGAGAAAAAGTCCATGAAACTTATGTTCTGGCCTGGTCAGAGACTTGATTTTGAATACCATAGAGAATCTTTGGGCCTTCTTTAGCACAAACTTATTGGAAGGAAATTTGCAAATTCTGATCAACTTTGGGAAGTTGTCAAATATGAATGGGACAATGTTGACATTTCTCAGTTCAAGAAGCTTTCTGAAAGTTTGACCAAAAGACTGGATTTTTTTTTTTAAGCAAAGGGACATACTGATTTGTACAATTCCTTCTGCATGTTCTGGTGTTTTTTTTAATGGATGGTAAAATAGTTATGACAAAAAAAGTTTTAAAAATTGATGGCTCCTTTTTTTCACCCCAGAGTGTACAATATGTATCCCATGTGTTCTTATGCTCTTCATCGATAAAGAACAATGCAGGTGGTCAGAGTGAAAATCGAGACTATATACAACGATTTATTCATGTGAATCATCATTAATGTTTCCCGAGGTGGCCATAAAATGAATTGGATGCCATTGACATGCACAATATGTTCTCCAAATGGAGCTTTCAACTTCTGTTCTGCCTGGTGAAGTTGAGTTGAGGAATTCTCGGATGGATTCCACAAGCGTTGAGGAACTCTAGGATAGATTCCACAAGCGTTGAGGAACTCTAGGATAGATTCCACAAGCGTTGAGGAACTCTAGGATAGATTCCACAAGCGTTGAGGAACTCTAGGATAGATTCCACAAGCGTTGAGGAACTCTAGGATAGATTCCACAAGCGTTGAGGAACTCTAGGATAGATTCCACAAGCGTTGAGGAACTCTAGGATAGATTCCACAAGCGTTGAGGAACTCTAGGATAGATTCCACAAGCGTTGAGGAACTCTAGGATAGATTCCACAAGCGTTGAGGAACTCTAGGATGGATTCCACAAGCGTTGAGGAACTCTAGGATGGATTCCACAAGCGTTGAGGAACTCTAGGATGGATTCCACAAGCGTTGAGGAACTCTAGGATAGATTCCACAAGCGTTGAGGAACTCTAGGATAGATTCCACAAGCGTTGAGGAACTCTAGGATAGATTCCACAAGCGTTGAGGAACTCTAGGATAGATTCCACAAGCGTTGAGGAACTCTAGGATAGATTCCACAAGCGTTGAGGAACTCTAGGATAGATTCCACAAGCGTTGAGGAACTCTAGGATAGATTCCACAAGCGTTGAGGAACTCTAGGATAGATTCCACAAGCGTTGAGGAACTCTAGGATAGATTCCACAAGCGTTGAGGAACTCTAGGATAGATTCCACAAGCGTTGAGGAACTCTAGGATAGATTCCACAAGCGTTGAGGAACTCTAGGATAGATTCCACAAGCGTTGAGGAACTCTAGGATAGATTCCACAAGCGTTGAGGAACTCTAGGATAGATTCCACAAGCGTTGAGGAACTCTAGGATGGATTCCACAAGCGTTGAGGAACTCTAGGATGGATTCCACAAGAGTTGGGGAACTCTAGGATGGATTCCACAAGTTGGGGAACTCTAGGATGGATTCCACAAGAGTTGAGGAACCCTAGGATGGATTTGACAAGAGTTGAGGAACCCTCGGATAGATTCCACAAGAGTTGAGGAACCCTCGGAAGGATTTCACAAGAGTTGAGGAACCCTCGGAAGGATTTCACAAGAGTTGAGGAACCCTAGGATGGATTCCACAAGAGTTGAGGTACTCTAGGATGGATTCCACAAGAGTTGAGGAACCCTCAGATGGATTTCACAAGAGTTGAGGAACCCTAGGATGGATTCCACAAGAGTTGAGGTACTCTAGGATGGATTCCACAAGAGTTGAGGAACCCTAGGATGGATTTCACAAGAGTTGAGGAACCCTCGGATAGATTCCACAAGAGTTGAGGAACCCTCGGAAGGATTTCACAAGAGTTGAGGAACTCTAGGATGGATTCCACAAGAGTTGAGGAACCCTCGGATAGATTCCACAAGACTTGAGGAACTCCAGGATGGATTCCACAAGAGTTGAGTAACCCTCGGATAGATTCCACAAGACTTGAGGAACTCCAGGATGGATTCCACAAGAGTTGAATAACCCTCGGATAGATTCCACAAGAGTTGAGGAACTCCAGGATGGATTCCACATGAGATCAGGAATTCTTATGAAGGATTCTACATTAGTTGATGACCTCGAGGACAGATTGTACAGGAACACAGCAATCAACAACACAAGCTGTGACAAAGACAAACCTATTACATTTTGGTAAAGATCCAGATTCGGATCTAGCCTATCAGTGGGACACAAAATGTAAGCTGTTAAACATGGAGGAGGTACTGTATGCGCGCTACCAAGTGCCATTCCAGTCCTACATGATATAGGCTTTTAAGTTATCGGTGAGATGCGATCTTTGATTTATTGGTGGGATTAGATTTAAACTCAGAACTGGGATATTGATGAGATTGAGTTATTGGTGAGATTAGATCCGAGCTCAGTTGGGCAATCTGGCGATTGGCCTCGGGAACAGCCTCCCCATCGTTTGTAAAACTTCAGAGGGGCGATGTCCAGGTTTTATTTTCCCATTGTGAGCCAACGAGTAGTGGCGTGAAGTTCGGATCAGGGGAAAGCGTGTAATGTAAGTTTTGTTTCCAATTTTCAAATGAGTTTACAGTCTCTAACTTCGTTAGATGACATTGTATCAGTGCCTGGCGTGTGTTCACCAAAATTTCCAAAATAAGTTTGACTCACAGGAGAGATGTTTGACATAAAAAGAGAGAGAGATGTTTTGTGAGAAAACTGAGCTGGATTTCAACAACACGGGGCGAGAACACAACACGAGGATACACAAATCGCCGGGATCTACACACACCGCTCAGGCATGATGAGGACGTATCACTACCCGAGCATGTATATAATAATAATACCGGCACACAACCTCATAGATAACAGAACTTGTCCAAGTACAGTCCTACAACACTGGAGGTTCTTGGAAGTAGTGTATAATGAAGGCGATTTGTGCCCTACAGTGTTCAAGTATAATATTCAATTTACATGAAGGTTCAAAGAGGTTTAAGGGCACATAAATCAATTTGGGGTTTTACCGCCGTTTTACCCATCGTCTATTTCACCAGCCGATCGAACACGTTACCTTAGTTTTCTGTGCTTGGGGTCATGATGGGGGGCAGTATGCAGCCTGCACGTGGGGTCATGATGGGGGGCAGTATACAGCCTGCACGTGGGGTCATGATGGGGGGCAGTATACAGCCTGCACGTGGGGTCATGATGGGGGGCAGTATACAGCCTGCACGTGGGGTGATGATGGGGGCAGTATGCAGCCTGCACGTGGGGTCATGATGGGGGGCAGTATGCAGCCTGCACGTGGGGTGATTATGGGGGGCAGTATACAGCCTGCACGTGGGGTCATGATGGGGGAGCAGTATGCAGCCTGCACACCGGGTCATGATGGGGGCAGTATGCAGCCTGCACGTGGGGTCATGATGGGGGCAGCAGTATGCAGCCTGCACGTGGGGTCATGATGGGGGGAGCAGTATGCAGCCTGCACACCGGGTCATGATGGGGGGCAGTATGCAGCCTGCACGTGGGGTGATGATGGGGGGGCAGTATGCAGCCTGCACGTGGGGTGATGATGGGGGGCAGTATGCAGCCTGCACGTGGGGTGATGATGGGGGGCAGTATGCAGCCTGCACATGGGGTCATGATGGGGGGCAGTATGCAGCCTGCACGTGGGGTCATGATGTACATCTCATCACTATGGTAACCATATGGATCACTGTAAATGGTTCACTTCACCCTTAAAACACCAAGACAAGAGTAATCCTCACTTTGTTCTCAGTCGGATATCTTCGTCCCAACAGACGACTCAACATGACCGGTCGCTGTGTTTGGTTGATGAAAGACCATAGAACGCGCTAAATGGACGACAGCACGACACGATTTTAACTCGAAACATCTACGGTATAAACCGTCTCTGAAAGGGAAGCGTTTTCATTTCCTTCGCCCTCCGATAAACTCCAACCTCTCACGTCCATCACAACCGACGATTTCCCTGCCGATTGCAAAACAACGCGTCGCCTTTTCTGTTCGCGATTTTCCATTTAAAAACCATCGTCTTTTGTTCATAATAACAACACATTGTTTGCGTAAATTACATCGATTCACGTGATATAATGTGTCAGTGAATATAATTTACGTTTCGCAATTATCGAGACGGTAAAGAAATAACGCCAAAACCAGCAGAGCTCGTACTACAGGATGATACACCCCAACTGGTAAAACCATTCACAAATAAAACTGGTGTGGAGCCGACAACGGTGAATGAAGGGGATGGGGGGCGACAAGGGTGAATGAAGGTGGTGGGGGGCCGACAAGGGTGAATGAAGGGGGTGGGGGGCCGACAAGGGTGAATGAAGGGGTGGGGGGCCGACAAGGGTGAATGAAGGTGGTGGGGGCCGACAAGGGTGAATGAAGGGGGTGGGGGCTGACAAGGGTGAATGAAGGGGGTGGGGGGCCGACAAGGGTGAATGAAGGTGGTGGGGGGCCGACAAGGGTGAATGAAGGTGGTGGGGGGCCGACCAGGGTGAATGAAGGGGGTGGGGGGCCGACAAGGGTGAATGAAGGGGTGGGGGCCGACAAGGGTGAATGAAGGGGTGGGGGCCGACAAGGGTGAATGAAGGTGGTGGGGGCCGACAAGGGTGAATGAAGGTGGTGGGGGGCCGACAAGGGTGAATGAAGGTGGTGGGGGGCCGACAAGGGTGAATGAAGGTGGTGGGGGGCCGACAAGGGTGAATGAAGGGGGTGGGGGGCCGACAAGGGTGAATGAAGGGGGTGGGGCGCCGACAAGGGTGAATGAAGGGGGTGGGGCCGACAAGGGTGAATGAAGGGGTGGGGGGCCGACAAGGGTGAATGAAGGTGGTGGGGGCCGACAAGGGTGAATGAAGGTGGTGGGGGGCCGACAAGGGTGAATGAAGGGGGTGGGGGCCGACAAGGGTGAATGAAGGTGGTGGGGGCCGACAAGGGTGAATGAAGGTGGTGGGGGCCGACAAGGGTGAATGAAGGGGGTGGGGGCCGACAAGGGTGAATGAAGGGGTGGGGGGCCGACAAGGGTGAATGAAGGGGGTGGGGGCCGACAAGGGTGAATGAAGGTGGTGGGGGGCCGACAAGGGTGAATGAAGGTGGTGGGGGCCGACAAGGGTGAATGAAGGTGGTGGGGGCCGACAAGGGTGAATGAAGGGGTGGGGGCCGACAAGGGTGAATGAAGGGGGTGGGGGGCCGACAAGGGTGAATGAAGGGGTGGGGCCGACAAGGGTGAATGAAGGGGTGGGGGGCCGACAAGGGTGAATGAAGGTGGTGGGGGCCGACAAGGGTGAATGAAGGGGGTGGGGGCCGACAAGGGTGAATGAAGGGGGTGGGGGGCCGACAAGGGTGAATGAAGGTGGTGGGGGGCCGACAAGGGTGAATGAAGGTGGTGGGGGGCCGACAAGGGTGAATGAAGGGGGTGGGGGCCGACAAGGGTGAATGAAGGGGGTGGGGGCCGACAAGGGTGAATGAAGGGGGTGGGGGGCCGACAAGGGTGAATGAAGGTGGTGGGGGCCGACAAGGGTGAATGAAGGGGTGGGGGCCGACAAGGGTGAATGAAGGGGGTGGGGGCCGACAAGGGTGAATGAAGGGGGTGGGGGCCGACAAGGGTGAATGAAGGTGGTGGGGG
This sequence comes from Eptatretus burgeri, assembly GCF_056783735.1. NCBI lineage: Eukaryota > Metazoa > Chordata > Myxini > Myxiniformes > Myxinidae > Eptatretus > Eptatretus burgeri. Next base: position 97,841,142 of record NC_140969.1, read on the forward strand.
GCCGACAAGGGTGAATGAAGGGGGTGGGGGCCGACAAGGGTGAATGAAGGTGGTGGGGGCCGACAAGGGTGAATGAAGGGGGTGGGGGCCGAGAAGGGTGACTGAAGGGGGTGGGGGGCCGACAAGGGTGAATGAAGGGGGTGGGGGGCCGACAAGAGTGAATGAGGGGGGCCGGCAAGCATGAGAAAGGGAACTGCAGACATGGCCACTTTGCAAGGGAAGGGGTGACAGACACGCTCAGGTCATGATTGCAGCATGGGAATACGAGGCCCGCCGTGAGAAGGAGCAGGTGGACACAAAGTTAAGACAAAATATGAAGATGCCGAGTGAATGGAGACACAAGCCGATTACTTTGATCAAACCTTCCCTTCACCATCGAGTAACCAGACTCTCAAAATACGACGTTTCCGTTTTAATTTGTCGTGTTATCGTCCTTGGACAACAAGGCGTCTTTTGTAATCGTCTTCCAGGAGTTATTTAATGACTACCACACAATAGGCACCGGCAGCAAAGCATCCTTCTGTTGAACAGCGGAGCAGTTTCATTTAAACATTGGAAATACTAATTTGGACATACCTATATATATATATATATATATATATATATATATATATATATATATATATATATATATATATATATATATATATATATATATATATATATATATATATATATATATATATATATATTGTTGCGGATTCGCGCCCGCCAGCGTGCTGACGGCCACGTAACTCGAATCGCGGCACGTTGCCCACCGGACGGACAATCCAGTCGTGACCCTCTCGGACTAACGCCGGGAACCAGTCACGGGTGGACCTTTCGGTCTCACCACGATCGTGCCAATCGGCCCCCGCGTGCGATAGGGTTGCTCGCCAAATTCGACCTACCTAAGTACCCACACGGAGGGTAGACCGGGCGATCGCACCTCGCCGCAGGTCGACTTCGGACACGGGCCACTTTAAGCGACCCGTTCCGTACTATCGGGATAACGAGCGGTGTTATTCGTCGGCCTCGACGGTTCGATTAATTATCGGGCGTTTTAGCCCACGACCACCCCTTTACGTGAAGCAAGATGGAGATTCAATGAAAGAAAAGACGAAGCGAAGCGGGAAAACAGTTCAACAATAAGCACATTTATTTCACGATGAACGGAAAGCACACATATACAATTCCACCAAAAGCACATGTAAAAGAAGAAGACAATGCAATATTACACAAAAAGCAAATGCAACAATGCAGATCTATCCGACTACCGGGCACACGGCAACACTTATACAATTTTACTTCACAGACGGCGCCGGCAACACATATTCCCAAAGCAAAAGAAAAGAGAACCACTCTCCAGGATGAGGGGGGTAGGCGGGCCTGGGGCCGAGACCGTGTCGGGCCTACCCGTCTGATGATGAGACGCGGAGCGGCGGTGGTGCCTCAACTCCGCGGGCCTCGCGGACAGTGTCTGGTAGGGGGTGAGAAGGGGGCCCCCTTTGTCGCACTATCTCAGCGCGGGGGGAAACAGGAGGGGATTGCTGATGCTCGGGGGAAGGAGGATATCACCCTCTCTCGGGTCCCGCGGCGAGCGTCTCCTCCTCCACCTCGGTCGCGTTGCTGGCCTCTCCCTGTGCAGCTCCCGGCACCAACGCGAGCACCCCGTCGTCCGCCTTCGCCGCCGCCACCTCTCCACAGCTCCTTCCTCTTCACTCTGACGAGTACCACTTCTTTCCAGCTCCACCGACGACTCTCTTGAACTCCGCACACACTCAACTCAACTTCCAACTGAACTTGACTGACGAACGCAGCCGTTTATATAAGCCCCGTGGCTTCGCTCTTTCACCCTTGACCCTCTGCCTCCGACCCTTCACCTCTCTAACTGGCTCCCCATTGGCCCGAGGAAAAGTGGGCGTGAATGCTTTTTGATCCATGAATTTGCATATAGCGACCGCCCTCCAACGCCCTGGAGGCGGGGCCAAATCGCCCCTCGCTCACCGATTGGACGGAACAAAAGTGGGCGTGAGTCGTTTTTGATCCGTTTTCTGCGGAAAGTCTGTGATGTTTTTGAACACGCTGCTCGGTGCGCGCCCCGCACGAGTCCAGCATCGGCGCCCACGAGTGGCGCGAGATGGTGTGGATGAGATGGTGGCGAGTTGTGACGGTAAAGGTCGTGGCGGTTGTGGTGAAGCGGCGTTGTGGTTGGTGGTTGTTGTTGTGAAGCGGCGTTGTGGTTGGTGGTTGTTATTGTGAAGCGGCGTTGTGGTTGGTGGTTGTTGTTGTGATGGCTGTTGAGACGTGGTTGGTGGTGGTAATAATGGCGGCTGGTCCAAAATAAAGATAGTAAAAGAAAAACGGCTATCCTGAAGAGTCGCAGCCCGCATGAATGACATTTATTCCCTCTAGACAACGGGTTTGGGCCTAACTACACATATACTTACCGAGATATCTCACCTAAGGGACCTGAATGGTGGTTTGTGAATTTCGTCAACCACAACAATATATATATATATATATATATATATATATATATATATATATATATATATATATATATATATATATATATATATATATATATATTTCAATGAGATAAAGCAAACAAGATTTTGTAAGACACCATTTTATCTTTGCTTGTTTATCATTTACATCACCATGGAGATCAAAAGACTACAAAGACATTTTATTGACAGACAATTTGATTCCAGTCCAAAAGTAATACCTTATTCTGTCCTGTTAGAAACAGAAGTAGCAAACTTGAGAATACATGAATATAATTAATTTTATTTCTTCCACAACCTCGAGCTGGCTGTCTGACATTGTGCTACCTGCTTCCCTCCCATACCGATTTCCACCCACCACCACCCCCAGATCCTTCTCCTGAGTGACACGCTCCAAAATTACCCCTTTCATCACGTAATCTCGATTTTTATTATTCTTTCCCATCCCCAACACCTCACACTTCCATCCATCCATTGGGACCATACCCAGTGCAGAGCATTGGTGCTGCCTAAGCAGTCTCCTTGGCTTTTGGACACAATCCTGGAAGGGTCACCACTCCGACACAGGACACCACCAAGCTGGGACTCATTTTGCCGACCTCAGGATAACAGGCAGTGTCAACCCCACCTGGTGTTAATTCAACATCCAAGCAGGATTTGAACTAAGGATCCCAGTATCCCAAGCCCACCACCACAAACCACCACAAACAAACCAACACTTTTCCCTCTCATTAGACAAGATGTTCGAGTAATAAGTTTAACAAACTGAGGTGAACTGGCTTTTGCAAACTAACGAGTTTCCCGGAATATTAGAAAGGATGACGTGAAGGAGGGGGCGGGGCCACAGTACAGTGTGACGTCACAAACACTTCAACAACGTAAAACAGTGTTAAACCTCCGGCTCGTCAGTCCGTGGCTTTGTGAGAACCAGACATGTTGTTTCTTGTCGTGTTCTTCCTCGTCCTCGATACTACAACATCCCAATCACCCCAGGAGGTAAGTGGAGATTGTAAATGATGACGACATCTTCAGGTGAGGTTCACAGGTAACACGATCAGAGTTGTTTTGTTGGAAGATTGTGAAACACATTTTTGTCCTCGGATGGGAGAGTGAACAGGTGGTGTATTCCAGGTAACACATTTCTCTTGTTCTTGATTCGAGAGGGAATTGCATTCCATTGTAAAGGTGTGAGTGGATTCAGCAGGTGTGATTCAAATGTGAAACGGTTTATTAAAACTACTTTCTTACACTGAATATAACCTTCCATCAGTGTGGTGTGTGGGGTGTGAGGAATCAGGCGAATGCTGGTGAGATTTGTCTTCGGTTATCGGAGTGACGGTCACAAGAGTGGTGATGATGGTGATTGTGGGTGTGGTTATGGTGGTGGTTAAGTAGAATTTAAATTGTATTTCCTGCCGTATTGATAAGCTCACAGTAATTCCCCTTAATTGTAAAATTTAAACTTTTTTAAACTTTCCTGTACGTGAGAGATTCCCTGGAAAGATTTTAATAATTCAAGAGCCAATAAGTGATGTAAAATAGTGGGTGTGGTCAAAGTTTAGCGTTGGTTGTTAGTGGTGACAATTAACAATGGGAATTCTAACAGACCAATGAAAAGATGATGGAAGTGGGGGGCGTGGTCACGGTTCATTGTGACGTCACAAACAAATAAGGCATAACAGAGCAATTCACCGTCAGCTCTTCAGTTTGTGGGTTAGTGTGAACCGGAGATGTTGTTTCTCATCGCCGTCTTGCTGGTCCTCAGTACTACAGCATCCCAAGCACCCCAGGAGGTAAGTGGGGATTGTAAGAGATCACGTGGTCAAGAAAAGGACGGATAAAAGGGCATGAGATGGGATTTGTTCAGGTGGTTAAACAGGAAATATTTAATGTTCTTCCAGGGTCGGTGTGAGGGACATTTTGTTTTCACTCATCAGAGTTTGATTCACAATGTAATCGGATTCGACCATAATCTGTCAGCCTTGAGCACCCAGTCAAGGTAGTGCTTCATCATGGAGCGGTCAGCTTTTCATACCATCCTTTCAGAGAACAAATCAAGTTGGCTGTCCTGCCGTCCCATTCTTGTAGAAAGTGGAGATTCCAGGAATAGCCTTTAAAAAGGAGAAGGCCATTGTGTGTCGGTACCCAGTTTAAATATTATATTTCTATTTCCTGGTTTCTCCTTGTGGTTGTTCAATCTCTCCTTGTTGTGAGTTCACCTTTGGTTCGAAACTCCAGGTGAACTTTCCCCACCACACGTAGTTTGAGTTTCTCTGTTAAAGATAAAAATCTCCGTCATGTTCGTGTCGATCTTCACAAAACACGTTCATGTAACTTGTACCACACATCGCACACGTTGTTCATGGACTGGAAATGAACACCTGGAAAATGCCTCTCAAAGTGGGGTCTGAACCCCCTTTTCATTATTAAAACATCATTTAAAACTGAACTTCTTCATGAACATTTGTGAGAAAATGGAATCTTATTTTCAATCACAAAACTGTTTGTTTAACGTTTTTATTTTAAATGTAATAAACATTTCTCCCGTCCCTGTCCTTGTCCACGTCCACAGATTTTCCAGAATGATCCCGGGGATCAGGGAGTGATGGACACAGTTCGTGATGTCCTCTTCGTCGTGACAGCCTTGTTATTGTTCATCGGAGTCATTGCATGGGAACCATCACGTTGGTTCAGGAAGAAGATTGTCAGGAAGAAGATTGTCAGGAAGAAGATTGTCAGGAAGAAGATTGTCAGGAAGAAGCGCTGCATTCACTGGTGAGGAACACGAGTGACTTTTCATCACTATTAGAAACCTTCATCCACGGGGACAAGATAGCTCAGAGATATGAAACGAGTTTACATTGAATTCCTACAAATAATCAATTATAACAGAAGAATATCTGTAAGGACGAGTATAAAATTATCTTGTAATAAATGTAGAGTTAAGAGGTATCACAACGAACAAGTACTGTACGTACCAAGGGGAGGGAGAACAAGTGTAATTAACCTGTATAAGGCAGGCCTGAGTACAGGGCTCGGCATGAGTGGGTACCTGCAGCACCTGATGATAGCGTCAGGAACCCAAACTTCACAAGGGGTCTGGTTTTGGATGCCCAGTCGGGGGACGCTCACCCTTAGCGAGAGCTTTGTGATCACAGATGTCTTGTTCTCAACTGCACTACTCACACGTGGTCTGTGGGAAGATGCAGCGAACTTGAACACACATGAACCAAGATGTGAAAACGATCGGTTGATTACGATTCACAATTTGATCACCTCTGAGCTCTTTCCAAAATATCGAACATTCTTATGATAAATCTTGGTGGTTTTGGATTGAGAAGATTGTTGCGAATTCGCGCCCGCCGGCGTGCGATCGGCCACGTGACTCGAATCGCGGCACGTCGCCCACCGGACGGACAATTCTGTCGTGACCCTCTCGGACTAACGTCGGGAGCTAGTCACGGGTGGGCCTTTTGGCCTCACCACCATCGTGCCAATCGGCCACCCGCGTGGGATAGGGTTGTTCGCCAAACTCGACCTACCTAAGTACCCACGCGGATGGTAAACCGGGCGATTGCACCTCGCCGCAGGTCGACTCCAGACACGGGCCGCTTAAGCAGACCATTCCGTGCTATCGGGATAACCGAGCGGTGTTATCGTCGGCCTCGACGGTTCCGATTAATTATCGGGCGTATTAAGCCCACGACGAACCCGTTACGTGAAGCAAGATGGAGATTCAAACGAAGGAAAGGACGCGGCGAAACGGGGAACAATTCAACATGCAAACACTTTATTTACACGACACACGAAGAGCACACATATATCAATTTTATAACAAAAACAACAATGCAGAGCTACGACCGAATATGATTTACTACACAGAACAATTATACAATTTTACTTCACCAGACTGGTGCCACACACACACGTTTACACAGAACCCATAAGAAATGGAAGTCGCGACTTCCCTGAGCGTATCGAGTCCCTCTCCGACGTCCGTCGACGTGGTCCCGCCTGGCAGCGACTCCGTGCCCGAATGTGGTAGGCGAGTCCTCTCTGGCGTGCCTCGCGCCTGCACGTGTTGGCCACTAGTAGGGTAAGAATACTGATTCTGGCTCACTTTTCCCCATGTAAATGAATGGGGGATTTTCAGCGATTTATATTTTTTTTCCCTAAAAATAAACCCCCCTTTTTATCCCAAGGTATATTTATTTGTCTCCCCTTTTAACTTGGAGGTTGAACCTCATTGAATTGAACACCTGGGGGTTGAACAGCTCACTCATTGAACCTATAAAGATTTGTTCATTCTCAAATTCCTTCAATAGTTTAATTTTCTTTGCACAATAATCCCCATCTAAAATATTGACAAACAAAACATTTGAATCTTTATATTTTTTAAGATACCCCATTTGTGCCATTACGAAATGATAAACTTCTCTTAATGCTCTCATCTGACCACCTCCTGAGCCACATATCATTTTGAGATTATAGTAAATTGTTTTTTCATTGTTCAATTGATAACCATCAAAGTTTTCAGTCCATTCAAGGATATTCATTTTTTTCTTTACATCCTCTAACTTACTAGTTTTTAAATTAATTCGCTTATTTGTTTTATTTACCTTTGTTTTAGTTATTTTTTCAATAAGACTTATTTGATATTTTTCACATTCATTATGTTTTCCATTTATATACCAAGACTGAGATTTTCTCCACTCTTTAGTTTGATTAATACTTGGTTTAACCATTTATATATTGTGAAAAAAACCAAGTGTAGCCCTTGAAAACCCTAACCCATCTTCCCATCGTTAAAACATAATCTATTTTATACACTCTATCATACAATATCCATATGGAACACAATCTATTCCATTATCTAAAATAAATCTCTTATCATCAAAGGCTCCTAATGCCTTTTTATTTACTTCTTCACTATATATGTTATGTTTATAACTTCTTATTGTATTCATTTTCCTATATTCTTCTTTCTTATTCATCAAACAATTATAATAATTTCTAAAAGTTATTGATTTCTTTATTACATATTTCTTTATTCCCTTTAACCTCTTATCAATCTGTTCACCATACTTATAAGCATATGCCTTTGCTCTCAATCCAATAAACTCACTCATTACTTTTCCACCCAACTCATCCTTAAACTTACCAATAACCTTTTCATTCTTTTTGGAAAATAACTCACTCTTCTTGCTGAAATTACTTGTATCATATACTCCAATATTTTTCTTCATATCTTCATAAACATCATCAGTTTTTATATCTAGGATAAAACTATCAGTATCCATATACAACAATGAAACATTTTCACCATACTCTTTCTTTAAGTCATTATACAAATAATCATACATCAATATCTTTGATAAATCAAGAACTGCTGTTCCAATATAAATTGGTTTATCCATTACAATACTTTCCTTTTTCATATGAATTGCAGAAAAGTTCTCTGAAAAAACCTCTTCTCTCTCAAAACTTGGTTTATTTATCAATCTCGAAGCTTCTTTCCAAGATGTTGCGAATCTAATGTTTTGCCTGTTTCTAACATTTTCCATAGTCTTTCCAAATACAGCATTATTCATTAATTTATAAAAGTCCCCTTCAAATTTTACTTTGGTATTTGCTCTCATATCTGTATTGAATTGAATATACTTTTTCACCCAAGGACTTTGTTTAAATTTTAAAACTCTATGAATTTTAGCTACTCTCAATCCTTCTCTCAAAAACTGTTTTAAGCTTCTCTGATGTAAAACATATCCCTCTTTATCATAGAATGTTGTTAATAACTTTTCTGTTGATTTGCCTTTAATATTAAAACTTTTATGATAATCACTTAACCATTCTTTCTTTGGAGTTTCTTTCTCACATGCAAAAGGAAGATCTTTATGCTTATTATGAAGATCACTCGGGTCCCTCAAATCAACTTCAAAATAATAACCTTCTTCTTCGTCATTCAATTCCTCTTGAGAAGAAATAACAATATTCATCAAAGCCTTTTCATAATCCTTTTCTTCCACCCACTCTAATTTACCATAAGGCAGAGATTGAGACATTGCCCATCCATACAAATTATTAGCATCAAAATACATCAAATAATTACTATCTTTTTCACTATTATAATTTGGAAGATATTTATTATTTGCTTTAGCATATCTTTGAACATACTTGTGATATTCCACCTCTCTTGGACTTCTCAATCATCAAAAGCATATCAACATCACTGATTAAATCTATATCTTGTTTTGTCATTTTCAACATTGCACTCCAAGCTAAACCAGGAGCTGTGAAATAGTGGGCAGGGTCTAATCCATAACAATTTTTATTATGACAGAGTGTTCTAAAAGCCTCAAACACATCAGCTAACAATAAAACATCTGTTTTTAGATATAAATCATGATATTCTCCAAGGTTCTTTATCTTAAATATTTTCCATATTTCTTGTGCGTGTTTATATTCCTTATCACTTATCTCTTCTTCATAAAGGTTATTATAGAAACTTTCTTTTTGAAGGAAGTTGTGTTTCTTTAAATCTCATAAATGAATCCATATAATCATAAGGATAAATTCCCTTACTTGTAAGAATTTTCTCTTTACTTTGAATTTCATTCCTTGTTTGAATTTCCTCTCTCGTAAGAATTCCTTCTTTAATCAGAATTTCATCTTTAATCTGAATTTCCTCTTTAGTTCGAATTTTCTTTATAATTAGAATTTCATCTTCAGTTAGAATTTCCTCTACTTTGAATTCTCTCTTTAATCTGAATTTCCTCTTTAGTGAGAATTTCCTCTTTTTGGAAAGAATGAATTAAGATTTGGAAAAGAGTCCGTGGAGCTTAGATTTGATGCGAGGTAGGCTAGTGGTGTTCCCATAAACTTGTAAGAATCTAAAAACCTAATACGAGTTATAGGTTTTGTGAATATCATTTTGAAAATGAAATATACTTTTGACTTGTGTTTGTTATAGCAGAAATATTCCCTGGTGTTTTTGAAAGTTCATTTATAAATAGATGTGTATCATAGTTGGCGCTGTTGTGAAGAAAGACTGGAATAAAAGAAGGTAATTTATAATTAAGATTACAACAGGAATGAGCGGGACCTCTATATTTACCAGTAAGATGACAATGGTCTCTAACTTTAAACTCCTTAATTTCCCCCTCACAAATATGACAGATATTGTTCATTCTAAATTCTAATTTTTCTTCTTTGGTTAATTTCATCGGTTCATTTGTTTCTTTCATTAATTTAGTGAGTCTTATACAATCCTTTTCTAATCGTTTTACAAACTCTTGTGAAGCATTTTTTCCACGATAATGTTCAAGTTTGTTATACTTTTCTCCAACAGATGATTTGATATAATAACAAAAACCACAAGGAATATGTTTTTGATATTTATTTGTATATGGTTCTTTTGGATTAGGGAGAAGCAGTATTTATCTTTTTAAGGATACATTCAAAATCAGCGTATATCACAAATGGGTGCATGATAGATTTATTATAATCTTCAAAATAAATCTTTTCACCAGGTTTAGGCATTGTAATTACAGCTGATTTATGATTACTACAATATTTTGAATGTTGTTCTAATCGTCTTTTTGTATGAAATGAATTAAGACATCGCTTACAAGGATATATTTTGTTTGCTGTTCTGAATACCTGAGAAGAGATTAATCTTGATAAATTATTGATGTATGTGTAATGTGAATTCTTTCCAACACTAAAATATAAAAGGTCAATGTGTGTTTCTTCATTTTTATAGTTGTTTGAAATTTTTAATATTTGAACTTTGTTTGTATCCGTTAATCCATATACATTAATAGAAAGATTATTCTTTTTCTCAAATTTAGGAATATCTGTTAGTGGCATTGGGAATTTAAAATCTTTAATGTCCAAGGTATTCTCATATTTCATATATTGTTTTACTCTTTCTGAATTACATTTTGGTGGATGTAAGTGAGCAAGAACAGACCAGAGAAAACATTTATTATCATTGTTCTTAATATTAACAACTGCCTTCTTTAGTTTTATTTCTTTGGGTAATTCAATATAAGAAGAAGCTTAAAGAGGGTTTGATTTTAGAATGTGTATATCTAAAAAGATGATTTTTTTAATATTGAATCCACTTCCTACCACTGTATTATCAACATCCTCCTCTTGTCTTGATAGTTCTTCATAAACCCCACTATTCAAAAAATCTTGAAATGATGTTATAAAATGAAGATCTGTTCTCATATAAGGAGTTTGTTCTTCATCTTGTCTTTTCATATTCATTTTCACTCCCATATAAAACTTTAAAGTTTTTATTTCTTTTAATGTCTTTTTAATAAATTTTTCAACATCGGGTTTTACTATTTCAATTGATTCAGCTATTGATGATGGACCGGGTTCTCCAAATTGAAAAATCCTTATTTTTATATGCCCTTTAAATGCCTCATCAGTGTTTTTAATATAATAGTCTTCCTTTACTTTAAACTCATTTTTCTTGTGTTTTTGTGATTGAAGATGTTGATTATAACTACTCTTCAAAACATCCTTTGAACAGATATCACAATGTTTTCTTTCCAACTCAAGAGGAGATATTTGATGAAATAGATTAAATGTGTGTTTGTTGGTTCGGAGGTGTTTTCTATAATGTTTATATTCGTGATTACAAACATCGCAGCACGTTGTATTCACCATATTTATAGAATAAAACTTTGCTTGAACTAAAATTTTCTTGATGAAAATTTCGTTTAATTTATAGGTGAATCTGTGCTTAAAAACATTTTATCCTCCAACTTTTTCACTTAATAAATACAATGTTTCAAGACACAAAGACAAGTTTCAATCAATCTCTTCATCTGTTAAAGATACTGAGAAATATGTCAAGGATGTAAAATTGAACAAAGATAAATATAACAACTATTGGATAAAAACTATTATGGTAAATAATATGAGTTCTTCAATTTCCTTCAGTGGAAGGGCTTTTAGTATACCTGGTAGAACATCAATTAAAGTATCTCTAACAAAAGTTTCTCCTCTCCTTCTAGTAATATATTCAAAACTAGAAAAAGCAATGAAACAAGAAAAAGTATCAAAGAACAAAAACCTTATGGATGAAGCTTTAGAAAGAAAAGATAAGACCATCTGTAATATGCAAGGAGAAATTTGTATTTTTTTCAACAACCCTAAAGATGTAAATCTTGATGAAATAAAGGATGTTAATATATCAGGTGAAATGACATTTCGTTCAATAGTAGTTAACGATAATTTTAAAATTACCTTTAATATAAAAAATGTTGTCGTTGAATCTGATAATGAAAAAGTATATCGATATCGATGGTAATATACAACTGAAAGTATAGATGAATTTCAGTTTAAGTAAAGTTTTACTTTATAAATATGCTAGACTTTCCTGATTCTCCATATGACAAATTTGAGAATTGTCCTGCGTGGTGAAAGACGGGGGATTAAACACAGAGTCAAAAGCCTATAAACAATGTATATTCTGTGATTATCTTCTAATTAATGATAATAAAAAATATAAAAAGGAAAATAATTCTTTTAGATTTACACCAAAAATGAATTACTTTACAAGATTGATTAGAGAAATGAATGTAAAGTATGAGGATGATAACACACCTTTCCTTACAAGGGAAGAAACTAAACGTATAAGAGAAATGTTCAAAGGATTGTTGTTGTATATTATTCATGGATGTAATTTTCAGGGAAATATCAACACAAGATATTGTATAAATAAAATAATGGATTATCTTGAAATTAAACCTGAACTTAGGATAAAATATAGAGTTTCTAAAAAAGCCAATAATAAATTAAATAACCTGTTTTTCAAATATATAAATGAATGATTTTTTACCTATTTGGGAAAATAAGATAAAATTTAACAACCATAAAAATCTCCCAAATTCATTAAGATGTCTCATAGTTGGTTCAAGTGGATGTGGAAAACCTGCTTACTTTAAAAATGCTCCTCACTCCCAACTTTTTAGATTATGATAATTTAATAATTTTCACAAAGTCGAGTTTTCAACCAGAGTATCAACTACTCTCACAAGGTTTTAATGCTGGTCTTCAAAAAGAAGATATAATAGGTTTATTTAAACGTCAAAAAACCTAAATGATTATAACATTGAAGATATAATTCAACTATTTTGTGATACACAGAGATGTAAAAAGAAATCAAATCTTATAACTTGTATTCTTAGTGATAATACGGATGATATACCGTCTCCCCAAGATTTGGATAAATCAAAAAAGAACCTCGTTATCTTTGATGATTGTGTTAATGAGAGAAACCAAACGGTAATGGACAGCTACTACACAAGAGGGAGACATTCTTCTTGTAATTGTATTTATCTTAGTCAATCGTACTTTCAACTTCCTCGCGTTCCATCAGAAACAATGCTAATACTTTTATTTTATTCAAGTTAAATTCAATAGATATCAATAATTTTTGGAGAGATAATTGTTCTACATTATGTAGTAAAAAGAAATTTGAGGATTATATGAAGCACACGACTGAAAAATATAAATATATTGTTGTGAAACAAGATGAGATATTAAGGGATATATTTTTTGTTTTATAAACAATTACATATATAAATGACAACTATTATTATAAATCTTGTGGGTAAATCTGCTTCTGGAAAAAACTTTCATAAATCAAGGTTCTTGTGTAGTACAAATGAGAATATTGTAAATTTACTTAAAAAACACCCCGTGATACGCATTGTATCAACAACAACTAGAGCAATAAGACCTGGAGAAGTAAAAGGTGAAGATTATCACTATATTTCAGTGGAGGAACATATGCGATTGAGGAATGAAGGACAAATATTTGAGGAGGTTTCTCTTGGTACAACAAAATATTCACATTGTAAGAGTGAGTTAAAGAAACTAAAATCTGGTGGTGTTGGGATATTAGAAACTAATCCAGAAGGAACGAGACAAATTATTAAATATCTGAGCGGAGTGAAGATTTTATCATTCGGTTTTGATGTTGATGAAGAAACTCAACACAAACGTATGAAAAGCAGAGATGCAAGGATTAGTGAAGAAGAAATTACAACTCGCATTAATGTTAATAAAGAATTTGATGAAATATTTAAAAGAAAAGGATTTATTTGAACACATCTACTTGAATGATGAAGAAAAGGAAAATTTCCCTGTTGATCTTTACAATTCATTAAATGATATTTTACAATAAATAAATGGATACAAAAGAAAGAGCAAGAAGATTTAAGGAACATCAAGAGTTGGTTTCAAAAGTTGTAAAACAACAGGAAGACATAAAGAAGAAACGCAGACAGAAACTAACGGGCTTAAGAAGCATTTGAAAAAAAACAAGAGAAATTTTTTAAACCACTTTTAAAGACTTCCCAAGAAAAAATGAAAGATGTTTCCACAGTTCCCACAGTAGAATATACTCCTAGAAAGCTTCAAATGTTAAAAGATTTCAGTCAAATGACGGAGGAAGAATTAGAGCATTTAGGAGAATTAGAATATGATGATGAAGGTTTATTTCAACAACTGGAAGAGATTAATCAACCCCTGATTATATTGTGAATGCTGTTCAAAACAATGAATATTCAGCGGATTCAAAAACCAAAGCAGGACTCATTCCAACAGAACAACCAGCAATATTTCATCTTGTTCAAGAAAAGGTATTGATATTTAATGATGAATTAAGGTTCTTAAGTTCTGCTCAACCCCTGTTAAACTAACTCCGAGATTAATGTTTCTTCTCACAAAAGATGGAAGACAAGGTTCAACTGTGAGGGATGAATCAAAGTATATTGATAAACCATTGGATATGGAAAATAATGATGATAGAGTATATATTGATTTGCTGAACACTCTAAATTATAAGGTTATTCTTTCTGGTAAAAGTAGGAAGAATGAGAAGGAGAAACACATTATTCAGGCTTTAAGTATCCTTGGTTCAGGTATTAGTTTTCTTCCAAATGACCCATCGCAATTAGTTAATAGACTGTTAGTGTTGTTCGGCAGTAAGAAGGCTGGAAATAACAATTGTTTTAATGAAGCATCAGCCATTTTAGACCAGTTGATGAACATGAAAATAATTAATAAATCTCAATATAAAGACATTTTAACTCATATTAAATAAGATGAGAAGCACAATCCTGAGTTTTAATTTCACAACAAGCGACCACACATCTTCATTCCCATACCCACTACAACTTGACACAACAAAAGAATATGAGGCATCTTTATTGTCCATGGAGACTTATAATACCTTATTTAATATAACCGAGAAAAATGACAAGTTTAGTTATAATCCGGGAAGTGGATACAAACGATAACAGTCTCAATTCGAGCATACGAGATTTCTCAAATATCTTCCGAAATTGCTCGTCCTTATGAAAGAACAGGGTGATGAACCAAAAAATATTGTTATAAACATTCAAAAACATACTTCAAAATCAACGATTAAAGTTAAAAATAACTACAAGGTTGATTTCACAATTAATAATTCATTTAGAGAGTTATTAGGTTTCTCCTCAAAAAAGATTGAAACTAATGGGACGTTTTACAGTGATAATGTCATTCAAATATCCTCAGGAATAAATTCGGTGTTAATTCACTGTGATTTGATTGATGGTGCTTATAATGATGGATTAAAAACAAATACAATATTTTCATTCAGCGCATACTCAACCCCAATTGGTTATAAATTCAATATGGAGCCTAAAAATTTGGTTTATCTACCTGTGTCAGGAAAAACCATACACAGAGTAAATTTTAGGATAACCGACCAAGATAATCGTGGTGATTTCTTTTAATGGAGAAGTTATATCCATCAGAATTCACCTACGTTGAAGTTTTTCAATAAATAAATACGATGGTTATTGTGAGGAAGCACGAGTTGGGAAAATATAAAATAATTACAGGGGATGGGATGTTCCTTTCCCCGTACTACAAGGGTGTGAAGGTATGTATCTTGGTAGAGGATACTATAAACCTCCAAGAGACAAAGGGGTGTTGGACATCAATTTAGAGGAGATGGGATAATTGATACTCTCATGGGTATTGGTTCAACTATTCTTAAACATAAAGACCTAATTGGTTCAACTGCTTCTGCTGTGGGAAATGTAGCAGGTGCTGTAAAGAGTATAAAAGATGCTCAGAAAGAATCTCATAAATTACAAGCAATAAAAGAAATTAAGAAAGGTAAAACTCAGTTGTCCCCCAAGAACGACAGAAAATAATTCAAATACTTGGATCAGGGTTTCAAAAGTTTTAACATCTTTTTTCCTAAATAAATACAAGTATGGAAGCAATTGATAGTATCTATGATTTGGATGATACTATTATTATCTCAAACTCCACTAAAAAGAAGATTACTTCAAGGTAAATGCAATAACTGGAACAGACTGGAATACAAATGGTACAAAAAGTTTTGAAATAAATAATCAACAAACCTATTTGAATCTCTCCGAAAGTTTCTTGTTGTGTAAATTTAAATTCACTAAGGTTGGGAATAACACAAACGCTACACTTGTAAATGATTTCTTCTGGAAAATGTTTGATAGTGTGCGATTGTATATTGGAACACAAGAAGTTGAAGCGGTTGATTATGTCTCTGCTGTATCTGAAATGATGAAATTTACACTCTATACATTCAGTGATAGAATGGGAAAGGGGTCTGTCGAAGGTTTTATTCCTGATATGTCAACGGGAACAAACACAGACCCTGGATATATTCAAAGGAAAGGAATGTATAATGATGATACAAAAGCAGAAAATAGTTTTACTGTGGCAGTTCCTCTTAAAGGTATATTTGGATTTTGTGATTATGATAAAGTTCTGTATGGTCTTAAAATTAGATTTCAACTACAAAGGAATGATAATGAAAATAGATTGCTTTTGGTGTTGGTAATGCTTTTGGTGATCAGAATAAATTTGTAATTGAGGAGATGAGTTGGTATATCAGTGAATATACTCCTAATCTTAAAACAGAAGAGATGTTGAATCGAAGACTTAACTCAAAAAAACCACTCAGTGTATCATACCTCAAAAGAAGATGTCAACACGTTAAACTCAATCAAACTACTTACACGTGGAATTTGGGTGTTCTGGAAGGAAAGCCACGATATCTGTGGATGATTTTTAAAAAGCCAGATGGTGATACTGCGACTGATAAGAATAATGCATTGAGTGATAATGCTAAGGTGAAACAACTTCGCGTTTCTCTAGATGGAACATTTTATCCACGAGATAGATTGGAAATTAATTGGGAAAAAAATGATTTTGCTGAAGCATACAAGTCTTACCAAAAGGTGTGTGAAAGTAATGGAAATAAAGAACCTATTTTGGATATGACAGCATTTAAAAGTTTGTATACAATCTATACGTTTGACCTAAGCGCTCAAAAAGAAACTATAAAGTCTAATCGAGTGGATACTTCCCTATACATTGAAAGAGGAGAGAGTGAAGAAGTTGATACATATTGTTTGCTTTTGGAAGAAACAGAATTGCAGATTAATACACAGATAATGGTGTGATGATTAGTCTCACATAATTTTTTGTTAAATAAATGAGTGGCAAAGTACCAACTGGGGTATATGTTAATCAAATCAATCTTCATAAACTATCATCTTGTGTTCAAAATCAAAAGCCTTGTACGATTAACGTTAATACAATTCAGAGAAAAGGAGCAGTAAGAATTGATGTTTTGCTCACAAGAGAACAGGTTAAAATCTTGAATGACACTGGCTCACTTAAAATTAAAATGACAAAACCAATGTTGAAAAAATATTCAATAAGAGAGACGAGTGGAGGATTTCTCCCATTTCTAATTCCTTTATTTGTTGGTTTAAGTGCGGTTGGAGCATTGACGGGTGGTATTTCAACAGCGGTCAAAACTGTCAACGAAAGGAAGGCTCAACTCCAGGCTCAAAAAGAATTGGAAAGACATAACAAAGAGTTGGAGAAACAAATTAGTGGAAGTGGTGTAATTGTAGATTTTGCTGAAAAACTTGAAGGTCTGCCTGATAAAGCGAGATTGTTAGTTGGAGATATGCTTTCTTCTATAGCACAAGCAGGTGTAAAATTAACGAAAAGAGGTAATGGATTATATCTTTCTAATAAATAAATGAGTATTGATGAGTGGTTGAAAGAATTTGGAAAGAATACAACATCAAATTTACAACTTGCCAAATATTGTAAGAAATTAAAAATTCATAATGTGGTTATTTGTATGAGAGATGAATTAACAAATGTGTCGAAACATACAAAGAATATTATTATGAACTTAGAAGATAATGATGGGAACGGTTCTCATTGGGTTTGTATTTTTAATAGTCAAGACAAATATTATTTTGATAGTTTTGGTCTTCCACCACCTGTTGAAGTCATAAAATTCTTACAGAATGGTGTTTATCAAACATTTCAAGTCCAAGAATTAAATTCCAAGTGTTGTGGTCAATTATGTCTATATGTGTTATTTCAACTCAACAAAAATAAAAAATTTTATGATATTATTTTTAATCTAATATAAATGACTTATGTTGGTAAAGATGGTTCTATCTTTGGTGTATCTCAAGAACTGGATATTGATTTATCAAATTATTACACAAAGGCACAGGCTGAACGACATAAATATAATATAAACAAAAATATTAACATGAAAAATGCTTATAAATTAAAAAATTATCCAAGCCCGACTGACGTTTAATGACTTGGTGAGATTAAGCGATTTATCACAATATATATACTTAAATAAAACGGCTGTGTATTCTAAAGATACAGAAGTGTTGATATTATCTCCAGGTCATACAGAATTCACAGTTCGAATTAAAATAAATTTTTATAAAGAAGGGCGTATCGTTTGTATGAGAATAGAACAATGGGGTATGATATGAATGATTTAGGGTATAATTGGTCATTTAAAATTAACCTCGAAGACCTGGAACAATTAAATCAGTCTCGTAAGGAAGAATATTATCCACTTGGTATCGAGAATGAGTTTTGTGGAGCCACGATTAGTAAACAACAAATAAAAGAATTTAATAAGGGTAAATATAATAATGGTTTTGCCCTTGTTTATCTCATGAAAACAGAAAAAACAGGATTATATATAATAAGTAAGGAAATACAAAATGATTTAACTATGGGAAGATGGGGAGGTGTTTAGGTGCATAATATTATTCTAACATATATTTCTAATACATAAATGACAGCAAGAAGGCTTCAAGAAAATTATCATTTCTGTGTCCAAGCATACCTTCAAGAAAAGGGTATTCGGTATTTTAATAAATATGTTCTACAACATAAGAATGAGGTATTTTCAATAAAGATTGGCATTATACTGATGTTGATAAACCAACAACTTTAGATTTAATTAGAATGTTAAATAATGAAAAAATTATAAGGTTAAGAAAAGGTAAGGCTCTTTTAGAAATTCAAAAGAAAATTTTATTGGTATCCTGTTGTAAAAAAGTTATTTTGGATACACGAATAACAAGAAATCCTGATGAATATATGTATAATATTCTATGGGGTGTAAACGATTCAAGTATAGTAAGGGATGAGGAAGGAGTTGAAGAAGAGAGGGAAGAGGAGGAAAAGGAGGAGGAGGAGAGAGAGAAGGAGGAAAGAGAGAAGAGAGAGAGGGAGGAAAGAGAGAGAATGAATAAATATCAAAATATGGAAACCAGTGAGATTCAAAAAAGAATAGAGGTATTAAAGAAATTAACTTATCTCACCAGGGAGGAATACAAAGAATTAAAAAGTCTATTTACAATACTTTCGACAAGACTATCGACATCGAGAAGACATGTATTTTTAATTCAAGTTTTTTCTTAAATAAATGGAGGAGAGAGTGAAGGCATTTCTAAGGATTCTTTATGTTTTAAAAATTAAGATTCAAATGTGCATGTTGGAAACTAAAAAGGTTTTTGCACTCTGCAGAAATTTTTCTCATAAATAAATGAGTTATTGTCTCAAATGTAAAAAGAAAACTAATACTAAAAATATTTCATATATTAAAAGTAAAAATAACAGGGTTATACAAAAAGGTATATGTTCGGTGTGTGGTTCAAAAAAAAAATCAATTTATCTCCAAACACAAACTCGGAGGAGATATACAAAAGTTTTTATCAGGAAGTAAATTTACAACTACTGGAATACCAGGGAATTACATCTTCCAGGGTATTCTTTCTGTGGTCCAGGCACAAACTTGGATAAAAGATTAGATGAGGCAGACAATCCTAAATCCTGGAGTAAACCAATCAATAGAGTTGATGAAGTGTGCATGAGACACGATATTGATTATGGGAATACCACAACGTTGGAAGAAAAGCATGAAGCCGATAGAGAAATGTTATATAATTTGTCTCTGATACAAAATCCAACCTTGAGAGAAAAAGTTGATAGGTTCATCGTGAAGAAGATGATTAGTGCTAAATTGAAACTTGGACTTGGAAATTCGAAAAACTTATAGGTTCTAGTGATGTCATTAAGACTGAAGAGCAATTAGCTGATGAATTACATAAACCAATATTCACAAAGTTTCAGAGAAGGAAAGTTTATTCCAAGGAAGTTGATTATATCTGGTCTGCTGATTTGATTGAACTCAATAATGATAAGGGGGTACACGTATGCTTTAACCGTTATTGATTTAATGGTAGATATGCGTGGGTTGTCCCTTTAAAAAACAAAACAGGTAATACTCTTGTGTTAGCTTTTCAACAGATATTTAATAAAAGTAAGAGAAAACCTAAGAAATTGTGGACTGATGAGGGTAGAGAGTTTTATAACAAGACATTTATGAATTTTTAAAAAATAACAGTATTACATTATACAGTACCTTTAATGAAGGGAAGGCAGTTGTTGTTGAACGTTTTAATCGTACCTTAAAAGAGAGACTATATAAAAATTCACACAACTCGGTTCACAACAATGGTTATCTTTTATTCAGGATATTGTGGATAAGTATAATGACACGATTCACACGTCAACGAATATGAAGCCATCAGAAACATTTACAAAATTAAAATATGAAAAAGAGATTAATGTCAGAAAACCTAAGTTCAAAGTTGGTGATATCGTAAGAATATATAGGTGGAAATCTCATTTTGAAAAGGGTTTTACTGAACGATGGACGAAAGAACTTTTTAAAATTGTTGATGTAATAGATACAGTTCCTTGGACTTATAAAATATATGATTTGGAAGGGGAAGAGATTTTAGGTTCATTTTATTCACAGGAATTACAAAAGACAATACTAAGCATATAATACACCTTTGTGGACACTAGAGGAACAAGTCCGAGGTGTATTACAGTATATAATGTGTGTCAAGGGGGACGTTCTTAGATCTGTGAACCCCAAACACAGAATCCTCAACTGAATAGTCAAGGCTTAACTTTTGTTTGTGTGTGTGTGTGCAATGGGAGCAATAGGTTGGCGCTTCACTCCCTCCTACTATACACCGTTGTGGACACTCGAGGGCCAAGTCCGAGGTGTATAACAGTATATAATGTGTGTCAAGGGGGACGTTCTTAGATCTGTGAACCCCAAACACAGAATCCTCAACTGAATAGTCAAGGCTTAACTTTTGTTTGTTGATGTGTATGTGTGTGTGTCCCAACCCTCACATTCAAAATCTCAACCCTAACCCTCACATTCAAAATCTCAACCCCAACTCAATCCTCGCCCAACACAATGTCTTTTTCAAAATGAGATTTCCACCTATATATATATATATTTTTACGTTTTTTTTTTTTCTTCTTCCAATTCTGTCTTTTAAGGCTTTCAGGTTTGATGACGTAGAAAGAGGGAGTAAGCCTGCACTTTCTTCCCAGAACGAACAATGTATATTTTTTGTTTTTTTTTCTCTTCTTCCAATTCTGTCTTTTAAGGCTTTCAGGTTTGATGACGTAGAAAGAGGGAGTAAGCCTGCACTTTCTTCCCAGAACTTTCTTGATCTTGCTCCCATCAAGCACCATCCGACAAAGAACTACATCGATAGGTTTAGATCCCAAAGAGTGATAGCAACTCCAAAAGTCTCCAAAATATAAATAAATAAAATAATAATAATAATAAATAAATAAATAAATAAATAAAAGCCCCCAAAAAGTTGCAAGTGTCCAACATAAACCCAAGTTTCGAAGTCTTCAAGGTATAACCACATTCGGCTTGAGTTTCCAAGATATGTATCACATTGTGAGTTATCAATCCAGAACCCACATTTCAAGTATTCAAAGTAAAACCAACTTACAAAGTCTCTTAAGGATAACTCATTTACTGATTTTTTCAAAATTTGTGAGTCTCCAAGGTAGGCCCCATATTTAGAACCATCTTGGCAAAACCCTTTTCCTGAGTCTCCAAGGTAGTTATTTAAACCATCAAGGCAGAACTCATTTACTGATTTTTTTCAAAATTTGTGAGTCTCCAAGGTAGGCCCCATATTTAGAACCATCTTGGCAGAACCCTTTTCCTGAGTCTCCAAGGTAGTTATTTAAACCATCAAGGCAGAACTCATTTACTGATTTTTTCAAAATTTGTGAGTCTCCAAGGTAGGCCCCATATTTAGAACCATCTTGGCAAAACCCTTTTCCTGAGTCTCCAAGGTAGTTATTTAAACCATCAAGGCAGAACTCATTTACTGATTTTTTCAAAATTTGTGAGTCTCCAAGGTAGGCCCCATATTTAGAACCATCTTGGCAGAACCCTTTTCCTGAGTCTCCAAGGTAGTTATTTAAACCATCAAGGCAGAACTCATTTACTGATTTTTTCAAAATTTGTGAGTCTCCAAGGTAGGCCCCATATTTAGAACCATCTTGGCAAAACCCTTTTCCTGAGTCTCCAAGGTAGTTATTTAAACCATCAAGGCAGAACTCATTTACTGATTTTTTCAAAATTTGTGAGTCTCCAAGGTAAAACTTGTATTCTGGCTCATCAAGGTATAACTTGTTCAGTGGGTATTGTCTTGATAACTCACAATGAGTACTATTGCTGTAAAACTCTTTTTCAGGATTTTGCTGGTCTCCAAGGTATAACTCTTGTGTTGGGTCATCAAGGACGAACTCGTTCTGTGGGTCTTGGTCGCTCATAAGGTCTTCAAACTAAGCCAACAATTTCGCCCCCAAGTTGTAGCAAAAGCAGTATTTTCATTTCGTATTTCAGACACAATTTCCTGTGAGAGAAAATAATAATGTATTAATTAAGTTATTTAATTATTAAATGAGTATGCTTCAATCAAAGTTTGAAAATAGGAAAATAAAAAATCTTACCTCAATAGATAAGAGGTTTGAATCCAGTTCATCAACTTGAAGGTTTAGTTCCATAGAAGACAGAGAGTTCCAAGGAACACTAAAGTCATCCCACTCAAGGTCTTCAACCAAGCCAACAATTTCCCCCCAAGTTGTAGCAAAAGCAGTATTTTCAGATACAATTTCCTGTGAGAGAAAATAATAATGTATTAATTAAGTTATTTAATTATTAAATGAGTATGCTTCAATCAAAGTTTGAAAATAGGAAAATAAAAAATCTTACCTCAATAGATAAGAGGTTTGAATCCAGTTCATCAACTTGAAGGTTTAGTTCCATAGAAGACAGAGAGTTTGAGACAAGCACACAGAACACCATTGCCAGCAAGAACAAATGTTTAAAATGGAGCCTGGGTTTGAAGCTTTTATAGAGAAAGACTGGTGGGTGTGGTTTCCTTTGGAAATTCCCTGGGCAAGCCTAGGCAAGCCTTCATTGGGAAATTTTTCAAAACCATAACATCCTGTAATTTTCTAGTGATTTCTTTGTGAGTCAGAGATGAACTGGAAATGATGTAAGAGTGGGCGGGGCTTAGCAAAAGTAGGCGGAGCTTAGGAAAAGTGGGCGTGGCTTAGAAAAAATACCTTATGAAAAGTGGGCGGAGCTTAGCAAAAGTGGGCGGAGCTTAGGAAAAGTGGGCGTGGCTTAGAAAAATTACCTTATGAAAAGTGGGCGGGGCTTAACAAAAGTGGGCGGGGCTTAAAGAAAAGTGGGCGGGGCTTAACAAAAATTACCTTATGAAAAGTGGGCGGGGCTTAACAAAAGTGGGCGGGGCTTAAAGAAAAATGGGCGGGGCTTAACAAAAAATAACCTGTGGCTCAGGAGGTGGTCAAACAAGAGCATTAAGAGAAGTTTATCATTTCGTAATGGCACAAATGGGGTATCTTAAAAAATATAAAGATTCAAATGTTTTGTTTGTCAATATTTTAGATGGGGATTATTGTGCAAAGAAAATTAAACTATTGAAGGAATTTGAGAATGAACAAATCTTTATAGGTTCAATGAGTGAGCTGTTCAACCCCCAGGTGTTCAATTCAATGAGGTTCAACCTCCAAGTTAAAAGGGGAGACAAATAAATATACCTTGGGATAAAAAGGGGGGTTTATTTTTAGGGAAAAAAATATAAATCGCTGAAAATCCCCCATTCATTTACATGGGGAAAAGTGAGCCAGAATCAGTATTCTTACCCTCCTGCCACTCGACGCCACGGACCGAGTGTTCGGCGCTATCCCAGCGCGGATAGGGGGGGACGTGGATGCCCAAAGTCGGGAGAGGGGAATGGCGGACGCTCCTTCCCGCCAGCAGGGTCTTGCAACTGCCCCACAAAAGACACCGCTGGCGGCCACCAGGACGAGCGAGCCGGAAGACGAGAGCAACCACGAAGCAAGTATATCCACCAAGCAAGAGCACCTATGAAACTGCTTCCCCCGTCTC
>NC_140969.1:97865857-97895857 GCF_056783735.1 Eptatretus burgeri
AAAATGCACCAAAATGGCGCCAAGTTGCTCCTCGCAGCCCCGTCCATGAGGTAATGTGTGCGGCGGTCTTCAATGCCAGGAGCCCACAAACCGCCGTGTAGTTTCTTCTCATGGTCGAGATTGCTCCTCTCTCTCCTCTCTCTCAGCTCCTCTCTCTCCCCTCTCTCAGCACCAGACCCGCTCACAACAATGGTGCTGCCTTCTTCCTCGAACTTCCAACAGGAGACTGCCCAGTCATAGCTGAGAGATGCGCTCCTCTTCTTCTCTTCTTCTCCTCCCAAAGCGCACAAACTTCATGACCCAGACAAAGAGTCAATGGCCAGTGCCTTGCTCTAGCATGCGAGCCAATTTCGCACCAGCACGAACACGAGAATGCGTAGCTGTCTCGTCCGTGCGGAGGAGAAGCAAGAGAGGGACCCCCTGTGTTCCGACTGCCATCTCCACTCGATCATTCTCCCTCTTACGTCACCCCAACCAATCATCAGCCTCGGGGGCATGGCCTGTCGGTGGGAAGGCGGGGTTTTTGCCTGCTAGGAAATGTTTGGCTCTGTTGTTGTTGTTGTTGTTGTTGTTGGAAGAACATGGTTCCTTTTTCTAGCCGGCTTTGTAAATGCAAAAACTGAGGAAAAGGTCACAGGGGGCAATCAGATACTGGGAGAAACTAGCCTTAAACTCTACCTAGTTTACACAGCACCACTCCCCTCCCCCCCCCCCCCCCTCCCTGTGTGGTGACACGTAAGAATCTGAAGCTCACAGTTTCCCTCCTAAATTTACATTGAGATGTCTCCTACTCTGCCACGAACCATGCTGTGTTAAACAATCCTATCTTTACGATGAAATTCCTCCATCTACCCCAAAAACACAACAGTACACAGTACTTCGAACAGTAAATTATTTTGTTTGAATTTTTTTGTGACACAGAACATATTATTTCCCTTTTTTTAATGTATCAAATTTTGATCGATTTTGTCTGACTTGAGATATTGACCCTTAAAGATGAAAGGTGAAAATATGGAAATTTTGTAATTTTTGTTTTCTTGAGAACAAAACTTCTTAAAACACAAATTTTTTCATAAAAATTGCTGTAAACCGTGCAGAAGGCTTTTAGCTACTGCAACATGAGTAATCAATTTAAACTAGAATATGTACTGCGCATCTATGGCTCCAATTTTTTTTTTTTTTTAAACAGCTTGGCTCAATTATTTTTTTAACCCGGAGTGTAAGTGGCCCTTGAGTTTATGTTAAAAAAAGTAACCTAACATGACATTATCTTCTTTATAGGTGATGACGAGGTAATGACAATGGGCCATCCAAACTAAAACCTTCTGTTCATTGTCATTAGACTTAAATGACAAAGTTTTTGTTTTTTTGTAAGGGCAGGATGAAGTTTGGTTTTCCACTGATTGATTTACAGGTGCCGCAGGTTGCGGACGAGCAACCTGCAAACCCCTTCACAGAGCTGCAGGTGCTTAGCGGACACACGGACATTGTTCGTTACTTGCTCCCTCTAGACCACTACAGGCAAGTAAATGTTTTTGAATTTTAGTACCAGCCATTGAGACTGCAATATCAGCCGTGTGGATCCCAACGTCACTTTTAAATTCCTTGTCGTGCATGGTGATGCTTCCCGTTTCATCTGTCCCATCCTGTCGACAGTCACTGCAGAGGCTAATGGTTGCAATTGGTTGTGATGTATATTTTCTTGTTGGATTAATGTTTTTCTCGTTCCTCTGCCATGACATTTTATATCTGTTTCTCTGTCTTTAGTTCGGTTGAACACTTCCCCATAGCGGTTATTGTTGGTAGTAATTTATGTAGAGATCTCTCTACATGAGATGTCTCAATCATCAAATTATTCAGCTGATAGGATAGCTCGGAGGCCTACGCACCTTTGTGTTGTCCAGTCTGGTTTCGATTCTCAACCAAATTATAAACTGTCAGACGGGTGCTCTACAGGCAGAGCATTTTATTAATGAGCAATCTGTCCAACGGATAGGATGTTCAACTTGGTGTCCCATCTGTGCCAGCATTTCTTGGTGGTGCCAAAGATCCCGTGATGTCTTATGTGAAGAGTAGGTTTGGCGGCACCCTGGAACAAATTCCAAATTCCAAATTCCTGTCAAATGTTCAAAACCCCCCCATCCACTTTCTCAACAATCCTCTGGAAGAAGTCTTTTCTTTCAAGCTTCTGGGTCTCACTATCTGCCATGACCTTTCCTGGGAAAGTCACATTTCCAACCTTGCCTCAAAAGCCAGTCGCCGACTGGGAATCCTCCGTCGTGCAAAGTCCTTCCTCGGCCCTCTTGAGCTCCTGACCACTTACAAAGCTTTTGTCCGTAGCCTGATGGAGTACTGCTCTCCCCTCTGGGCTGGTGCTCCTGCCTCCCACCTTTCTCGACTTCACGCTGTCGAAACCAGGGCTTTTAAGATCATTGGCATCTCCCGCAATGAAGCTGAGTCTTTGGGCCTCTCACTCAATCACCGCAGGTTGGTCGGTGGTCTTTCTGTCTTCTACCGACTCCTCTCCAGCCTTGCCCCCCTGCTCTCTCTGCGATTTGTCCCAACCACATTTCCACAGGGCGCTCAAGGTCCGCCAACAACCCCCTTCTGGTAAAACTACCAAAATCACGAATCACTGCTCATCTTCACTCTTTCATTCCTCTTTTTCCCGCCTTTGGAATAAACTTCCTCACTCTATTCTTTCCCATTCTTCCCTTCAGGCTTTCAAAACAGCTGTTCACCACCACCTCTTATCTTCCCCCATCCAAATCCTCGATCTTTTCTACCCCCGATAATCCACCCAAGCCCACTTCCTTCAATTCTCCTGCTTTCCTTCCTGAAAGTCCCTTTAATGTCCATCTTCTCTTCGCCATGTTCCCCGTCCCATCCCCATCCCTCTCCCTTCCACAGTTCACCTGTGTCTGTTCCCCAATGTTTTGTCCCTTCCACTCCCGCCCCTCTTGTCTCATGCCTCCTTGCTGTGAGTTGTGTGTTAGCTCTCATACGAGCCTCGACCAAGGTATAAAAAAAAAAAAAAAAAAAAAAAAAAAAAAAAAGTGCACTCAAACAAAATTATTATTATAATTAAAACTTTTCAGGCAGGAATTTTAAAATATCCACTGTGTCCATTTATTGGTGTTCATGTGTTGTGGTTTTCTACTTCTCCTTGTAGCACTTACTTGATAGTGGTGGAGAGATAGGCCGTGGGATGTGTAGGCAGCTCGCTGAGAGTAGCTTGACATCACTGTGGGTGATGTAAGTTAAGTTGAAGTTTTTATTATCCCCACATTTTTTTGAAAAAAAAAAACGGGAGGATAGTGTAATCGGTTCTGTCTCTCTGTCCGTCCGTCCGTCCGTCATGCCATCTCTTCCTAAACGGTTGTGCAGAAATTCACCAAACTTGGTAGTTATGATCACCGCATGGCATGAAGGTGCAAGAACAGTATCATTTTTGGCCCCACCCCCTGGGGTGACGCATGAAATATGTAACGACATTTTGGATTTGAACCCCAGTTCATGGCCCAGGTGTTTGGGACTTGGGGTCACAGGGGTCAAACAGAAAAATAAAAATTAACTCAAAAATTGATATCATTGTTGGTGGAACTTTTTGCCATCTTACAACTTTGCTCTCTGTCGGTGGGAAGCGTGGGGATATGTGACGGCATGCCATTGACTTCGCTCTGGTTTATTTGTATTTTAATCGTGTGAAAATAAAGTCCTGTGGGAGATGTGTGTTGCCTGGTGTTGGCTCAATGGTTAGGGTGATGGGCTTGGGATCCTAAGATCCTGAGTTCAAACCCCACTCGGCTGTTGAATTAATACCAGGTGGGGTTAACTCTGCCTGTCATCCTTCTGAGGTTGGCAAAATGAGTGCCAGCACGCTGGTATCCTGTGTTGGAGTGGCGACCCGTCCAGGATTGTGTCCAATAGCCAAGGAGTCTGCTTTGGCAGCACCAACCCTCTGAACAGAGTATGGTCCCAATGGATGGGTGGATGGATGGAGACGAGTTGTGCGTTGGCCTGTAAGTGTTCCCACACAATTTGTCTTTGCCGTATTCCACGGTCATCGTTATGCGGGTTCCAGAGACTCCAGGTGGTTTGGGGACTGGCTTGGGTTGAAAGCACATACCTCCAGAGTTAAGTGAATTTGTAAATTATCGGGTATTGTCATTTACACTGATTCTTAAAGTGTATTGAATTGTGATGTTAAACTGAAGCTACTTGCCAATCCAAGCATGCTGGGATCGACTGTCTTTCCGTGCGTGGAAATGCATCGCCTGTGCATCATCATCATCCTCTTCTTTCGTGGCCACAATTATTTCCATGTTCTTTTGAGGTTGGCTGTGGAAAGCTCTTGCTCAAGTCTTTCACGAACCGGCTGGCCATGCCTAACGTTCGATTAAGTCGTTCTAACAGGAATTCGTAATTTGTTCAGGTGGCCAGCGATAGCTCGCCTGCTCTTTGCAAAGGACACCGTGGGATCTTTAACATCCACCAAGTAATTTTGGTCTTGGGGACGCCCAGTGTAGTGCCCATCTGAGGGACGGTACGCGCATTGATGAATCACCCTGCCTATGAAACGCCAGGCTGACAGTTTATAGCCCGGTCGGGATTCAAACCCAGGCCAGACAGCTTAGAGGCGAGTGTGTGTCCCTCGAGGCCATCCCGTCAGCCCGGTGCCTGTGCCTCGTAATATGGCAAATAACCTATCATTTATCACTTCACATTCGGCTTGCAAACAAAAAATATATAATTTTGACTCGTTTCACTTTCACGTGAATTCTAATTATTGTAACTCCTGTCCTTGTGATGTGGTATATCCCTGCATTACTGTCCTCTGGTAGACCCTCCACCTCCTGTTGTTCCCTTCTTCCATGAGCCTCAATGTACTGCTTCTCGTGAGTTTTTCTGCAAGTCAAAGACACACACGGATCCACCTTGGTGTCGATGCATTGCAACGCAATGGACGGTCCTTCAAGTTTCAGCCATTTAAAAAATTTCATCAGAACGGAGGAGTTATTAATTCAACCACCTTGTCTTAACTATCGTTTTAAACAGTATTTTTGTGGAAAGGACTTTGTCGTTCTGTGAATACTGTTGCAATTGAATTGTACCACCTGTATCCCTGTGATTACGTTTCTCAAAGGCAATGACGATGTGCGCCAGGTTTGTTTCTGCTGGAGATGACGGAACGATCATTGTGTGGAATTTTCAGGTACAAATACAACTAAAAGGGCTTTACACAGTGCTGCCTTACACCTATGTTTGCTGACAAGTTGTGCAATGAACCTGACACACATTTTAATATCATGGAAAATATTTTAACCTATTACACAGGCAGCAATTGTATATTTATATACTAAATTGGATCATGCATGTACATTCCAACTCCTTGCAAAGTTTGATATTGAGCCTTATTCATTGTTATGCCAAATGCCAGCCGGACTGGGAACTGACATCATTGCCAAACAAATGGGAAGGACTCGTGAGTGTGGCTGTATTGTAATGTCGGGAATTAGCACCGGGTTTGTGTGATCATGCAATTGTTACCTGCACTAGTTGTTCATTGATGATGACTGGTGACCCTTCTGCATTTTCACACCATTCAGCCTTGACGACTCGAGCTATAACTGAAAGTACATACAAAAACCTTCATTCATTACACAAATTGCTCATCCCTTTATTTTGGCGGTGTATTGAGCCAACCGTTGCCTCGATCGCTCCCGAAAATAAATCCAACCTGGCTTACGTACATGAAGAAAAATATTTCTGACTACTTATGTGCATGTGAAATACATTGTGGTTAGCTCGTATGGATTGCCATTGCTTTGGTCTGTCGGCTGACACCTGAGGCCTGGCTTACCATAGCACCAACATGGTGAACGTATGATTTTCTGGCAGACAGGCCAAGAGCCACTACAAGTAAAGATGACAGGTGACTGCAATTCTCAGTTCTCCAGGGCATCGCTAGATACCTGGCCCCTTCGGCACCCAGCGATGCCGCCTTGCATCACATAGAGTCGGAATTGGGAGGGAGCAGTGTACAATAATTGATTGATTAATTGCATAGTTTAAATAAATAGATAATAATCGTAGAAAAATTAATTTCTTAATCAATTGGCTATTAGCATACGTAAGCCACCAATGTTTCATCCGAATGTGAAAATTTTGTAATAATTGATTAATTATCAATAATTCTAAATACCCTTTATAGCCAAATCACTCGGTCACTGTCGTGTCCGAATATCAGCTTCCAAGCTCAAAAGGTGCCTGAGATATTGCCAGGATGAGAAATAAAATAAACCAATGTCACCCACAGGGTGACCCGTATCTTGCCAAAAGGTGACCACGTGTGACTTCTTTAAGGTCACACTGAGGTGAACAGAGCTGCTATCCACCAGGAGCGACTCCTTGAGGAATATCTGCCTACGAGAGATTCCGATGAGAATCGTTCTACAGAGTAACCATGAAAAATATACTTTTGCCTCATAACGTCAC
Organism: Eptatretus burgeri; assembly: GCF_056783735.1. NCBI lineage: Eukaryota > Metazoa > Chordata > Myxini > Myxiniformes > Myxinidae > Eptatretus > Eptatretus burgeri. Next base: position 97,872,356 of record NC_140969.1, read on the forward strand.
CAAATGACATCATAATGTCTCAAGCTTGACATATCTAGAAAGCACTCAGAGGTGTTAAATTTGAGGTACTACACGATATGGTTCCTAAAACTTGAAAATTTGACCTTGGGGTCAAATATGTTTGACCTGAGGCGCTAACCATGAAGGTCAAGGCCAATCGCCACCAAAAATTAATCAGCTGAGCGTCAGACCATGAACTATATTCCCATGAAGTTTGAAGACGATCCGATCAAAATTACTCAAAAAATAAGGGTTTCGTCGACTCCCCTGATTTGCGACAGTGACCTTGACCTTTGACCTTGACCTTCAAAAGTTTATGTCCTGAAAGGGACCTCTATAGGCCTCTGATATGCGAAGTTACAAAAATTTCCAATGATAACTGTGCTCTGCAGAGTGATTTATACGTGATTACAGACCAAAAAAAAAAACAAACATATGAAGGTCAAGGCCAATCGCCACCAAAAATTAATCAGCTGAGCGCCAGACCATGAACTATATTCCCATGAAGTTTGAAGACGATCCGATCAAAATTACTCAAAAAATAAGGGTTTCGTCGACTCCCCTGATTTGCGACAAAGTGACCCTGACCTTTGACCTTGACCTTCAAAATTTTGTGCACTGAAAGGAACCTCTATAGGCCTCTGATATGCGAAGTTACAAAAATTTCCGATGATAACTGTGCTCTGCAGAATTTTTTATACGTGATTACAGACAAACAAAGAAAAACAAAAAAAAAACCATACAAGCTGACTAACATATCTTGCAAAACTTCGTTTTGGCAAGATAATAAATGAGTAATTAATAATTAAGTAATTAATAAATCAATTGATTGATCAAAAAATAAGAAATATGCTTTTTTCGCTAAAGCACACCTTCACCTTTGTCCTCAAATTTCAGTTTCCTAGCTCAAAGGATTGCTGAGATATCGCCCAGACAAACAAGAAAGAAAAGAATTAATCGATTAACTGATAAATCAATAGTTTAAAAATACCCTTTATCGCCAAATCGCTTGTTCACTGTCACGACCAAATATCAGCTTCCAGGCTCAAAAGGTGCCTCAGATATTGCCCAGATGAGAAAGAAAATAAATCGTTAATAATTAATAAATTAATTGATAAATAAAAAAATAAAAAATACTGTTATTGCCAAAGCATATCTTCACTTTGGTCCCGAAATTTCAGCTTCCGAGCTCAAAGGATAGTTGAGATATCACCCAGACAATCAAACGGAGTAAAAACTGAGTACTCCCTTCCTTTGGCACCTGGAGATGATGTCATGCATCGCCTGGATTTGGAATTGGGAAGGAGCGAGTATTCAAGTAAGGAAAGGAATAAATAAAAAATCAAATTAACGTGAGCAACCCGAGACATTGTGGAAGCACGGTTCATTATTACTTACAATACAATGTGAAGCATACCCTGCTAGTATATATACTGTATATACATTTACATATGTTTTTTTGTATTTTTTTAAGAAGAAGGCGCTTCCAACCAAGAGTAAAAAACTAGATCGACTCCGCTAATTTGAGCAAAAGAGCGAGAGCAGACCCGGGCTCAGGCAACGTTTCGCCGGCTTCGCAGCCAACTTCATCAGGCACAATAGCGTAGGATGGCTGAGATATGGCACAATAGCAGTCTATCCACAACTTTTTGAGATATCGTGCTATATATCGGTTTCGCCCTCTCTCTCGATTGTGAAGAATCACTTTGAAAAAATTATCGGATCCGGATCGTCACCAAAATTGAATCAATTCTTCCTTGTCACACACCCAACTTGTCCACCAAGTTTCATCTGAATCTGTCTACAACTTTTTGAGATATGCTATATGTGGTTTTTTTGGCCCTATCTCTCAATGGTGAAGAATCACTTTGAAAATTCTTGTCGTCAGATCCGAATCTGGATCTTCACCAAAATCGAATCAGTTCGTCCTTGTCACAAACTGAACCTGTTCACAAAATTTCTTCTGGATCCGTCTACAACTTTTTGGGATATCCTGTACACAAACAGACAAACAAACAGACAGAAAGGGAAGTTCACAAGGATATTGTTACGAATTCTGGCCCGCCTGGCATGCGATCGGCTGCGTAACTCCAATCGCAACCGCGTCGCCCACCGGATGGATAATTCAGTCGTGACCCTCCTGGAACGACCGCCAGGAACCAGTCACGGGTGGGGGTTTAAACTCACCACAGCCCAGCCCGCATTCTATCCGCACGAAATAGGGTGAATCGCCGAATGTCGATATACCTAAATACCCATGCGGGTAACCTACCGAGGGGTTGCACCACGCCGCAGGTCGGCTTAGGACACGAACCACTTTAAGCGGTTCGTTCCGTGCTACAGGGATAACCGAGCGGTGTTATCGCCGACCTCGACGGTTCAGTGATTCTTCTTTACTCGGGTGTTCAAAACCCACTACTCATTCCACGATGCAAGATGGCACTTTCAAAGGGGAAATAGGTCACGACGAACGGGATACATTCAAACAAAGCACATATATTTATACAGCACGTATGTACAGCCAAGGCAGCCATGCAATATACAGAAAAAGCATGGAAACAAATGCAATACCACCGAATATGCTTATAGTGTACAGTCACTTAAACAGGTTCTACTTACGGACACAGCGCCACATCATTCACACAGAACAAAAGAAATGACCCCCTCATAGGCAAGGGGGTAGACGGGGTTCGTAAACCTTTATGGCCGTGGATGACCGAATGGGCCCACGAGACCGACGCTGGTTACCTGCACCCTCGTGGTGCGACGGTCGGCGAGCTCTCTCCGGCACTCTCCTCTCGTGTGCGCAGGCTTGCGCGCCCAAGCTGGCAAAGCGGCGCCTTCCATACGTGTCCCAAGAAAAGAAGAAGCCTGAGCTCATGAACTAGCTGCTCGGAGGAGAAGAACCACCACGAACTGAACTGAACACGAGCTGCGAGCTCGACGAGCAGTCACCACGAACTGAACTGAACACGAGCTGCGAGCTCGACGAGCAGCCACCACGAACTGAACTGAACACGAGCTGCCCGAACCGCCAAGAGAAGAGAACTCGACCCCGACCACCAAGAGAGGAGTGAACTCGACCTCGACCACCAAGAGAAGAGAACTCGACCCCGACCACCAAGAGAGGAGCGAGAGCCTGCGTGCGGTCCGCCTTGTATAGCGCGGGGCTCCGCCCTTCGCTCCTCCCCGTTTTCGGCTCCGCCTCCCTTCGAGAAGCTTCTCGAAAAGGGGCGTGTCCTCACTCCGACGACCGCCTCACGCCCCGTGTCCACCAATCGCGAGCAGCTCCTCGCCGCTTCTCATACCAGCCTTGGCGGCGCAAAAACGGCGGGAAAACTCGCACATCATCCCAGTTCTTTTCACTGGGCCTTTCGCTCGACGTTTTTGGATGGTTTTTGTGGTGGAAAGGGTCGTAGCGTGCTCTGTCGGGCCAAAATAATGATAGCGAAAGAAAAACGGGTATCTCAAAGGGTCGCAGCCCTTTAAACAACGGTGGGGACCTATCTGCACATAAACTTAGCGTCATAACTGAGCTGGGGACCTTTATGGTGTATTGTGAATTTCCACAGCCGTAACAATATATTTGTGTAATTAATGATGCAAAAAGTTTGCTTGACATGTGATCTGTTTATTGTGTGTAGACGGGTGAACGACTGTGTGTACTCCATGGCCACACACTGCCCATCTCAGCCCTGGCTACTCTGAGCTGTCCAGTAAACCTTGATATGCTCGATCCCCACCCTCTTCTGTTGCTGTCTGCATCTTCTGACCGCACTATCCATGTATCCTTTCCTGGAAATGATGCGCAATAGATGAGGTGAAGACGGCTACGGGTTTGGTTTGCAAAGGCGTTTCCTTCACACATTCATTTTGCAGATGTGGGATGTGGAGTCTCAAAGCTTGCTGAAAGCACTTGGTGATCACAACTGCTCTGTGAAGGTTTGTAAAGTTACCTGGAATATTCCCGTGTTAGGAAGATCAGCAGCAGATGTCTGCAGTTTTTGATTTAGTTGTCTCCTCACTTTAATTTTGGTGAGGTATGTCCAAATTGTGTCCTTGTCCATGACAAAAATGGCCGGAATAGACATGGAACAGACCCAAAACTGATGAAAGCCCCCCCCCCCCCCATTTACATTGCTTGCTACATTTGAGTATTCGCAAGAACCTCAGCAGAATAGAGAGTTTGCACGTACTATAAACGTCCGACAAAGTTTAATCCCGTGTACGGTGACTCACCTGGCCACGTGAGCTTCAGGCGGCGTTTGTGAGCAGACATCTTCTTTGCCAGTGCTTTGAAGATGGTTTGGGGGACAAAGGGAAGATGCCTCTGAGGGGGCATCTATCTATCATTCTTTATTACACGTGGACAGAGATGGAAAATTCCTCCATTATGTCCATTTTATATATTGTATGGCAGAGTAAATGCCTGCTGTCTTGTCTTTTACATCATCCATTGAAATACTTGTGAAACACATCCTTGGTACGACCTCTGTTGGACGCTCATGGGCAGTGTGAACACCCTGGCAGTGTCTGCTGGTTCTGAGGCGTGAAGACTTGTGGTTGGCTGGGGGTTCTACTCTACTGCTGTGGAACAGAGGAGGAGATCTGCTCTATAAGATGATGGGGAACTTTGAGGAAGGTAAACATAGAATGCATATATTATCTGTTTCCTTGTTTGTTTGTTTTTACCTCCGCCACCGAAGGTGGGCGGCGGTTATCTTTTCACTCCGTCTGTGTCTGGTTGTTTGTCTGTGAACAGGATATCTCAAAAGGTTGTGGACGGATTCTGACAAAATTTGGTGGAGAGTTTGGCTGTGAGACAAAGGCAAAATGGTTCGATTTTGGTGAAGATCCAGTTGCAGATCATATTATTTTTTTTAAGTGCTTCTTCACCATTGAGTGATGAGGCTAAAACCGATATATAGCACGATATCTCAAACAGTTATTCGGACAAAACTTGGTGGATGAGTTGGGAAGATTACAAGAGCAAGCCGATTCCATTTTGCTTCAGGACCGGACCCAGATCTGGTCCATCAGTGGGATACAACACGTAAACTGTTCAGGCTGGTGGATATATTTTTCTCTCCCAAGTGCTGTGCTATTTATTATCCTGCATTTACCTCTTTTTTTTTTTTTTCTCTCCTCAGATATTTGCTCTATGATCGAAATAGCAGACTCTCGTGTGGTGGCAGCAGTTGGGAAGGACTTGGGTGAGTCACAAGGAAATTTGATTCATGAAATCCATATTTGTTATAATGCATTAAGGGGTGGCCTTTTGCCTTCGGTGAGATGCTGTCTTCACTCCCTTATGTGGTCTCAGAGGTTTCATGAACTCATGTGTAATCCATCCTAGAGTTCCTGAACTCGTGTGTAATCCGTCCTCGAGTTCCTGAACTCTTGTGTAATCCATCCTAGAGTTCCTGACCTCATGTGTATTCCGTCCTCGAATTCCTGAACTCGTGTGTAATCCATCCTAGAGTTCCTCAACTCATGTGTAATCCATCCTAGAGTTCCTGAATTTGTGTGAAATCCGTCCTCGAGTTCCTGAACTCGTGTGAAATCCGTCCTCGAGTTGCTGAAATTGTGTGTAATCCATTCTGGAGTTCCTGAACTTGTGTGTAATCCGTCCTCGAGTTCCTGAACTCATGTGTAATCCGTCCTAGAGTTCCTGAACTCATGTGTAATCCGTCCTAGAGTTCCTGAACTCATGTGTAATCCGTCCTAGAGTTCCTGAACTCATGTGTAATCCATCCTAGAGTTCCTGAATTTGTGTGAAATCCGTCCTTGAGTTCCTGAACTCGTGTGAAATCCGTCCTCGAGTCCCTGAAATTGTGTGTAATCCGTTCTGGAGTTCCTGAACTCGTGTGAAATCCGTCGTCGAGTTCCTGAACTCGTATGTAATCCGTCCTCGAGTTCCTGAAATTGTGTGAAATCCGTCCTCGAGTTCCTGAACTCATGTGAAATCTGTCCTCGAGTTCCTGAACTCATGTGAAATCTGTCCTTGAGTTCTTGAACTTGTGTGTAATCCATCCTAGAGTTCCTGAACTCATGTGTAATCTGTCCTCGAGTTCCTGAACTCGTGTGAAATCCATCCTATATTTCCTGAACTTGTGTGTAATCCGTCCTCGAGTTCCTGAACTCGTGTGTAATCTGTCCTCGAGTTCCTGAACTCGTGTGTAATCCGTCCTAGAGTTCCTGAACTCGTGTGTAATCCGTCCTTGAGTTCCTGAACTCATGTGAAATCCATCCTACAGTTCCTGAAATTGTATATAATCCGTCCTCGAGTTCCTGAACTCGTGTGTAATCCATCCTCGACTTCCTGAACTCGTGTAATCTGTCCTCGAGTTCCTGAACTCTTGTGTAATCCATCCTAGAGTTCCTGACCTCATGTGTATTCCGTCCTCGAATTCCTGAACTCGTGTGTAATCCATCCTAGAGTTCCTCAACTCATGTGTAATCCATCCTAGAGTTCCTGAATTTGTGTGAAATCCGTCCTCGAGTTCCTGAACTCGTGTGAAATCCGTCCTCGAGTTGCTGAAATTGTGTGTAATCCATTCTGGAGTTCCTGAACTTGTGTGTAATCCGTCCTCGAGTTCCTGAACTCGTGTAATCCGTCCTAGAGTTCCTGAACTCGTGTGTAATCCGTCCTAGAGTTCCTGAACTCATGTGCAATCTGTCCTCGAGTTCCTGAATTTGTGTGAAATCCGTCCTCGAGTTCCTGAAATTGTGTGTAATCCGTTCTGGAGTTCCTGAACTCATGTGAAATCTGTCCTCGAGTTCCTGAACTCGTGTGTAATCCATCCTTGAGTTCCTGAACTCGTGTGAAATCCATCCTACAGTTCCTGAACTCGTGTGTAATCCATCCTCGACTTCCTGAACTCATGTAATCTGTCCTCGAGTTCCTGAACTCGTGTGTAATCCGTCCTCGAGTTCCTGAACTCGTGTGTAATCCATCCTCGAGTTCCTGAACTCGTGTAATCTGTCCTCAAGTTCCTAAACTCATGTGTAATCTATCCTAGAGTTCCTGAACTCATGTGTAATCTGTCCTCGAGTTCCTGAACTCATGTGTAATCTGTCCTCGAGTTCCTGAACTCATGTGTAATCCGTCCTCGAGTTCCTGAACTCATGTGTAATCTGTCCTCGAGTTCCTGAACTAATGTGTAATCCGTCCTAGAGTTCCTGAACTCGTGTGTAATCTGTCCTAGAGTTCATGAACTCGTGTGTAATCTGTCCTAGAGTTCATGAACTCGTGTGTAATCTGTCCTAGAGTTCATGAACTCGTGTGTAATCTGTCCTAGAGTTCATGAACTCGTGTGTAATCCGTCCTAGAGTTCCTGAATTCATGTATAATCCATCCTTGAGTTCCTGAACTCGTGTAATCCGTCCTTGAGTTCCTGAACTCATGTGTAATCCGTCCTTGAGTTCCTGAACTCGTGTAAAATCCATCCTACAGTTCCTGAAATTGTATATAATCCGTCCTCGAGTTCCTGAACTCGTGTGTAATCTGTCCTCGAGTTCATGAACTCATGTGTAATCCGTCCTAGAGTTCCTGAACTCATGTATAATCCGTCCTTGAGTTCCTGAACTCGTGTAATCCGTCCTTGAGTTCCTGAAGTCATGTGTAATCCGTCCTAGAGTTCCTGAACTCGTGTGTAATCCGTCCTCGAGTTCCTGAACTCGTGTGTAATCCGTCCTCGAGTTCCTGAACTCGTGTGTAATCCGTCCTCGAGTTCCTGAACTCGTGTGTAATCCGTCCTCGAGTTCCTGAACTCGTGTGTAATCCGTCCTTGAGTTCCTGAACTCGTGTGTAATCCGTCCTTGAGTTCCTGAACTCGTGTGTAATCCGTCCTTGAGTTCCTGAACTCGTGTGAAATCCATCCTACAGTTCCTGAAATTGTATATAATCCGTCCTCGAGTTCCTGAACTCGTGTGTAATCCATCCTCAACTTCCTGAACTCGTGTGTAATCTGTCCTCGAGTTCCTGAACTCGTGTGTAATCCGTCCTCGAGTTCCTGAACTCGTGTGTAATCCGTCCTCGAGTTCCTGAACTCGTGTGTAATCCGTCCTCGAGTTCCTGAACTCGTGTGTAATCCGTCCTCGAGTTCCTGAACTCGTGTGTAATCCGTCCTCGAGTTCCTGAACTCGTGTGTAATCCGTCCTCGAGTTCCTGAACTCGTGTGTAATCTGTCCTCGAGTTCCTGAACTCGTGTGTAATCTGTCCTCGAGTTCCTGAACTCATGTGTAATCCGTCCTAGAGTTCCTGAACTTCATATTATTCTGTTTAAAAAGGTACTTCCATTTAAAGCTGCAGTGTGCAGAGCTTGTGAAAGATAAAACCATCCATTGCAAAAAAACAGTCTGCTACTACAGCGCAGCACACAGGCAAGCAGGTCAACCTTTTATTTATTTATTTATCTATTTATTTATTTATTAGCAATGCCAGCCCATTTCTTGGGAACGAGGTCGTTTTTCTTTTTTTTTTGTATACAGTCAAGGCTCCTTGATGAGAACAACAGAACAAAAGTAACAGGAGAGGGAGAGGGGGAGAACACCAACAGGGGAGTTGAAGGACAAAATAGAGGGGACTTGAACAAACAATGGGCCTGGGGAGGAATGGGGACAAGAACGGATGTATAGAAATTTTCGAAGGAGAAGGGCTTGGAGTTGGTGGGGGGTTGGTGGGGGGGGGGAGTGGGTTAATTAGGGTAGGAAATATGGTTTTGAATTGGGGATGATCTGAGATGGTGATGAACAGCTGTCGTGAAGACATGGAGGGAAGAATGAGACTGAAGAGAATGTGGGAGTTTGTTCCAGAGGCAGGAAAAAAAGAGGAAAGAAAGAGTGAAGGTGAACAGTGATTCTTGATTTTGGTAGTTTGACCAGAAGGGAGTTGCTGGCAGACCTTGAGCACCCTGCAGATATATGTGGGGGGACAGATCACAGACAGATCAAGAGGGGGGGGAAGTGGGTGAGTGAGGCCGGAGAGGAGACGGTAGAATACAGAGATACCACTGACTTGTCTGCGATGGGAAAGTGATCGGCCCATAGAATAGGCCCAAAGATATTTACCCTAATTTTGACAACTCTTGAATAGTGCAAGTTCGGAGGAAAAAAATACATCAGTGGTAACAGCTTTAGAGAAGGGGGATTAGTCTGTCAAGTGTTATTTTAAATTTCTCTACATTTTAATGTGATTGCTCATGAATACAAATACCTGGGTTGTCTCAGTTTGAAATGATTTTATCGATGTATACACTTGGCTTGCAGTTTTGCACTCTTTTGATTCCAGATGTTTTGTTTTGTTGCTGTTCTTTGCAGCTGTGTACCGTTTGGCCTTTTGCTCTTTCAGTGAGTCAGCAGCCCAGTGGGGTTTGCGAGAACTGGCAATGCTGAAATCGCATTCTGATGATGTTCACTCACTGTTGCATGTCAGTGGTAGGTCTTGTCTCAACGACACATTGATGCCATTTCTCAAGTATTGGGAATAAGTAACGGGTCTTGCAGATTATTAGCTGACAGAACAGACTGGGATGAGAATAATCAAGTTGACTTCTGAGTTCCTGGCTATTCCACTCCATCTTCTTGCCTCCCCAGACGGGTGCTTTGTGAGCGGTTCACTGAGTGGTGAGATGGTCGTGTGGAGCGGTGTTAGCCTCGTGGCTTTACAGAAGATAAAAGTAGATGAGGACACTCCAGGAAAATGTCTCGAGCATAATTCCCAGCTCTATCCTTCAGGCATTTACTATCTGAGCAGCTCTCGCCAGGTGAGCAGTCTTCCAGCCTTGTGGGGGTTTGTGAGGGGAGCAATCCATTCAGTCAACTCCCTGAGGACAAAGGCCAACATACAGAATATAAGTGGTGCTTCATTTGAACTTTTAAAGAAAGCCTCAAGCCTTGTATTTTTTCACTTGATTGCAGTCGTACACTTATTTGGTTTAATTTAATGCATGACTTTCCCTCAGGTAAATTGCTGCTTAGCAACAAAAACAAAGGTCTAAAGTATCTAAATCGGGTCAAGGGGTCTTAAGGGTGTAAAGGTTGAATGGGTTTAAGGGGGTATAAAAGGTCCAAAGGGTCGAAAAGGTGTAAGGGCTCTAAAGGTCTAAAAGATATGTTCCAATAGTCCATAATTAATAGACTTGCTCACGGTCCAACTCAAACAGTACTTAATTAATGGACATACTCATGTGGATCGACTGAGGATACACCTCGACAAGGATTCACCATCCACCAGTGTTTTTAGGTTTTATATACAGTTTATGAGCTCCGACAATAAAGTTGCAGGATTAAAGCAATTTAAAATTTTATTGCAAACTTCCCAATTATGTTTGTTAGTCACCTTCAAAGTAATCTCCTTGGGAGTCTATACATGCTTGCCAACGCCGCTGTCATGCTTCAAAGCACCCTTAGAAGTCATCGGTCATTGCTCTCTGGATCTCTTCCATTGATGCAACGTGTTCCTTTTGATGGCATTTCAGATGTCAGTCAGATCAGACCAACAATTTCACCTTTGACATTTTCATCCTTTTGGCAATCGATGGGCATCCCGACCACACATCATCATTTACGTCCATTCTCCCTTCTGCAAACCTCTTGGCCCACTCAAACACAAGTGATCTTCACATTGTGTCTTCCCGTACACCAGCTTCAACTTGTTGAAATTGGCTGTGCCACTTTTGTTTAGTTTTACCAAAAACTTTATGATTATTCTCTGTTCCATAAATTTGTCGTTCATCTTTAGAACACAATTGCAACACTTAAACTTTTAACAAAACTCTAGTATAGCTACAAAACACAACCGATCGATACAACGTCTAACACGTTACTGACAGGAATCATTGTGATGCACGTCCAATTCCGAAACCCAAGCCAGTGCTGCCACCTGTTGAGAAAAAGACATCAGTCCTGGAACTTTAGTGTCAGACCTCATGTATATATGGATACAAACAAACATGACATAATAATGACCGAAGCTTTTCGTGCTGCACTCTTTAGGGTAAAAAATTGCAGCAAGTGAAGAAGGAAGTGAAGGCGCGTGCTTTATCGGCAGGTCTCAATAAGGTAGACGCTGATTGGTTCAGCCGTAATGACATCACGGATAATGTGAACGCCCATTGGTCGGCTCATCATCTTCACCTTGCTCCCATTGGCTGGAGCAGAGTTCGCCGATGATTCACGTTTGCAACCGCATCCTGGATAGAGGGGGGCGGGGGATGGGTTTCCCCTAAGGTCCATTCACCATTTGTTCCCGGACTTCCCTTGATCTTTCCATGCTGAAAGAGACACAGAGATCGTACAAATTCCTTTTGACGACATAATATTGGATCGGCGGTAAGGATGAAGGTTGCTTCCAACATACGTAAATGAAACGAGCTCCGACCTCGGCTCAATATCTCCCGGTAATTAAACCACGTAACCTTGGCATAAACGGTATCAGACGGAGGACCCAAAGTCGCTTGGTCAAGTTATTGATGTTCCCGGTTGATTGGAGACCCGCCTCGTCACGAAGTTATTCGTGTGCGACGGCCTGTGATTCCGTAGAGTCTGGTGGGAACCCGAGGCAGCTCACCCCTCATGGTCTTCTCGCCCGCGAGCCTGGGTCCGCAACAGTATGTATGTATATATATATATATATGTATATATATATATATATATATATATATATATATATATATATATATATATATATATGTATATATATATATATATGTATATATATATATATATATATCAAGTGAATCAGATGAAAATTGACGATTTATGTGGCCGTGACTTTTGACCATTTGACCTCAAAAACAATCGGCTTCCAGCTTGTCACGACCTCCACTCGGTGGTTAAGTTTCTTGAAGATTGTAATAAAAATGCAACCTGTAGGACGTAGGTGATTGACATGCAAACAAACAGATGAACCGACAGACCGAGAGACTAGACCAACCAATATATTTGTGAATCTTCATTTTCACAATTAACAAACCTCTCTCTTGGGTAAGTTACCATTCAGCTCGGTGATTTCTTCTTTATTACGTACCACCATATTCGACCTTTAACTTTAAATTATTTTGATTATAATATGCCATGAAGCATTTTGCTTTGCAGCTCCTGTTTGCCGCAGTGGGTTGCGGTGTGTGCGTGTATGACCTGGTTACTCAGAGGGTGGTTGCATGGCGTGGTGCAGCCCATGGCTCCCGTGTTACTGCCATTACTGGCTTGCGTGACAGGTTGGTCAGCATGTTTTTGTTTGCATTACTTCATTCATACAAAACATGTTTTGAGCTGTCTTCGTGGGACAAAAGACAGGGGTTTGTTGTGGTGTATCAAAATATATGATGAACATCGGACTAGAAGTTGGCAAAGGTGTACCGTACTTAAAGTATTGCACCAAAATTGAATATATTGTTCCAAACTGATGTTAATTTTTTAGAGAACTTGCCTGTGCATTTGAAGGTTGATGCTCTGTCGAGAATCAAACCTTTCTTCTTCATCTTCTTCTTATTCTCCTCTTCTCTTTATAAGGGGTGAGGTCTGATGGCACCAAGCTTCTGCCCTGCCCTGACTACGATACTCCTCCACCTCCCTCTGTCCTCAGCCAACTCTCTCTCTTCTCCAACCACCCCTACCTTACTGTTATCCCCCACCCCCAAAAACAATTCCCCCATCTCAACTGTGATCTACCTCTTTTCCTTCGATCTTGCTTCGTCAACCTATCCGCTCTTTTTGTCATTCTCTCTTCCACCATCTGCACCATGTGTCCAGCCCATCTCAGCCGGCATTCACCAACCTCCCCGTCAAGCTCATCTGCACACCAATCTCTTCCCTCAGTTCATCCATCCTCCTTCTATCCAGCAATCCTCCTGACCCAGTTGTTCTTGCAAACCTGCAGCCTCTGTTGCTGTCTCTCTGTCAGTGCCACCGTCTCCAGACCGTAAAGGTAGGCCGGCATTACACACGACATCAGAACGTTCCCTTTCAATTTCCTTTATCCTTCCGCCTGCCATTACTCTCTCCACCCTCGTTCATGCATTCACATCCACCTGAATCCTCCCCCGCACCTCTGCCTCGTACTTACCATCCCCGATCACTGTTCCTTCCAGATATTCAAGCATATTTCCCTGTCTGATCTCCTTCCCCTCTAACCTGATATTCATTTCTTTTCTCTGCTGCCCGACCCACATCGTCTTGGTCTTCTCCATATTCATCTTCAGCCCATTTTCTCCAATGCCTCCTCCACTCCCCCATTACTTCCACCCACTCTCCACCACAACAGCCAGATTGTCCGAATGCAGCATCCTCCCCATACTACCCCTCATGCTCACCTTCCTGCTTACCAGCTCCATCACCATGATAAACACGAGTCGGCTGAGAGCGCTTCCCTGCCTCAAACCGATGGTCACACTGAACTCCTCAGACATCAACTCATCATTAAACTAGGACCAACCAAAACTCGTCCATTCGTTCCTTTGTACATCCCTTCCACCAACCTAACTTCTCCTTTCGGCACTCCCATCCGTCTCAGTATCACCATCTGTCTCTCTCTCTCTCTCTCTCTCTCTCTCTCTCTCTCTCTCTCTCTCTCTGTCTCTCTGTCTCTCTGTCTCTCTGTCTCTCTGTCTCTCTGTCTCTCTGTCTCTCTGTCTCTCTGTCTCTCTGTCTCTCTGTCTCTCTGTCTCTCTGTCTCTCTGTCTCTCTGTCTCTCTGTCTCTCTGTCTCTCTGTCTCTCTGTCTCTCTGTCTCTCTGTCTCTCTGTCTCTCTGTCTCTGTGTCTCTCTGTCTCTGTGTCCAGGCCTTCTCTATGCCCACAAATCCCAATGCCGTCTCACCTTGCACCAGCTATCTCATCGCGAACATCCCATCCATCGTCCCCCTACCCTTTCTAAACCCTTGCTGCTCTTCTCCGATCTCCGTCTCCACGCTCTTCCTTATCCTCCCATCCAGAATCCTCTCCAGCACCGTCATGACATGAATCAGATTCAAGATTGGAATTTGTTTAGGTTGATAGGAATCCGCTTTGGTGCATTACAGCAATCAAACGTCATTTTATAGTTCGTCCAACAAAGCAGAGACCGATTACACATACAGTATACAGGAGGCAGTAAGTGCATATCGGAATATCAAGTGTGTCAATGTATTTGCTCGCCTGGTGTTGGCTTCGTGGTTAGGGTGGCGGCTTGGGATCCTGGGGTCCTGAGTTCTAAGCCCCGTTGGCCGCTGAATTAATACACCAGGGGGTTGACTCAGCCTGTCATCCTTCCGAGGTCGGCAGAATGAGTACCAGTGTGCACTGCATCAGCGACACAGTCGCGCTTCCAAGAAGTGATAGCTACCCCGGCAGCTGAGCTACCATACGCAAGAAGAAGAGGAAGAATGTATTAGCTAAATATTAAGTGTGAGGTTTTCTTCGATGAAGTGCCAAATAGGTGACTGTTTACAGCGTTCTTACTGCTTTTGGGAAGAACCTGTTTTTAAAGCGCGCTGTTCTGGTGGTAAGTGATGTGTAGCGTTTTCCGGAAGGTAGAAGTTGAAAGAGGTTACGTGTGCTGGGTGAGAGCGGTCATCAATGATCATACTTGCTCGTTTGATGGACCGTTTCCAGTGCAAGGTGGAGATGGAGGGGAGTTCACAGGCAATTATTTTTTGCAGAGTTACAATGATCCTTTCCAGTCTTTTCTTTGTAATATGTGCATTAGTGTTTCCATACCATACTGTAATTGATGAGGTCAGAATGCTCTCCATTATCACCGTGGAGAACTGTACCAGCAGCTGGCGATTCACTTTCAACTTTCTGAGTCGCGTCGAAAGTAGATTCGTTGCTGCGCTTTCTTGATCATGTCATCTGATGTTGATGTTCCATTTCAAAGTGTTGGTGATGGTCGTGCCAAGTAATTTGAAAATTTACGTCTATTGTTTGGCCCTCAATGTCGACAGCAGTTCTGAGGTTTTTATTACGTCTGAAGTGTCAAGTATTCCCTCCATCCATTGGGACCATACTCTGCACAGAGCGTCGGTGCTGCCGAAGCAGTCTCCTGGGCTGTTCGGCACAATCCTGGATGGGTTGCCACTCCGCTGCGGGATACTCGAACGACTCGATCATCCCAGCAAGCTGATAATTTTTGCCGACCTTGGAAGGATGACAGGCTGAGTCAACCCCACCTGCTATTAATTCAACGGTATTTTCAGGATTTGAATTCAGGACCCGAGGATCCCAAGCTTGCCACCCTCACCATTAGGCCAGGCATATAAGTCTAATATTATTTCTTTGGTTTTTGAGGCGGTCAGCAGATGATTGTTGTCAGAGTCCCATTTGATTGCCCCACAAACTTCCTGGCCGTAGTTTTCCTCGTTTTCGTTTGTAATGAGTCCAACGATTGTGGCGGAGTGATCAAGAGAGGGTGAAGAGTGAAAGAAGCAAGGGAGAGAGAACACAGCCTTGCAGAGCGCCCGTGCTGAGAGACGAGGGGTGTGATGTCATTTTGTCTACCTGGACAACCCGACGTCCGTCAAGCAGGAAGTCCAGAATCCAGTGGCACATAAAAGTGTTGATGTTCAGTTCAATGAGTTTATCGAACAATTTGAAGGGGTTTATGGTGTCAAAGGCCGAGCTAAAATCAACAAAGAGAATGCGTACATATGAATTTGGTGTGTGTGGTGACGTGCCAAGTTCACTGCGTCGTCAACAGACCTGTTCACTCGGTAAAGCAAATTGCAGTTGGTCAAACTGGTGGGACATGCTGGATTTCAAGTAACCGAGAACCAAGCGTTGAAATGATTTCATGGCCACTGATGAGGACGATAGGTCTGTAGTCGTTGAGCCATGAGATTTTGGAAGATTTAGGAATTGGTATGATTGTTGAGTATTTGAAGCATCTTGGAACTTCGCATTGTTGAAGGGAGGTGTTGAAGATGTCTGTGAAGATGTGTGGCGAGTTGGGCGGCGCGGGTCGTTAGCACCGAGGGGGAGAGATTATCATGTCCTGCTGCTTGCCTTGTGTTTTGCTTTTTGAAGATGGTGCTCACCTCGTATAGTTGGATGGTGAATGGCAAAGAGAGGGGTCGAGAGGTTGCTGGTGACGATTGTGGTGGTGGCGGTCACTGGCATGGCGCAGCATTGGGAATTGTCGAATCTCCTGCGAAACTCATTGAGCTGGTCCGGGAGCGTGGGGTCGTCACTAATCGTGGGTGGGCGTTTTTTTTTTTTTCTTGTAATTTTTGATTCTTTCAAGGTCTTGCCAGATGCTGCAGAGGTCGTTTGCGTTGAATTTCTCCTCGGGTTTCTTTGTGTAGTTAACCTTCGTCTTGGCGATTGCTTTCCGCAGTTCGTACTTGGCAGTTTTGTATTGCGTCCCGTCACCATTAATATATGCAGAGTTCTTTTTCTTGAGCAGTTGTTGTAAGTCCTTCGTAAAGCAAGGCTTATTGTTGGAATACGAGGTCATTGTTTTCGATACAATGCATATGGTTTCACAGAAGCTGATGGATGATATTTCAGTGTCTGAATATTCGTCCAGATTGTTGCTTGCAGCACTGAAGGTATTCCAGTCTGTGCACTCGAAACACTCCAACAGACTTTCCTTGGCATCTATCGTCCATATCTGCACTGTTTTGGTCTTCAGTTTTGATGTTTTTAGTTTTTGCCTGTACGACGATATTGGATGGATCATCGTGTGATCAGAGCTGCCCAGAGGGAGTCGTACTGTAGCAATGATCCAGGATTTTATTCCCTTTGGTGGGGCACTTGGTTTGCTGCTTGTCGTTGGAGAGATTGTGGGTCAGCTTGGTGTGGCATAATGCCCCTGCACTTCCCCGGATCTTGAACATCTCCTTTTCCCTTCCATATCGGGGCACAATTAACCCTGTCCTCCAATCCTCCGGAATTCAACCCGCTCTCAAACATATATTCAACAGCCTGTTCGTTCAACTGCCTCTGACTTCTCCCGCTGCAATGATCATTTCCGTACACACCTCATCAATGCTTGGCGCTCTTCCCTTCTTCATCCTCTTCAATACCGTCCTCACCTCCCTCCTCTGTGATCTACACCAACTCCACATTCCCCTTTGCATAACACGGTAGCTCCAGCTCACCGTTGCTTCCTTCCCGGTTCAACAGCTCTTTCAAATATCCTTCCCACACCTTCAATACTGCCCCTTTCTGTCACTAGCCTCCTGCCGCCGTCCTTAATCACCGCCTCTGCCCCACTCCCCTTCCCCTTCATGTCCTTACTATCCTCATCCCTGTCACAAGCCCATCTATAGAATCATCTTTCTCCCACCATCCTCTTCCAACCTGTTGTACACCTACTCTTCCATATCATTCCCCACCTTATCTACAACTCTCCTTGCTACTTTCTTCGTCCGCCCATACATGTGCAGCAATCCCACATCTGGCTGCCTCCCTCTATCCTTGATCTTCTTCAGCCTCTTCCAAACCTCCTCCTTTTCACCAACTGCCTTCGCTACCTCCTCTGTCTACCGTACGTGGTTTCTATCCCTCAACGACGCACCCTTTCCTAACGTCCTTCCACACAAAACTTCTGCAGTTCTCCTAAACACCTCTCCATACTTCTTCCACTCCTCCTCCAAACCTTCATCCTCTTCATTAAGTTGATCATACTTGGCCCTCATCCTCTCCTTGTACTCTACGACAGTAGAGTATTGGCCCACAAGCCAAGTTTTTTTGTGTCGGGCATCCTGCTTTGACCTCTCACCGAGATCGGTGATGCTGACAAGGCCGTGGTTGATGTGGGTCTGGTGATGATGGTGACTTTTTCCATCTAAACTAGCACTGATGACCTGGGTAATCATTATTTAAGAAAAAAACATATAAGACAGATTACAGAGGGATAAAACGGTTCCATCAAAGGAAATGCGCTTTTAGACACACGCATGCCGGTCAGGAATACAGCAGCTTGCCACAATTACATTCCCTCACACTTATGCTAATACATACACCAAAGGAAACAACTATCATTATACTGTGCAAGGTTACCCCCTAGAAAGCATTCCCACAACAACATGTCGAAGCAGATTGTGCCCCTGCAAGTGCACTCCTTCACAGGACTCTTACCTTTCTTGCTTCTCAGTGATTTGCTGGTGTCAAGCTCTGAGGATGGGACAGCACATCTGTGGAAGCTGCAGCCTTACACAGCACAGAGTGCCTTTTTGTCATACGCCGGTAATTTCCCGAATTCCACATTGCTCGCAAAATCTTCGCGACATTCGGAATAGTTAGCTATGTGAGAGTTTAAAATCGTTTCTTTTGTAGGGGTCTTCAATTTGTTGAGAGGACCAGGCTTTTCTGGACAAATCCCCGTGACAAATCGTTGGAATCTCGAACTGGAAGGAGATCTGGTTGGGCACTCTGGGGCAGTTGAGGTATGTGGAAACATGTTTACCGACGTGGGGAGAAGAGTAATCGAGTCGTCTTTTTTTCTCAAAGGCTTTGATCGTTGAAGCGTTGTAGATTTCGCAAACCAAAAGCCACTCCTGAAAATCGACTTTGTTTTTGCTTTCCTTTCATGAATCTTAAATCTGTGCTGGATATTTTATTTCCACCAGGCCCTCTTGGACCTAGGAAGCTGGGGACTGGTCACCTGCTCAGCTGATCACCTGCTTATCATCTGGCGTAATGGTGATACCTGGCCTGATGTTATTCACTCTCGGGAGGATCATCAAGAAGCAAAGTTTATGTCCACCAAGAAGGAAAAAGTCTGACATGACGGTGTAAGGAATGCGAGGCCATTATTATATGCTCTCCCTCTGCACATTTTAAAAACAAAGAATGTTTATTTTATTTCTCGTAATTGTGTGATAAATGCGTGAAATTTGGAAACGAGTCGTGTTACTACAAGGCTTGCCAACAGCCTGAGTTTGAAAATACATTTCCGAGAACTTGGTTGATTAGTGGGGTATGCTTACACATTGTGAGGAATAATGAACCGTGCTTCACCATTATCTCAGGTCGCTCGCCTGCATTTGTTTTTTTTCATTTATTTATTTTCATTAAATTTTTTTAATTTATTTATATTGTTGTAGATTTCCCGCCCGTCAGCGTGCGAACGACCGCGTCTAACCAATCGCTGTCGCTTCGCCCACCGAACGGACAATCCAGTCGCGGCTTTCCGGATCAACGCCGGAAACCAGCCACGGGTGTGTTTTTAACAACACCACAACCTTGTCCGCACTCTACCCACGCTACAGGGTCCGATCGCCAAATCTTCGATTTACCGAATTATTCGCGCTGGGAGATTACCGAGAGATTGTACCTCAACGGGACTGCTTGGAAACGAGCCGCTTAAGCAGCTCGCTTCCTTTTGGGATAACCGAGCGGGGTATTATCGCGCAGTCCCATTGGACCCGATTGCTTTACCAACTATATTCCGAGTGCAAGATGGCAGCTCAATTAAGGGAAGAAGATGCAACGAACAGGTTTACATTCACACAAGGACATTTATTATAATAAAGCACGTATGCAATTAAACAAGGCAAAACACGTATGCAATTATACAAGCAACAAAAGCACGACAAAAGAACTACGACCGTCTATACGAAATGCAATGCAAACATTTACAGCACACCAAGCACTTAACAATTTCCTACTTATTAGACGGGCCCACGGACACACACACCCAAGAAATGGTGGCAGAGGCCTTTAATAACGAGCTCCAGCTCGGAGGATAGGTGAGCTGAAACCCAGAACCTATCTCGAACCTCTCCACCTCGTGTGGTCTTCAAGTTGTTCGGACCCGGGCTCCAGCGAGAGCGAGATGGATCCAATCGCCGTGAGCCGCGATCCTTCCCGAGCTCCCGCGAATCCTCCCGCGCTTCTCAACACGTGCTGGTGAGACGAGGCGCTGATCCTTCCCATCGATGCGTCGCTTCCCCGAGGAACCACCTCCAAGAAGAGGTCGATGAGTCGCACCAAGCTGGGAACCAAAATGGAGAACAAAGAGCTCCACGAACCAAGAAGAAGAAGAAGCCACCATTCGCAGCTCGAGCCGAGCAACCGGCTCAACTTCCTTCCAAAAACAAAGCATTTCGAAGCAAAAAGCTCTCCCGAGCCAAACAGAAGCCGAAGCTCACTGAACCACCAAAGCAAAAAGCCTCCTCCCGAGCCAGGCCTCAGCCAAAGCTCACTGAGCCAGCCGAAACAAAAAGCTTCCGAAGGCCTCAACCCAAACCCAAGCCAAACAGGACCCGAAGGTCTGCTGAACGACTCCTCTCTGCCGAAGCAAAAAAAAAGCTTACTCATCAAGAACAAAGAAAGGATCTCATCCTTATCCTTCTCCGCCCCCCTCCCCCCACGCCCGGCGTGACTCATGCCCTCGTGATCCATCCACCGCTCAACCACGGGTGGGAGGGAGTTGTTGACATCATGAGTCACGGGACGGCAGGGTTCTTCTTCCTCTTCGCAGAAGAGGGGGAGGGACATCTCTATTGTTCGTTCCCTAACTATTAAATCGATCCGCAGCGCATCTAATCGATTTCTGAACATTTAAACAATGGAAGGTGAGCTATCTAGGGAACAAGCACTTATCGACATAGCTGACTAAAGGAACCTGTATGTTGTGTGCAATCGAATTCCCAAATTCGTAACAATATTTTAATTTACGGATGCTTTCCAACGGTTTTGTAATTTTTTTTTTTTCCTGGTGTATCGGCTTCGATGTCCATCGGCACGCAAAAATTTCAGCTTTGTACGTCACCCGGAAGATACCGATCTTTAATATCAGTGAGTAGTTAGAATGAGCTTTATATGTATAATAGTTACGAGGGGGTAATGCTTACAATTGTGACGTAATGCCCGGATTGGTCTACAGACCAACTCGCCTTTCCAACGGCCGATGTCACGTGGCCATGCTCGAGCTTCTTCTTCACTTTAACATCTGCCGTGACAAATGTGGGTGGATACTCGCCAAAACGTCGGCTTTTTTCAATTTTAAACTCTTACCGAGCATATAATATGTTTACCCTCACCCACCTCGCTGTTTTGGAATAAATTTAAAAGGTAAAACTTTTGTGTTTTTGTTTAATTTACACTGTAGTGTATTTACATGTTTATTTTTTCAAGGTCAACATATACTATATATTGTTGCAGACCCGGAGTCACGGGGGTACTACGAGGGTGGAAGGTATCCCTGGTTCTCATCGGACTCACAGAGAATCGCAGGCCGTCGCAGACGAAAAACTTCGTGCCGCGGCGGGTCGCTGAACGACCGCGAACGCCAGTAGCTTGACCATGTGACTTAGGGTCCTCCGTCTGACACCGTTTACCGAAGAACCCGTGATCTCCTTATCGGAGAATCGCGCCCTCGGCAATTATGCTATTATCTTTATTGGATCATGATTAATGCAGCCGAGCTTTCTGCTAGCACAATGCCAGATTGACACGAGAGCGCATTAGTGGGGAATTAGAAACCTCCCGGGTAATCTACATACGGACATTGCTCTACCAATGGAAGAAAGAACAACCACGGGCAGATTGGAAACATAACAAGAAGAATTTATTTAAAATGGGCGATGAGGGGTACGGGAAAGAGGGATGGAAACTTAAGAGCTTTAATGGCGTCAAAGAGAAACAGGGGCAGGAAAAGGGGAAATGCAATAAAAACGAGTAGGGCACTCAGTAGAGCGCATACCTCCACCCCGTAATGCCAGATCCACGAGAATATTTCTGGCCCAATACATTTTTGAAACATCATGCCAGATATTGTTTCTGAGCCCTCTCTCTCTCTCAATGGTGAAGAATCACTTTTAAAAAAATGATCAGATTTGGATCCGAATCTGGATCTTCACCAAAATTGAATTGATTCTTCCTTGTCACACACCCAACATATCCACCAAGTTTCATCAGAATCCGTCTGGAACTTTTTGAGATATCGTGCTATATATTAGTTTAGCCCGATCTCTCAATGGTGAAGAATCACTTTAAAAAATGATCAGATCCAGATCTTCACCAAAATTGAATTGATTCTTCCTTGTCACGCACCCAACATGTCCACCAAGTTTCATCAGAATCCGTCCACAATTTTTTGAGATATCGTGCTATACATCATTTTGGCCCTATTTCTCCATGGTGAAGAATCACTTAAAAATTCTAGTAGCCGGATCTGGATCCAGTTCTTCAACAAAATTTTATCAGTTCATCCTTGTCACATACCCAACCTGTCCATAAAATCTCATCCTGATCCGTCCCCAACTTTTTGAGATATCCTGTAAACAGAAAAACAAACAACAAATGAAAAATCACTCATCGAGTGACAACTTGACAAAAACAGCACAAAGTAGAATGACACTCGGTAGAGCACATACCTCTGCCAGGTGGAACAGTTTACGTTTTGTATCCCACTGATGGGCTCGATCCAAACCAAAATCCAATCCGCTTGTTCTTGTCACCTATTCAACTCATCCAACTTGTTTTGTCGTAACTCGTCCACAACTTTTTGTGATATAGTGATGCATTTAGGTTTTGTCCCGATCTATTTCAGAAATTAGGCCTGTGTTGACCTTTTGACCTTAACATTTAAGGAATTAGGACTATCACATCGGAGGCTGTCAGCCAAAGTGAGGGCTTGTGGAGTGGCTAGTCAGGGAGCTAATTGGATTGCAAACTGGTTTAGATTAGTGGTAGAAAGTAAAGAGTTGCTGTGAGTGGGAGGATGTCTTGCTGGTAGGATGTAAGTAGTGGGGTAAACAATATTTAAATCAATGATTTGGAGATTGCGGTGAAGAATATGCTTTCCAAATTTGCAGATAACACAAAGCTTGTAGGTAAGGTGGATAGCATAGGGGGTGCTGATCAGATTCAAGAAAGTATTGATACTCTTGGATGGAAAATAATTGGATTGGATTGGAGGATGGAGGATGCAAAAGATTGGAGGATGTAATTTCACCTGAGCAAGTGTAAGGTGTTGGGGATGGGAAAGAATAATAAAAATAGACATTACAGGATGTAAGGGGTAATTTTGTAGCGTGTCCCTCAGGAGAAGGATCTGGGGGTGGTAATAGGTATGGGAGGTAAGCAGGTAGCACAGTGCCAGTCAGCTATAGGTAAAACAAATAGGGTTTTAGGCTGTATAAGGAGGGGGATTGGAGGATTCCCCTGCCAGCCCCACCCATTCTGCCGCCTGACCGGGTATTCAATCATTTGGTCCTTCCGGCTGTTGTCATGAATAGAGCTCCACACTTAATATGGGGGAATCCCTTCTACCCTCATGCTCCTGGGTTGAACCCCAAACGTCCAACAGTGTTCATGGCACAAAGCAAGGGAATGGGACAATCATTTCAGGAAGACTGGGTCGTGTCTTAGTTCGTTTGCCAGTCATTTTGTGTGGAGGGGAATAAACAGGGATTTGGGAAACGAAATACAGTACAGGGGAAGACGGCAATAAATTACATTACAGGGTAGACGTCCATACAGATGAACAGACAAACAAAGACTTTGTTGGGCTTTAAACAATTAAGGGGAATGGGAGAATTTGGCGTACGTTCCAGAATTCTGGTGTACGT
>NC_140969.1:97903357-97990857 GCF_056783735.1 Eptatretus burgeri
ATGAGATCAGACTGGAGTCTCCATGGACTATGATGTTCGCGGATGACATCATGATCTGTAGGGAGAGGAGGGAGCAGGCTGAGGCGAGCCTCGAGAGGTGGAGATACGCACTGGAGAAAAGGGGAATGATAGTCAGTAGGAGTAAGATGGAGTGCATGTGCGTAAATGAGAGGGAGCATGGTGGTATGGTGCGGTTGCAAGGAGTTGAGATGGGGAAGGTGGATTGGTTTAAATACTTGGGATCAACTGTCCACAGTAACAGAGAGTGTGGGAGAGAAGTGAAAAAGAGAGTGCAGGCAGGATGGATAGGATAAGAAATCAGTATATTAGAGGGACAGCGCAGGTAGGATGGTTTGGAGACAAAGTGAGAGAGGTGACATTGAGATGGTTTGGACATGTGCACAGGAGGGAAGCAGAGGTTCATGCATACGGTGAGGGCGGACATGCGGGTGGTTGGAGTGTCAATGGAAGATGTGGAGGAAAGAGCGAAATGGAGACGGTTGATCCGCTGTGGCGACGCCGAACGGGAGCTCGCCCAAAGAAGACACACACGTGTGTGTGTGTGTGTGTGTGTGTGTGTGTGTGTGTGTGTGTGTGTGTGTGTGTGTGTGTGTGTGTGTGTGTGTGTGTGTGTATGTATGTATATATATATATCTTCTTCTTTTCGGCTGCTCCCGTTTTGGGGTCGCCACAGCGGATCATCCGTATGATCCGCATCGTGATTTGGCACATGTTTTACGCCGGATGCCATTCCTGACGCAACCCTGGTCGCCTCTTATGACACAGGGATATGGTACACCTATTTTAACCAGGGTATACACCGACCCAGTACACTGGTACTCACTTTGCCGACCTTGGAAGGATGACAGGCTGAGTCAACTCCCTGGTGTATTATTTCAGTGGCCCAACGGGGCTTGAACTCAGGACCTTTTGGGTCCCAAGCTGCTGCCCTAACCATTGCACCAGCACCGTGTGTGTGTGTGTGTGTGTGTGTGTGTGTGTGTGTGTGTGTGTGTGTGTGTGTATATATATATATATATATATTCTGGGCGTCGTGGCGTGCACCTGCAATCTGGCAACTTGGATCTTTGGGTTGGAGGATTGCTTTAGGACAGGAGCTCTGTGCTGGACCATGCTATGAGGGTGTAGGGCAGCCCGGAATAATGGCGAAACCAAATCCTTATCCGTTGAAAGAGGTGACCAGGGTTGAGTCAGGAAGGGTATCTGGTGTAAAAACCTGTGCCAAATCAGTATGCGGATCATAACGGATGATCCGCTGTGGCGATCCCTAACAGGAGCAGCTGAAAGATACATATATATATATGTGTATATGTGTGTATATATATATATGTGTGTATATGTGTGTATATATGTGTGTATATATATATATATAGTCCCCCTTCAAAGTGCAGGTACCCAAGAGAACTGCAACCCCCAGCTCATCTCTCCTTCTCTGGCTGCAGGGGTCTTTTAATAAATAATGAGTGTGTGGGCCCATCTTGTTAGTATCAACTGTGTGAGTTTTTGAACATTGTAAATTCTTGCTTGTATATTCCATAAGTTGCTCTGTCTTTATTGTAAATAAATTACTGTAGAAATGTGCCCAGTTCGTTTGTCATTTCTTTCATTGGTCCAGCATGGTTCGGATCTGAGTTTTAGCCGGGTTTTTATACCCAATAAGCCGTTCATTATCACCGGTACGACCTTGGCAGATCCACTCACTGCATCTGAACGGGAAAAGGAGTTGGCAACTTTGTTGATATTTTTTAACCATTTTACCAGCTGCCATTCAAACTTCCATATCCCAAACCAGCTGGTTTACCGGCAGAAATTCAAACCTACATTATACCTAAGTGACCAGATTTTCCTCGAGGGAGCCCCGTGTCAGGGAGCTCAGGATTCAAATGGTGAAACATATTGTTCACCATTGAGATAAGGTCATAAACAATATATAGCATGTTTCAAAAGGTTAATGGGCCCAATGTGTTCTCATGGATCAAACATTGCATGGTGGAGGTATGCGCTCTGCAGTGCCCTTCTAATCACTTGTTATTGGAAGCAGTCTTGGAAGAACACTCACCATGAGCAATCGTAAAATGGATTTTGTCCAAGGCATAAAACCCCCTTAAATATAAGGGTAAGTGATGTCACAAAAACCACCACCATGTGACCCTTAGCCCCCCCATCAAGCATGGTTGAGATTGGACAAGTAACTACCAAATATATTGTGATCAAACACACACCTTTTGAATGAGATGCAAATCCTCCAGGAAGCAAATTCAAAATAGTAGAAAACTTTTATTTCATAGATTACAAAAACTGCAAGGGGAAAACATTTTCACAACACATTGTTTCCATACTTTTAGCACTAATTGTTTCAATGCAAGCTCAAATTTTTTTTTAATTCAAATTCAAAGCTTACATTTTAAAAAATACATAAAGCTTGGTTATACCCTATAACCAATAAGCTTCAACTTGTAAACATCTTGCTTCCCATTTGTACTGACGAGCCACTTCCTGATGCCCTTTATCTTCCAGCATTGCTGCGTGGTGTCCGTTCCAGAGGTTGGTGGCAATGAGCTTTAATTTTACAATGGTACTGCTTCCAGCATATTTTGCAGAAATACTTCAAGCACACCTACAGGAAGAAGGATACAGGTAATGAAACTATGGTTGGATGGCAAGAGTCAATCTACGTCAAGCATCATAAAAAGGTTTTTTTCTTTAAAAAAAAATTAGCTTGAGAAGCAAAATGGTGTAAACAAAATGTGCACATTTATAATTATTTGCATCACAATTTTATTTTTAAAAAATTTATATTTTCAGGCTTTTTATGTAATCTATTGTGATTATACCATGCAGATATCATTGGACATTAACCACTGCAGAGATTTTTCATTCAACGAGAAATCGCAAAAATAAAGCCTGTCTGCTTCCTCTTTGTACTCAAACTAAATTTGATGAAAACGAGTTTAAAAATTAAAAGAAATAATGTAAATTTTATTGATCAGAGTTCTCCATAATCTTATAATTGAGGTTTGTTGAAAATTTGATGACAAAAGCTCAAATGGTACAAAAATGATTGCCTAGACAGACAGGATTGCAGAACCACATCTCCCGCTGTATGGGGGAGGGGGGTGGTGTAATGGTTCGAGTATGCCTCCGAGCTTGGGACCCCTGCAGTCATACCAACAACCATAGCACAGGCTTGATGGGCCGAATGGCCTCCTCCAGAAAAGTTCCTTGTAAGGTAATATATTTATTAAGCAAATACAAAAGACAACTCTGCCCATTGAACCCGAGCTATTTCACCTCAATCCAAACGTAATGCATAATATTTTGCATCGAGCCACGGAATATCACAATGAACCACGGCAACCACCTAATTCGTAAAGGGCTAATGGTGTCAAGTTGTCAGTTGCGATTTGGCAAAGCGGAGAGTATTACCATCTCACGACAAAATAAACCACCAGGATTGATGTTGCACATCGAGCAAAGCGCATCTTCCAAGTACGGGTCAATCTGGATCTGCATTCGAGACACAGCGAGACAGAAGGAATGTTAAACACCGAGCTCGAGATCCAGTTTATAAACGGCATCAGTTAGTTTATATCATTCATCGATAATAATTAGACCATTTCACCTCAAGTTGGTGAACCACATACCAGAGCCCCTCAAGACTTGAGTGGTCCAACCAAAAATAAATAAGTTTTTGAGTTACGCTGAAACGAAATTAAAACTGCATTTGTCTGTTGCAATAGTAATCAATATATTTGGTTTCAGGATCCACCTATTCAACTCAAATATGCAATTGTGATCAAGATTAAAACCTGATCACTCTACCTTGGACATGCTGCTTCTAATCTCCCAACAATGGTGGAGGCCCTCAATATCAGACATGATATCAGGGCCGTCTCTGGACATATCTGAAGATTTTCATAGCTTGGAATCCTGCCTTGCTCTCCAAACTGTCTGCCTATGGAATCAAAGGCCAACTCCACTCTTGAGTTACTGACTTCTTCCACTCTTGTAGACAACGTGTGGCTCTCAGCAGAAGCTTTTCATCTCTTCTCCCTGTCAAGGCTGGAGTACCACAAGGCGGTGTTCTAGGCCCCATACTATTCCTAATCTTCAATGATCTCACCGACTCCCTGGAAAATCCTCCATCTCTCTGCTGATGACTCAACCCTGTCCTGTGACATCTCATCCTTGACAGACAGGCAACAGCCTCTTCCCTCTCCTCAATGACCTCAAATCTTGACAAACATCACAAACTTGTCAAGCACAATTTTCCTTATGTATCCATATTGTCCACCTTTTGCATCCTCCCTTACCCTCATCGTTACATGCATCCCTTATTTGCCCATCTCATTTCTCCCTCTGCTCCAATTTGTTTTGTACAATTGCTCTTCCATGAGCCTCAACCATGTATTATAAAATAATGATAAATAAATCAACAATAATAATAATAATGTTAATTAAAAATGTATATATGTACACATATACACACACAGTATACCTGGTGTTCACTTAATGGTTATGGTGGTGGGCTTGGGATCCTAGGATCCTGAGTTCAAATCCCACTTGGCTGTTGAATTAATACCAGGTGAGGTTGACTCTGCCCGTCATCCTTCCGAGGTTGGCAAAATGAGTGCCAGCTTGCTAGTATCCTGTGTCGGAGTGGTGACCCATCCAGGATTGTACCAAATAGCCAAGGAGACTGCTTAGGCAGCACCAATGCACGGCACAGAGTATGGTCCCAATGGACAGACGAGACGGACACGCACACACTTCAAGTGAAATATTTAACAGCTGATGTGGCAGTTGTGTTTTTGAAAAATTGACTGGTACATACTGTATGTAGAATCTCAGCTCTTGGAAGAGCAAGGAAACAGAAGCAGGGGTCAGTAAATCAAGCACAGCACAGTATATGGAAATAATGACAAGAGAAAAGTTAAGAGTAGAACCTATGAAACAAACAGTATTTGATATGGAGATTATGAGCTGACACCTTAAATGACAAAGAAGGAACAGGACTTGATAGAAGAAAGGTGGCTCCACCAAATGGGAGAAAAAGATGAAGGAATGGGGGTGAGCGATCAATGTGGAATCATGTAAACAAAACAATATAATAAAAGGTGGATTGGCTAATGAGTATCCAATTAAATTGGGTCAAGGGAGGGGGGGGGGAAAACAGATGATTGGTAGTGATGAGAGTGCAGACCAGAGCAGTGATGGGTAGCGTGAGGTGATATAGTGGAAAGAACCCTGCAATCGGCTGGCAGTGGGAATGGAATACGTCAGTCTTTGCACCCTTTTTGTGCACGCAAATGATCTTCAGAGCTTTGACATCTACATTATATAGTGGTCGGTGTTACGCACGGGCTCTGGCCAAAAGTAGTGTCCAGCTTTTAAATATTGGTCTACCCAGAACAGGCCCTTGCTGATGGGGGAAGAAGTGGGAACGTCCAATTTGGTTCTGAAAAGATTGGAGGGTTAAGACAAATATGGAACTTCTCGTATATAGTAAGCAACCATGTGGTTATGTTATAGCAATGAGGAAGTGTGTTCACGTGTCACCCTTCAATGGACAGATTTGTTGGGGAGGGAGAAGAGGGGAGGGGAGAAGAAGAGGGCAGGGGAATACAGAAGGGAACTCAGGAGGGAAAAAAACTGGAAATTTGGAAGGAAAGATTGGGGTGGGGTTGATGAGGGTTTAAAAAAAAAAAAAACATAAAATAAAATTAAAATATCATGTTTTTGCATCTGAGATGGTAAACAGCTGCTTTGAAGATGTGGAGGGAAGAACGAGATTGAATTTGTTGCAAGTTGGTTTCACAGGCAGGAAAAGAGAGCAACAAATGAGTGGAGGTGAGAAATGCTCCTGGATTTCAGTTGTTTCACCAGAAGGGGTTGATGATGGACCATGAAGAGGGAAGATGCTGCAGTTGACCTTGAATACCATAGGCAGAGAGTTTCGAGAGTAAGACAGGATGCCAGACTGTATGAAAAGCATGAGATATGTCCATAGAGATGGCCCTGATCTCACGTCTGACATTGAGGGCCTCCATGCATTGTTGGGTGAGTGGAAGCAGGATCATCAAGGTGGAGGGACGTGGTCTGAAACCAAATTGGTGATCTCAGATGGTTGTTGTTGAAAAGGAAGGATTTTATATCAACTGTGATGATTGATTCCATGACCTTGGTGAACAGAAGTGAGCAGATACATCTTTGCACCTTTTTGTGTAATGCATTGTTGGCCAATTTCCAAGCAGATGGAAGATGACATCAGGCAAGTTATAGGGTGAAAATGGCAGAGAAGACGTGCATGAACAGCAGAGCAGGTTTTTAGGGCATGCGAGTTGATGCCATCTGGTCCAGTTGCAAATGAGAGTTGAGGAGCAGTTGGGTACCAAGAGTGAGGGGATAGGGACACAAAATTTGGAAGAAAACAGAATCGAGGCATTCAGCCTTCTCACGAGCAGTTGGCTGTGGTGCCATTGGAAGAGGGAAGGAATTGAAGAGGAGCACACTCCAGAGGCAGACCAAAGGGACCACGAGGTTGGGGGGGGGGGGAAAAGTTTTAAAGTTCATTTTTGAGATTAGACATGTTTTCTGGCCCTTCTGAGAATGGACACACACCTGTTGGATTTTATTTTTTTGGAATTGTTTGAATGAACAATCTGACAACATGGTCAGTTTCCAGAATCTGACAATTCTAATCTTTTCTGCTGCCGATTTGAACCAAAAATAAAAAAAATTTAAAAACACTTTGGGACACAAGGTCCAGCACATCATTATTTTGGGTTTGCATACCTTCTTAGAAAACCTCTTCGTCGTTATTTCAACAAAGGCTGCAGTTAGAGCCTCTATGTAACTCTCACGGTTGTCAAACGTCACACGCCCTGAGCCTGACCAAGCAAGAAACAGATCAATGGCACATTTTGCAAAAAGGTTAATCAGCATCAATAAGTGTTTAGACCATCTCCATCATGTGCTGCATCAACAACCTCATTTCGTCATTTGCCAAGATTGCAAAAAGCAACAAACAAACAAAAGATAACAAACCCTAATCAGGTTTGACAGTTATTAATTCAAGTCTCATACTTTTGTGCAAATGTGCTTCTCCCAGGATCCAAAGTTCAAAGCAATAAATAGAATTTTTTTTTAAAAAGAAAAGAAATATCCACTCACCAATGGGATACTTGTGCTTGTCAATGTCAATTCCAACATGAACGACTCCACCGAACAGGTCGTTCATGATGCTGGACAGATTAGACGCGGTGATCAGGCCGTGCAATGCTCCCACAAACACCATGTGTTTCTCCTGTGGTGGAACAGCACCCTCCAGCTCCCATTTGTTGTCTCCCAACACCCAAGGAATCACCTCCACCTGATGGGATATAATTGTACAACTACAATTAAAATTTTTCCATTTGAAGAGGATCGAGGCAGTATCTGCGTCGGAGCGGCGACCCGTCCAGGATTGTGCCCAAGAGCCAAGGAGACTGCTAAGGCAGCACCAACGCTCTGCACAGAGTATGGTCCCAATGGATGGATGGAGGCAGTATGACCTCCTTGATCAAATTTGAGTTTGTAGTTTATAAAGATGCAAACAATAAGATGAGACCATCATGATATGCTGAACATTCACTTTTGACCACCTTGAAAGGTTGAAAGCTCAATAAACTATACTTTCTTACATTGTCAATGAAGGCATTTGGTCCATCACACTCATGCTGCATCTCAAAGCCCATTCATCATTTGTTTTTTTTCCTTGGACAAATGCAGTTCAAGTTACGTAAATCATCCCTTACTCCACTTCCAACGATCTAATGCAAGTTGACAGTCACTATATTTGCGGTCAACGAAACTGCCGTTGATACTGGCAAAACACCTCAAGACCGTCCAATCACTGCTATGAGCATGCCCACATTTTCTTCACTACCATAAATGGGTGTTGCACCTGTGGAGTTCCTGCGATCATCTTGGAAAAAAAAAAAAAGTGTGACCCAGGACTGGCTGCTATATCCTTTCAAAGTTGTAAAAATTATCCCACCCGGGCACCCATTGATCCCTCTTGGAAATGTACATCAGTTGGCCCAATACCGAATAAAGGCAATTCTTCAGACTCTGCCAACAACCAGCCAATAGCTCTTCTGCATAGGATCTCCAAAATCCTGGAAGGTCATCAACAAGCAACTCTTTTCTGAGTCCTCTCTCCTTGATGACCACAGATTTGGCTTTCATCCACCAGGAACCTGCTGACCTTTGGCAGCTTCAACTCTCAAATCCTTGGGAGAACCGAGTGAAGCTTTAGTCAAGGTTTAGCATAAACGGCTTCTTGCCAAACTATACTTGTCGCCTTTGTATGCATGGATGGAGCACTTTCGAAAAGTCTCCCTATAAACTCCACTATTCATGGAGAATCAGTCACCTCACCAATCCTGTTCTTGCCCGTCAAAGACCTCATGTCACACAGAACCAGCCCTATTCACTTGTTTGCAGAAGACTCCACCGTCCAGTAACACCATCAAGTGGGACTCGGATTACCTGGTTTCTTTCAAACAAGAATGCAGTCCTTTCTCATCTCCAGTGAGAAAAACATTAAATGTTCCTCGTCTCATGTTCGACAAACAACTTGAACGATCCTCGGACATTGGAATGTCGCACGTCAAGGTTTCTTCTGCACTTTCATGGAAACCTCATAATCACCATTGCTGGAAAGGCTTCTCGGAAGCTCGTCTTCCTCTCTCGATCCAGAAAGCATTTTACATACCAGTATAAAAGCCCGTCAAAAATGACGGGTTGGAATTATTTTATTTAAACATTCAAGGAGACTGGAAGATTATGATGTTTCGTAGCAAGAGAAAGCATCATTAAAAATAATAATAATAATAAATAAAAAAAACACTACATGTCCAGATGTAATCCTATTTTATCTTCTGGGACGTCTCATTTCCATGGGACAGCCTTGTGAGCACGCCAAAGTTCGACGCCTCGGCCGAGCGTCAAGTATGCTTACATCTTCTTTATTAGACACCCTTCGGCTCGAAAGGAACACTCGTTTTACTCTGTGTGCGTTACACGTGTTGTGCAATGAATTTCACCTCCTTGCACCTTTTATTAGGTATTAAACCAGAGAGTTGGTGTCAAAGCCACCCAATGCTCGCCTGTTTATACATTTATCGTTTTTAAAAGACTCGTCTAATAATATTTTTATAAAGCATTGCAGTGAAGTCTGATCCAAATAATTTTAAAGCAATATATGTATTTGTATATTGTAATCAGTAAAAAATAGTGTGGTTGATAAAAACATTAGAAAGGAAATAACTTGCACCAAAAACTTTAACATTTTCACGCTGACGTTCACGCTGACGCTGGGGGTATCGCTATAGCTCTTTGTTCTTCGAACAGGCGAGCTAAAAATAAATAAGGTTCTTTACACCACCCTTGATGTTCAATTTACAAGTCACTATTTCCAAGTAATTCCTCTTTTATGGAAAAAGTTTTTCGAGTTTTTTTATCCTCAAAATAGACCATATAGTGGGGCAACTTAGCATAACAATTGTGCATTTTGTGAGGAAAGCACCAAATTTGGCACACTAGTAGCCTATCATATTATGAACACATTTGGATATTGGGCCATCTCAAATTCAGCCGCTGATGGCTGTGGCAGCCATTTTTCACTGCCATCAAAAATTTTGAGATGGTCCAATATCCAAATCTGTTCATAATATGATAGGCTACTAGTGTGCCAAATTTGGTGCTTTCCTCACAAAATACACAATTGTTATGCTATATTTAGCTAAGTTGCCCCACTAATAGTGAACACAGTAGTGTTTAAAAAAAAAAAAGAGAAATCGGCCTTCAAAACCCTTCTTGAATCGTCCTTATGAAGAGACAGCCAAATTCACACAGTTTTTTATGTTGGTAGATAAAAATAAAATACAATTTTAACAAGCTCAAGAGTGAAGGGTTAGATCCACCTGTGTTCTACAGCATGGCAACACTATCTCCAAGATTTTCATGGACTTGTGGCCAAAATGTTTTCGAATCGCCAACACGGTGAAAGGCAAACAATAGCAGACAGTTTAAAAAAAGCTGATATTGCAACCTCGTACACAATTTCATAACCACCCGAACGTATCAAATTCATCCAGTCTTTCAAACACACAAAGGACAAAAAAAAAGACAAAGTGCTTGTATTATGTTGATACGACCGAGCAGTGAACAGGTCTGTGATGTTTTCTCAGTTGTGCATCAACGTTGCATCTGATGACATCTGAAAACGTGTCTCAATCAACCACCGAGATCAGGAGTCGCATCATCTACAGGGAAAAAAAAATAGTCGAACTACACCGTGAGAGATTGGCCACAGAATATGAAACCATCATGACTTCTTGTTTTTAATTTGTGGGGGGAATTTTTTTTTTCTGCAATTCCAACTTCCTAAAGAGAGTCAAGGCCTGGAAGATGAATTTGCTTTGCAGTGAACACCAAGTAAGTTTGTTGTTGATGAGTCTACAAAAATAAATAAGTGGACAATCAACTGCTTATGTTTCTCCTGTATTCCGTTATACACAAATCTTTCTCAGACAATCAGAGCCAAATTTCTGATGCCATCGTGTCACAAGATATGACAGCACCGTGTTTTGCCAGAAACGGGAATGAGGAACGAGGACGAAGTTGCCAAAACATTACTGTTACAAATTTACACGCCACAGCAAATACAATTAAACTTGAGTAAATCTCACAAGAAACTCAATTAAAATATTTATTTTTGCATTTTTCTTATTTTGATTAAATCGGTGCGGGGTTGATGTGGTGCCGGCATGATGGGCTGAATGGCCTCCACCTACGTCTAATGTTTTAACGCCATCTTTCTCCACGTGCAGTTTGAGGCCAATGAAGGATAAACTACAAAAGCAGCTCAGCAACGTAAAAACATTGTATTTATCTCCTTCCCAGACAAATATCCACTCAACTCTTTCTCTCATCCCCTCTTCCTGTCCAGGCTGGAGTTCCTCAATGCAGCGTTCTGGGTCATGTTCTTTTTCTGGTTTTCATCAATGATCTCTCAGACTCTAGAAAATCCTCTTTATCTCTTTGATGACTCCACCCTCTGCCATACCATCTGTCATCCCTCAGACTGGCAAGCCGCAGCTTCTTCGCGCTCTACAGATCTGGGTAAAATCGCAAACTGGTCCAACACGTGGAACATGTCTTTCAATCCGGACAAATCTCACACTCTCTCGATGTCTCTCCGAAAGAACCGTTTGGAACTGGACCCCCCCCCCCCAATGTACTTTCTCAACAATCCTCTGGAAGAAGTCCTTTCAAGCTTCTGGGTCTCACTATTTGCCATGATCTTTCCTGGTAAAGCCACATTTCCAACCCCGCCTCCAAAGCCAGTTGCCGACTGGGAATCCTCAGTCATGCAAAGTCCTTCCTCGGCCCACCTGAGATCCTGATCACATACAAAGCTTTCATCCACAGCCTGATGGAGTACTGCTCTCCACTCTGGGCTGGTGCTCCTGCCTCTCGGCTTCACGCTGTGGAAACCAAGGTGTTTAGAATCATTGGTATCTCCCATAGTGAGGCTGAGTCTTTTGGCCTCTCACTCTCACCGCAAGTAGGTCGGTGGCCTTTGTCTTCCACCGTCTCCTCTGTCTGTGATATGCCCCCACCATATTTCCACAGGGAACTCAAAGTTCGCCAGCAACCCCCTTCTGCTAAAACTACCAAAATCACAAATCACTGCTCACCTTCACTCTTTCATTCCTCTTTTTCCCCACCTTTGGAATAAACTCCCTCACTGTTCAATCCCATTCTTCCCTCCAGGCCTCCAAAACAGCTGTTCACCACCACCTCTCATTTTCCCCATCCAAAACCACAATCTTTTCTACCCCCGTTAATCCACCTCAAACCCACCTCCTTCAAATTCCCTGTCGTGTCCATCTTGTATACCCCGTGTTCCCCACCCCATCCCTCTCCATGTCTGTTCCCCACTGTTTTGTCCTTCCTCTCCCACCCACCTTGCTGTGCATTGTGTGTTTGCTCTCATATGAGACTTGACAATGTGTACATAATAAAGAAACAAAAAGAAAAAAAACTGCTCTTCAAGATGATTTTCTCCCTCACCATCAGCCAGGACTATTTCCAAGGCTGAACAAGTAGTAAAGCTGGCCTCCAAAACCAGCCGCAGATTGAGCATCCTAGTCGATCTTAGTATTTTCCATGGGGGGGGGGGAGAATAAAAACGACTGTATTCATAGTCTAAGGCCTTTATCCAGGGTTTAATGGAGTACTGCTCTCCCCTATGGGCTGGCACCCCAACATGACATCTACCTCTCATATAAATTATGGGGAATCTAAAGACCTCAAAATTATTGAAATATCCCATGTTGTAGCCCATAGCACAAGGTTTGTTCTCACGTCACAGGCAGCTTGGTTGCCCGGTTTGTAATGTCTATTTTCAAACATTCCGCCCTCTGTTCTGTCCTTCAAACCTCCCCATCTACCCCATAATGCACGCATTCTTCCAGCAGCCCCCTCCTGATTAAACTTCCAAAATCCAGGCTGTCTGTACACCTCAACTCCTTTATTGCTTGGTTCTCCAGTTGATGGAGGCACCTTCCAGAGGTCATTCTGTCACTCTTCTCTCGAGAGCTTCCAGTAGTAAAAATAAATAAATAAATAATAATCATCCGGCTAGAAATGTCATCAAATCACCGAAAACAAAACAAAATGGCACAAGTAAACAGCACTTCACTAAAATGAATCAAATCAGTTGCCAGTTTCATCATGGATGGGATTTCTCGGTGGTGGTTGGTTTATTACACAACTAGTGCTGTTGATTCGCAAGTGTCGTCGATGTTGAAAACACACGAGGCACACACCTGTTTGTGGTAACCACTTAACATGAGCTTGTAAAGGAAGCGTCTACGACCGAGTGAATCCTCCTTACAAGAGCATGCATTGAGCAGCATCCGCACACCAGCCTCCGATCTAAACACCATGTACGCATAACCTGCAGGAGAACATGTCACGAGCAGCAGTAGCGGTTACATGTGAAGGCCAAAACTTTTTTCTTTAAAAAAAAAAAAAAAAAAAAAAAAAAAAAACATTTGAGCTTTTGTCATTAAATTGTCAAGTTCATGAGAACATAGAGAACAATAGTGAATAATTGGGGTAAAATGTCAAAGGACAAAAAACAACAAAAAATATTCACTGAATATAAAGAGGCCTGAGCAACCGTTAACCTCTCAATCTCACCCCAACACCCCCTTCCTCCCCGCTCCCCTTCCCCCTATTCATCCTGATGTCTCTTCCAGCTAGAAATGTCACACATGACAGGCTCCTCTTTTTTTCTTCTTGGGGGGGGGGGGGGAGAGAAAGGAAGGCAGCACACTTACCCGTGCAAAAAGTGTTTTAACCTCTGTGTTGCCCAGGTATAAAAGGAAATTGGAATATCCTCTGTTTACACCACCAGGTGATGGTACATGGTACACATTTACATAGAGAATTTACAACAGCTTTGGTTGTTTTACGCCGAATGGAAAACTTATAGGGAGGGCATGGCAATGGTGCATACGACTGCTCTGAAGAGGTTTTTGGATTCCCGTAGCACCAACATGGTGGCCATATGATTTTTCAGGTTGGAATTGTGGATGGGGTCAGGCGAATTGTCCAATCATAGGTGCTATGGAACGTTACACACAGACAGAGACAGACACTGCTTTGGGTACTAATAAAAAAGTTTTCACAGAAAGACTCACCTCGAGGGAAATTGGATCCACAATACTGGTCTTTGTTCGGCCATTCCACAGTCAGTGACCCAAAGTTGTGAACTTTGTTCAAGAGTTGTGCTTTTAAAAAAAAAATAATAATAAATAAATAAAAATAAAAACAATCAACATTAAAAGTATAATTAACCCACACCACACAACCTTGTGTACTGTTGCTCAAAACCAAATTGCAAATAGAGTTTGTTCAAATCCAAGTGAAGTTTGCAACCGAGGTAGTTTAAATTCGTTTGTGCAGGGAGGGAGACGTTTGGCAAAGTAATTGCAAGAAAACTTGCTTTCAACACCTGAAAGGGCTACCCACGAGTGATGGAACCCAAGTCAGTTCACAAGTTCCATCACAGTGCACGCTTGTCGTCAGAAACCCCAGAGAGCCCCCAATAACAGGTTTGTATGGGATCAATCATTTTAGAAGCACACTACTCAGAGAATCAACATGGCTGTAAAGTTTCCATCGTCATGACTAATATGCAGGCCATCCGTGATACCCAAGCAAAGTGGAGCAGCAGTGAAACAAACTACTCTCTTCAGGCCCTGCTCAATGGTGCAAAACCAAACAGGTGATACACTTAAAATTTGCACCTTTGTGGTCACCCCCCCCCCCTCCCCTGTACACAGCCAACTTGAAAATCCAAAACATTATAATATGCATAATATACAGCAAGGAATGAGAGCATATTACTGAGAAGTAGCAGGAGCCCACATAAAAGGAAAGAAAGGAAGAGGTATTCAATGTACATGGTGGCCCCATGTAGTCTCAATCCACACCCCCCCCCCTCCTTTCCCTCCACGACACCTGCTCCATATGCTTCGAACATCAATCAAACATCGCTGCATTACATAAACAAGGGGAAAAAATTGATCCCTTTAACTACAGACCAATCAGCCTTTTGTACAGTAGATTGAATAACATCTTCACAACCTTCAACCTTTTCTCCAAACCTCACAAGGCCCTCTACCATTTCATTCAGACTCACCTTCTGTCATGGTCCACGGGATACCACCGATAAACACCTTGCTCGAGTACACATAGTAATAATGTGAAGAGCTCGAGAAATTCCCTTTCCATTTTAACGCAGTCTTACGATCTGCGGGGATAGAGACACATGATGTGCATCAGCACAATCTTATTTTCGTGAAGTTTAATTCACACGAGTGACAATTCTATGGCACAATTACTTGCGACATCTCCAGAACACAAGTAATACGAGACCTGAAGTTTAATTCTACATCTCGGTGGTGGTACAACTGGTGTTCGGTTAGCCATGTAGTCAATCGTTTGGATAAGCCCGTGTTGGCACAACTGTTAAGATGGTTGGCTTAAGATCTTAGGGTCTTGAGTTTGAGCCGGTCGTCCCGTTGAAATAACACTAGGTGGGTCGACTCAGCCGGTCATCCCTCTGAGGTCGGCAAAATGAGTACAAGCTTACTGGTAACAGGGGCGTTGCATCAGCGGCACAGCCAGGTTTCCAACAATAAAAATAAACGAGCAATTCAACTGCGCGCAGTCGACGGGTATGCCTCCGCTCTCCCGCACAAACACTTGAGTATTGACATATTTGACCCTTGACCTTTATCACATCTGGCCCAAAATCTAATCAGTTAATTGCCCCGTCTAACTTTACCTTTTTACCAAGTTTGATGAAATTTTGATCAAATATTTGAGTTGGGGCGTAAACAGTAAAATTTCAGAGTTTGACCTTGACCTTTATCACATCTGGCCCAAAATCTAATCAGTTAATTGCCCTGTCTTACTTTACCTTTTTATCAAGTTTGATGAAATTCTGTCCAATATTTGAGTTGGGGCGTAAACAGTAAAATTTCAGAGTTTGACCTTGACCTTTATCACATCTGGCCCAAAATCTAATCACTTAATTGCCCTGTCTAACTTTACCTTCGTACCAAGTTTGATGAAATTCTACAATTTGCTTCTTGAGTTATTGCGTAAACGAAAATCCGGACGGACGGACAACCAGGAAATATAATGCCTCCGGCACCCTTGGTGCGGAAGCACAACAATAATTTGGCTTCACAATCCCCGTCACATTGACGCTGCACTCATCACCCCGGAGGGAACAGATATATTTTTATTTTGGGGGGAGGGGGGAGGGGAGAAACAAAATATTTTTTTATATACATATATATTATATACAAAATATATTTTAAACAAAATATATTTTTATTCTTCACCGCTCAATTTGCCATTCTGCATTATTTTCACAAGCAGAACAACATCCCCCCCCCCCAAAAAAAAAACCAACAACAAAACAAATAAATAAATAAAAGTGAAATAACGCCACTCTGGGTGATTGACTCGCATACGTCAGGTGCCTCCCTCATTCGGGAAAGGGGGCAGAACTTGGTTTGCACTTCAAGGCTCTGTTGGGAATCGAACCCGATTGCATCAAGAAAATATATTTTTGTTGCACAGAATGAAAATTCATATTCACAGGGTGCAGAGTCTCCGCAGGCTACACGGTACGAATGTATCCATGAAGGAAATTGGGCCATCATTGTATTTGAGCGAGTTTTTGCTCGTTGTAAACAATCTCCTTGTTGTTTTAGCAAAGTCTAAATAAGCCATTTTTGATTGGGTGACCCAGCGCGAGTGCTCGGTACAGCACGAGCATGCATTCTACTCGTACATCCTCATCTACAGGCTCGTAGGATAGGTCAGAGTCTGAGCTGTCTAGTGTCTAGTGTGGGTTCAAATCCCAACTCAGCTATCAACTGTCATCCTGGCATTTTGCATGCAAGGCAGTTCAATGCGTGTACCATCAATCAGGTGGACATTAAACTAGCTATCCTGCCCGTCAACACTTGATGGACATTAAAGATCCCACAGTGCCCTCGATGCACAGTAGGGGAGTGATCGCCAGCAACCTGAACAAATTATATCATCGCAGATACCTCCTGCTCTGAAGGGAATGGCAAATCAACCAGAACAACCCATTCCACGAGACCGCTTCAGCAGCGCTAACATCAATGTGTACGAGGGTCGTACGAAAAGTAATGAGCATCAATGGATTCCACAACACGTTTGTGCAGAGTATCGTAGAACCCGAGTTATTCGCGACATCTATCCATCTGTCCAATGCAACAAACAACACTCAACGCATGCACACCACTGGTATTCCCATAACCCATTGTGGAAAAATGGCAGTCAATGAGGTATCGTTTCACCAAGATGCAACACTTGAAATCCTTATGAAGGAGAACTCAGCCGCAGATATCTATGGCCGATTGAGACAGGTGTATGGAGATACCTGCATGGGCGCTTGCAGTGTCAGAAGGCGAGTGAAGCTTCAAAGACAGAACCACCGACATCGCCGATCAGCTATGCTGTGGTCGGCTGAATGCAACGAGCAGATCAGTGAGGACATCACAGCTTGGCATAGGACATCATGCCATACAGGAGATGATAGCGACCTTGGTATATTAGAACGTTTGTTCCCTTTGTTCCCCGTTTGCTTACGGAGGAACACAAAAACACGCGCGTGGATGTGCAATCACAGTGGCCTCAACGACATGCTGCCAAGGGCGATGCCTTCCTATTCCTTATCGTGACTGGTGATGAAAGCCGGTTCCACCATTTTGACCCAGAAACAAAGTTACAAAGCATGGAATGGCATCACTCCACTTCTCCAAAAAAAGGTGGCTTCCAAAAGAGTATCCTCCGCCGGCAACATTCTTCTGGGATGTCGAGGGATGCATACTGGTCAATTTCCTGCCCAAAGGGGAAACTATGAACGTGACTCGCTATGGTTCATACACTCGACATACTGAAACGTGCACTTCGGGGAAAGCGCTCGATGAAAAAACAAGCAGTCAGCTCTTAACACGACAACGCTGGACCTCTCAGACTTTGAAGGAAATCTCAAGGAATTGCTGGGAAGTGCTCCCCTATGCCACATACAGTCCAGACTTGGTCCCTTGAAAGATCACATGAGAGGTGAGCACTCTGAAAATGATGACAGTCCAGATAGCTGTGCATAGCTTGTTGCAAAGTGTTGGAAGATGGGAATGGACTTCGACCTGGACGGGATTTTTAAGCTTGTACAGTACTGGCAGAAATGCGTGGATCATTCTGGAGATCTTGTGAAAAAGTAATGTGGAATGACAGGTTACGAATGACAATATCAGTTTTCAGGGCAGGGGTAGGAGAGGGGTAAGGTTGGAGTCTAGAGGGAGGGGAGGAGGCAGAGGGAGGAGTGGTATGAGAGGGGGGAAGGGGTTGGAGGAGGAAACCAGTGTTGCCTGACAACACTAGGAATCAGTGCTAGTAACCAATGAGTGAAAAAAAAAAAAAACAGAAGACAATGTCGTAGCTCCTGTTGTTTTAGTAATTTTGCTGTATGGAGTTCAAAGGCTAGCCCATATTTATGTACAACTAAAATGGCCCCCAGTCTACCATCTTTGATCAGATCGCGAAATAAAGTGAGGTGCATGTGTATGTCATCGTGTACTGCGCTTGTGCCAAGTTCGAACAAAAATCGGACTGCGCACGTCTGAGAAATGGTTGGGGACACATTCGAGTAACAAAATGGCCGCCAGTCGGCCATCTTTGACCGCATCGCGCAACAAAATGATGTGCGTATGTATACAATCACGCGTTGCCTTTGTGCCAAATACTAATCGAAAAATTGGTCCATACATGTCTGAGATATTGTTGCGGATGCACGCACAGACAAAATCCACGAGCCCCCCCACTCTCCCCCTTCAGACCAAGTCCAACGGAGGCTGTTAAATACGAAATACATGTTCATAACGAATTTCCCGATTGCATACAATCCAATAATTAATTTAACAAATAAAAATAAACACGGCATTAGAAATGTTCAAACTGAGCTCCGTGAAATATACCTTTTACAACAGGTACATATTTGCTGGACAAACAAACCGATTAGGTGATCCTATAAAACAACCTCATCAGCTGCCCATTGGAGCCCGAGGGATTTTAGGTTTACGGTCAAAACTTCCGCATCGTCACCTGTTACTGGAGCTGCACACGAACAACGTGAGCGATGGACAGGCACAGTTCGCTTCACCTCATCTTCGTCGATATCACAAGGTGCAATACCTGGATACGCAGCATTCTCTCTACTTGACTGGAGATAAAGTGCATGATATTAGGACATGTTCACACAATTTGCAAGCAAACCCTCATTTAGTAGCTTGTTGACAAACAATGCAAATATCTCTTGTTGATAGGGAAAAGGGGGGGGGGTGGAAGAAGGGAGGGAGAGTTTGCAAAATAGCACAACTTTTAATTTAAAGTGAGTAATGACAGCTGTTCAAACATTTCTATAAAATCAATGGAAACTTGTGAACTCAAACTTTGCAAGTTACCCGCTCCAGAACTTCCGAAGATATCTGAACACCGTACGACTCTTCCTTGTCACCGTAGCTGAACGTCTGTGCGAGCAGGGTGCTCACATCAGCAAACAACAGGGTTTCCCTGTGAACAAGTCTCATTCCAGAATCCTTCATGCTACCTCTTCGCACTATTGGAAAAAAAACAAAAAATAAATGATGACATTGAGGTGCAAGGTATCCACATTTGGGTTGTGACAACCTTTTGCATTTTAAAACCAGCAGCCAATGTAAAGATGACAATTGCGCACAAACTTTTTCTTTCTTTTATAAAACACATTAAAAATTTTCTCAACAAAAATTTATTCAGATCGAGTTTTATTTAACGGCGGCATATAACAGTAAAGAAAATTTAGACATCCAAGCGAGCCAGTTGAAGATTTTTCAAACAGTTTGGAATCAATTGAAAAAAAAGCTCATTACACAAACGCACAAGTAGTTGGTGCTTCAAGATGGGCTGCCAAGTTGTGGCGTGAAAGACGGCAAACAAAAGTTGGTAAAATGCCGTTCTGGGAACGCTGGAGAATCAATTCAGAAGTTATTGGCCAAGTCCAAATTTTAAAAGCCACCACATATGGATGAGAGACCCTATGATAGAACACACACCTTTGGTAGCAAACAAACCAAATGGTCCTACTCCATTGGTTCCTTGCATTCATTGACAATGCGGTGCCCATTTCACAAGATGAGTGCTTGTCAAGCTTGCATTTTATGAATAGGCGTTCAGATGTTCATCATTTCTACCCCGCAATCAGCTGTACAGATCGAGCGTAATTGAGAAAACAGACCGACATTTTTTTTTTTTATAACCCTTCAACCCTGAGCTCCTTAAAAACTTCACCTTCCCCACCCTGGGCTCCCTGGAGAGAAATCCGGCCGCTCAGGTAGATGGAGGTTTGAATCGCAGTCGATAAAATGGCCACTAGGATTAAAAGGGTTAATTTCCAATTCAGTAAAAAATAAAAACTCGCAGATAACCCAGTTCTACCAGGCTGTTGCAAGGGAATATTTGTGGAATTTGCTATGGATATCCCATGACAGCACAACAGTGAAGCAAATCAACAGAAAGGTAATTATACGTTGACACAATAGATTGTGGTTATATTACTATCATCATTATTTCCGGTAGGCGAGCAAACCAACAACTCCGAGCCTACACACCACCAATGTGCACAACAAAAAATGCAGATAACTCAAAATTGCCGAAGCATCTGTATTTGTAAACCTCCGCATGCACCGTCTGGATCCAAGAGCTCTTGAATGAGGAATCATCCAGCATTGTATGTACTGCGGTGACAACGTTTACCCCGTTCAGACGCAACCGTGCAACTTGCACACACTTATATACAGGGAGACAACAACAAACCAGAATCAAGCTTCACCGGTTGGCTGATGTCGTACGATATCGAGCTCAGCAGAAAAGGTCGGTTCAGTCTTATTCATTGCTTGAGCCACAGTGCAACAGGAAGTGCTCGCTGTAAACGTCTGCAAATCAAGCACAGATCACCACCATGACGTAAGCACACAACTGA
Organism: Eptatretus burgeri; assembly: GCF_056783735.1. NCBI lineage: Eukaryota > Metazoa > Chordata > Myxini > Myxiniformes > Myxinidae > Eptatretus > Eptatretus burgeri. Next base: position 97,924,071 of record NC_140969.1, read on the forward strand.
TGACCAAACCTCAAGCACATACACCTTGATCCAAAGAGTAAATGCAGGTGTCAAGGTTAATAAGAAAGAAACCAGACACAGGAGGAGGAGGAGGAAGAGGACGTTTGGCACATCATGTGTACACCACACCAACACCAGACTAAATAGATCCATCAAAACAAAAATTTCATTGGAGGAATAAGTGGAGGAGTGGGGATGAGAACAATGAGTCATACTCGGCGATATCCCAAGGATGATGAAATATAAATGGGGAAAACATTTTTATTTTGACGATTAAAAGCATCTTCCCACACCCATTGTTTGCCCAAATCCCCCTCCATCTTGGTCTTCAACTCAGCTTTTGGTGTTTCCCCTCCCTCCAACTTTTTCTCATTCATCTCTTTTACTCTCAACTCCTCTTTCATTGTCTATCGAAGAAGTTAATCCTTGCAGAAATTTCCCTTGGCTGTATCTGGATGGGTTTGAAGGTTGTGGAGTCGTGGCTGAAACCCAAATCCTATTCAGGTTCCTCCTGATGACTCCATCTTTGCTCTTTACTTCTTTGGGTTCTTTCTTGGTCTTCCGTTTCATTGTGCTGCCTGCTTACCTCCCATATCTATCACCACCCCCAGATCCTTCTGCTGTGTGACGCGCTCCATAATTACCCCTTACATCCTGTAATCTCTATTTTCATTGTTCTTTCCCATCCCCAACACCTTACACTTGCTCAGGTTAAATGACATCTGCCAGTCTTCTGCCCAATCAATACAAGTATCAATACTTTCCTGAATCTGATCACCACCCCCTCTGCTATCCACCTTACCTCCAAGCTTGGCGTTATCTGCAAATTTAGAAAACCTACTCTTTACCCCATTATCGAAATCATTGATGTAAATAATGAATGGTAATGGTCCGAGTACTGATCCCTGAGGTACCCCACCACTTACATCCTCCCACTAAGCCAGTTTGCAATCCAATTAGCCACCTGACCAGCCACTCCACAAGCCCTTACCTTGTCCAACAACCTCCTATGTGGTACCTCATCAAATGCCTTCTTAAAGTCTCGATATACTATGTCCACTGCCTTTCCATCATCCACCTAAATCAGACACTGCTTCACAGAACTCGAAAAGATTTGTTGGACAGGAAATACCTTTGGTAAACCCATGCTGACTACCTTTAATTTGTATTTATTTAAATGGTTCCTCATCCAGTCCTGAATTAATACCTCCAACACCTTCCCCACAACTGAAGTCAAACTAACAGGTCTATCATTTCCAAATTCTTCTCTGGATCCTTTCTTAAATAATGGTGTTACATTTGCTCCTCTCCAATCCTCCGGTACCTGTCCTGACTCCAGGGAACTATTGAAAATATCCGTTAACATCTCGCTTACCTGCTCAGCCACCTCCATCAATACTCTCGGGTGTATATTATCTGGACCCGGAGCCTTATCTACTCTTCGATTACCTAGCTGTTCCTTTACTTCCTCCACTCCAACCTCAATCTTCTGTAAAAGCCCTTCCTCACCTCCTCGATAAATACTCTCAGCTATTGGCAATTCTCCTGACTGTTCTTGTGTAAAAGTTGCAGTAAAATACCGGTTTAATAAGCCTGCCATCTCAATTTCATCACTAACCGCTCTCCCGGTGCGATTCCTCAATGGGCCCACACTGGTCCGAACCTGTTCTTTTCCCCTGATATCCTTAATATTGTTAGCCATGTCCTTCCTGTACTCTCTTTTGGCTCGTTGAGTTATTTTCTTAACTTGCCTCCGTTTACTCTAATAGTGCGATAAATCCAACTCCAGTCCTGTTCTTTTTTTTACCTAATAAATGCCTTCTGTTTCTCCTTAATAGCATTCCTTATCTCACTGCTCAACCATCCTGGTCTCTCTCTGGCAACTCTCTCCTCATACCCTCAAGGTTTGCTTTCCTAAAATCTTATAGCGTTACTCCACTATCCTTACACATATGATGTTATGTTCACTTGATCCTAAATGCTCTCGACCTACACCACCATATTAGGATCATTACTTAAAAGGAGGTCGAACACTGCATCCCCCCCCCCTCAGATTATCTGAAAGAACAGAGGGCAAAAGGGTCAGAGGGACAAAGTGAGGCAAAAGAACAAGTAGACGAGCTACAGATGAAAACAGGCACAAGGTTTCAGCAGATATGGAAAAAAAATAATAATAATAATAATAATAATAAAATGGGGAAAAGCACAAGGTAGCGGTGGAGAACAGCCTTGAAGTCCTGGAGGAGGAGGAACATGTCACTCAGGACGATTACAGCTCCACATGCAAGAGAAGTGGAGGATGGAGGGGGCGGGGGATGAATGGAGAAGAGCATTAAAATTAGACTTGGGCAGAGTAAGGTACGGGTTTGTGGAAGAAAGCACGTGACTGTTGGGAGCAGGGGGGAGGGGCGGGGGGGGGTGACAGTCGAGTTAAGAGGCGAGAAGCAGGGTGGAAGCAACACCAGAATAAACTTCCTACCCACAGTGAACAGGAAATACACCCTGAGATTCAGCCTCCTGTCACGAGCTGCCAATGGCATGGAGGGCCCAACATTCCAGAACCTCACAAACGGCAAGATGGGAAGTGAGAGTACCAGTCCATGGTGGGAGAGCCACATTCCATGGCACCTTGTACATGGTTACGAGCCGAGGATGGTAAAGGAAGAACTTGGCCCTGAAGAGAATTTGGAGGCGGCAGTCAGCTTGGGGATTGCTTATTATTATAACCGGTAATGAGGTCCAGGAGCTTCAGAGCGTACCTGTCCCAAAGGTTGACAAACAAAATTTCCTTGACAGTCAGACATCCTTTTGGAGGGGAAACAGGCTACATTATTTACTTTTCTTACAATAAAACACCTGTTCCAGGTTTTCCCCACACTTGCAAGCAATTGGTTTACCGTCTTTCTACAATTGGCTCCGAGGGTGGAGGAACAGTGAGATTCAGACAAAATGGCGGCGCATGGTGATGCAACCACAGAGCTGACAATCAAAAATAAATAAATATATCATAAAAATCTAACGCATTTGCATCTTTTCCTTAAAGATCAGTCAAAATCATCAGGTTCTCTGAGAACAGTTGACAGAAGGTTTGCAATTGCACATCTGCATGGATAAACTTGGACGGTGAAGAGAAACGAGTCAGTGGAGCATCGTCGGCTTTGGACAGTTCCGGTTGACCCATTGGCTTCATGCGGTGACCATCGCACCTGCAATTCAAAGTTGACAAACAAGGTGAATACATCGTTCAGGTGAGCAGTCAGTACGTCATGTTGACCAATCAAATTTGCCACTCGTACTCTCGAGAGTCTTCTTCTTCCAGTAAGGTGCCGTGTCCTTTTTCTCAAGAACATGGGGTAGGGTGTTCTATGAACTCTCTATAGTTGCTCGTTTTGTCAAGCTCAATAGAGAAGGGCAGTGTGCAGTTTACCTGGCAGAAGGTTTACAAATACTCCCTTGGAGTGTGCAGTGGTGTGCAGAATGAGCGCGATTTTCCATCGACAAAAAAAAAAAAATAGGTCAACGATCTAGACCGACAACAGGATTGGTCCCTTAATACCACTTCGAGACACAAACAATAGAGGTATGGAACACAATACACAGCAACCCCAACAAAGCTTGGAAAACACGACAGGGTGTTATAAATAGGATGCGATGCCAATGCACGAGATGTCTGATGACATTTGACATTGAGAGTATGCATCCGTTGACGTAGTAGAGTATGACCAGGATGGAATTACCTGGACTGAAGCAAAACTGATTAATTCGAGATAATCAAGTTAAATACGAGTCGTTAAGTTTTCAGGAACGACAGATTCTATTACTTTGCTTATGATCTAGAGATGGCCATCCTCTCCACCCAAGATCGTCTTGGGTGGAGAGGATTCGGTTTGACCCTCCTCTTAATATTTGGTGTAGCATTAGCAAAAGGGGAGGGAGAAGACGTGATGGTGGGTAGTTAAGGGGAGGGTGGTAATGTTAACTATTAAAGCTCTAGATATGTGATACAATATCCAAGCATACATCAACGGAAAGGCTGAAGCAACATGCAAAGCAGGGAAACAGGTGTTCCTGCAATATCAAACTCACCTGAGCAATCTCGTCTGGAAGGTTTTGATGAGTTTTGGACTCGCATGACTTGCTTTCTAACAAAAGCTTTTGTGCAAAGAGCGTGCCCAAATGATCCACAACAGGAGGCTCACCACGAGTCGGTCTTGGTCGTCTTCCACCGCGGGGTCGTTCTATGGGGTTTAAATAGATATCTCTTAGTGAAACATCTGGTAAATATCGTGGACGGTGGAATTTGGGGGTGTGAGAGGGGGTAGTGAACATTGATTATTTATTAAAAGAACAACATCTCACGAAGCATCATCAGCTACATGGAGCAGGTTCAGTTTATACCAACCCCCTACAAGGTAAATCGTACTGCATCAATGTCATAAGCACAAAACCATTCTTGAGTCGACACCTGAGCCAGTTAGTCTGGGCAGGTTGGTGGGGAAACCATCTGAAAACATTAATTTCTGACAACTTGACAGTCTTCAGCGCAGAGCAGGTGCCCCACCCCAAAGTGAGCTGGCCATGCCTCCTCAAATCGACTGACTTCAGAATTTTCAATCACGACGCAACTACACACTGTGGTACATGCCCATATGGCAATGCCTTTTTCAGGAGTACGACGTCGTGCCCTTTCCAAATTCGAAATTCCTGCCCCAATTTACAGGAGGCAGTACAATGTCTCCAGAAATTATGCAACCAGCAGGCGGGTACTGTATCTGAAGAAGTTTTAAATCTTCACCGCAAAAGAAAATGTGCGTCATGGATTTGGACAACACGCAATTGTGCTGTGGGTGAAACTTGATTGTATCATTTGGCAGGCAGCCTTCGACGAGATATTCAACTTCATCCTTGAAGGTCGTTTGAATGTACTCTGATGAAGAAAACCGTTTAACGGCCAAGTTAGCTTGTGGAAGGCCACGATGACCAATCAAGGCAGCCAAGACTGACAGGAGCTTTGGAATGGCAACAAAACGAGACGAGAGGTGCATCAAAAGCCGTCATGACTTGGCTGTGACCACAACGTGAGAGAACACCAGACAGCAGCTGCATTCGACTTTGCCAATGATAATGCAACAAAGATCAAAAGGCTTTCTGACAGTTTGAGGAAGATATAAAATGAGCCAGCAGCTTGCTTCAGACAGGAGAGAAGGAACGGCTGTGTACTGGATCTCATGTGAAGACATTCATTTCATAACCGGCTCAAGCAGTAAAGGTGGAATCACGAGTCATCCGTATGCAAACCTGGAATGGTTCACCGCATCCGTTCCCTGACTAACCAGCTTCACCCCACCGTACGCTGGTCACTCATCTACTGCTCTGTCTGCCCATCGAATCTGCTGCCCTGCTGTCGCCTCGAAGACATCAAAGCAGGTATCTCTTCGCTGGCTGCAGAGATGGCAGCCTGCCTGTGCCTTCCCTCGCTCCTCACCTGTTGCTCGTACGTATAGTCCTTCACAGCGTGCAGTCCCCAATCTGAGCACTCAGGGTTATCTCCCCATACTTCTGAGATACAAGGCTTTACTCTCTGATCACTTTTGCAAGACTGTCCTGTCGGAGTCATCCTGTGCGCACTCACTGGACAAGATCCTTTCTAACGTGTTCACAGCCAACCCTCGTCACATTTCTAACCACCTGGGGGTTTATGTTACAAACTGGTTACCTGGATAGAGCATGGCCAATCCCCATCGGTCGACATCAATGGGGAGGAGAAAATGCCCCACTGATTGCAGAGAGGAAAGCAGTGCCATTGGTATGTCGCTGGTACCCAGATTATCCCAGAAAGTGATGGAACCCCCCTGCCTCCCCCCAAAGTGTGTGCTTACAATCCTTAGACCTTGTATATACATAAATAAAAAGTACAGCAATGTATATATGTTGTGAAATAAAAATCAGGTTTCATGCAACCTCGTTTACAAACAGGCAGATGACAATGTAGCCGTCATGTTCTCAACAAAGTCAAAGATGACCCCGTTTACATTTCCAAGCCTTTGCTCAAACAGAAACCTTGCGAGGCACACAACCCAAACATACTGGAACTCTTGGTTGAACTCGTACATGAAATTGGATCATCATTTAGGATCTGCTCACCAGGGGTACGACTCGCCGGGGGAGTGAGGCACACTCCGTGCAAGTTGAGTGTGTTGCCAAGCAGCGTGTTTATTCTGCGGAACACATTTGCACTACGGCAGGAGCGGAGGGCAGCGGGCAACGCGAGTCGGGATTCGTGGTCCTTGGCCGTGCCTTCGGGACCTTCGAGTGTGCAGCAGATCTCAAACTCCTGATCAAATTGGTGAAAATAAATAATTACGAAATTAAAACAATGCCATTGATTTTTTAATATAAAAATCTGGGCTCATTGTAGAGGCAGAAGATTGAGGGTGGAAAGGTAATGCAACTACAGAGGGGCAGCAGGTGAAGGCAATATGGAAGGAAATTAGGAGGAGGAGGAGGAGGAGGAGGTGAGTCAACCTGAAATTAAGGGGGCTGAGTTAGAAGGGGTTAATGGGGGGGGTGTGGGGGAATAAAGATCACAGGTAGGGCAGGGGATAATTTGAGATTCTGGTGCAACACCTCCTTGAATGAACCCTGAGAGGTAGGAGTACAATGAAACAGGTCATATTTACCTCCACCACCGAAGGTGGACAGATGTCATGTTTTCATCAATCTGTGTTTGGATGGCTGTGCGCAGGATATCTGAAAATGTTATGGATGGACAGGTTGGGTTTGTGATAAGAACGAATAGATTCGATTTTGGTGAAGATCCGATCCAGATGGATTTTTTTTTTTTTAAAGGCCTGGTCACACCTTGACGTTTTAGCCAGCGATGGCAACGTGTTAAAATTTATCTAAAACGCTGGCTTACGTTGAACTTTTGATGTTTTTTTTTTAAAGATTTGGACGTATTCATAGCGACTTGGTCTTGTGTATAACACATTGGTAACGGACACAGAACGTTTCGTTGTGTTATAGATAACTTGTACCAACGAATGCTGAACCTGTTGTCGGCCTACACAACCGATGCCCAACGATAGTCTAACTTCGGCATAGCGCGTTGCACGCATCGCCGACGATGTCGTGACGTAGCCTATTAAAAGGCTGACGCACAACGATTCGAATCATAACTGCCGTAGAAATGGAAGGGTCAACATCGCGGTCACACCTTGGCGATCTTACCAGCGTATGCCGACCTAAGAAAAATGTGTCTAAAACGTTGGGGCACGTCAAATACGGAATGAGTAAGTTTGGTATACGTGAGTAGAACGCTAAAGTATGCTATCATACGTCGTAGTAAGTAGAGTACGTCAAGAAATTTTAAACATGTTCAAAATTTTACGACGTACTCGGCGTATGACACGTTCCGCATGCGATGGGGATAAGTTTTACACACGATATGTGGACGCTTACACACGTCCACAAAGGCTACTTATAAGCTACTCATAAGTCGAAACACGTCGCGGTAATGTCTTTTTTACGCGAAACTTATTTCTAACTTATGTTTGACGTGCTTTGAACCAATTCTTTACGTAGTCCCAACACACATCGACGTATGTAGACGTATTCCAATGACGTCTTCCGGTCGACAAAAAAAAAAAATTAACGTGTTTCTAGCTTACAACTGCCATATAAAGACGTGTTCCCAGCGGTTTTGGGAATTGGTATATAAAAATGCTGCTCATAAAAGGGGAACCCAACAGTGTTTTTGAGTCCTTTTGGAGTCGATGTCCATGTCAGCAGTAACAGTATCAGTAACAGTATCAGTAACAGTATCAGTATCAGTATTAGTAGTAGTTTGTTCATGTTGGCAGTAGTAGGTGAGTGTGAGGGGGAGGGTGTGGGTTATGATGGATCGTCCTTGCATTTAACGATTTAAATGATAAACTCAACGATTTAAATGGCTGCAACTCCACCATTGAAAGTAGACGCTTGCGCTCAACAATTGGATTTTTTACACTCAACGACTTTTAAACGGTACCACTCAGCTAGTTTCATTGTTTACAATGAACGATTTAAATTGCTGTCACTCGCCTTTGTTTTTTGACGCTGGGGTTTGGAAATTTGAAGCGTTTCTTCTGAAACAGTTAAAACGCTCAAACTCGACTATTTTAAATAGACGCTGCCGATGGACAATTGGAATCATAGCCAAGCTAGACATCGAAGTGTGAACATCCTCGTCATGCCGAAGAAAAGTTTGAAGAATGCTGTAAATAAGTGTCCTGGCCGTGGCCGTGGACGCTGACGCAAGGACGATCCATTATACCGACGTCTTTCAGCCTATGAGTAACTTAAAAGTAACGTCTGTCGACGTGTGGCAACGATCGCATAACGTGCCAACAACACGTTAATCATACGTTAGAAATAAGTTTCGGGTACGCTAAACATTACCTCGGCGTGTCTCAACTTATGATTAACTTACACGTAGCATGTGTTGACGTCTGTCAACGATCGCAGACCGTGCATACAACTTGTGGCCAGCGTAGCGGAACGTGTGAGTCATACGCCGGCATACGTCGTGAAATTTCAAGCATGAAAAAATTTGAGGACAACCAAAAAGTACAACGTTTAAAGTCAACGTACAACGACGTATGGCAGTGTTTTTCAGCGTGCTCTCAATGTTATCAAAACTTACCCATAACGTATTCAACGTGTGCCAGCGTTTTAGAAAAAAAAAAAATCAAAAATCGGCAAACGTTGGCTAAAACGTCAAGGTGTGACCGGGCCTTAAGTGATCCATTACCATCGAGAGATGGGGCCAAACGAGATGTATAGCACAATTTCTCAAAGGAGTTGAGGATGGATCCGGAGAAAACGCGATGTATTACAAGAACAAGACAATTCGATTTTGGTTAAAGTCAGGATTCAGATCTGGCCCATCAGTAGGCGACAAAACGTAAACTGTTCAGCCAGGTGGAGGTGTGCCCTCCACCGAGTGGCATTATGGTTTTAAATGGAACAGCCTCACAAGATGGTTCAACAAATCAGATAAGAGAGGAACAAGAGTGGAGATTAGATCTGCAGTCAAACTGGAGAGTTTAACCAAGAAAGGGGGGGGGGAATAGTGAACCAATGAGAATGAATGAGAATGAATGAATGATGAGAATGAGGATAATGATAATGAATGAATGAATGAGAATGAGGAGAATGAGTGAGTATGAATGAATGAAGAAAATGAATGAATGGAGGGGAAGAAGGAATGAATGAATAGGAAGAATGAACGAGGAGAATGAATGAAATGTGTATATATATATATATATATATATATATATATATATATATATATATATATATATATATATATATATATATATATATATATATATATATATATATATATATATCTTCTTCTTCCGGCTGGTCCCGTTCGGGGTCGCCACAGCGGATCATCCGTTTGATCCGCATAGTGATTTGGCACATGTTTTACGCCGGATGCCCTTCCTGACGCAACCCTGGTCGCCTCTTACGACACAGGGATATGGTACACCTATTTTAACCGGGGTATACACCGGCCCAGTACACTGGTACTCATTTCGCCGACCTCGGAAGGATGACAGGCTGAGTCAACCCCCTGGTGTATTAATTCAGTGGCCCAACGGGGCTTGAACTCAGGACCTCTTGGATCCCAAGCCGCTGCCCTAACCACTGCACCAACAACAGGCTATATATATATATATATATGAGAAAGATGTACAGGGGAAGAAGATTCAAGCAATATATATATATATATATATATATATATATATATATATATATATATATATATATATATATATATATATATATATATATATATATATATATTTTTTTTTTACAAAGGTCAAGGTTCATGACCAAGAGCAGAAAGTGAGAGGTCAATGCACCAAGAAAATAAAACACAAGGGAGGGAGAGGAGGCGGCAGTGGGAGACAAATGTACAAACACCACCTGTACCTTTAAATAAATAATAATAATAATAAACCAATGTCACCGCAGGGTGACCCGTATCTTGCCAAAAGGTGACCACATGTGACTTCTTTAAGGTCACACTGAGGTGAACAGAGCTGCTATCCACCAGGAGCGACTCCTTGAGGAATATCTGCCTACGAGAGATTCCGATGAGAAATTTCTAGAGTAACCATGAAAAATATGCATTTGCCTCATAAAGTCACCAAATGATGTCATAATGTCTCAAGCTTGACATATCTAGAAAACACTCATCGAGGTGTTCAATTTGAGGTACTACACGATATGGTTCCTAAAACTTGAAAATTTGACCTTGGGGTCAAATATGTTTGACCTTCGGCGCTAACCATGAAGGTCAAGGCCAATCGCCACTAAAAATTAATCAGATGAGCGCCAGACCATGAACTATATTCCCGTGAAGTTTGAAGACGATCCGATCAAAATTACTCAAAAAATAAGGGTTTCGTCGACTCCCCTAATTTGGGACAAAGTGACCTTGACCTTTGACCTTCAAAATTTTGTGCACTGAAAGGGACCTCCATAGGCCTCTGATATGCGAAGTTACAAAAATTTACAATTATAACTGTGCTCTGCAGAGTGATTAAAAAAAAAAAATTATATACAAGCTGACCAACATATCTTGCAAAAACTTCGTTTTGGCAAGATAAAAAAGTGGTGGTGGTGGTGGTGGTGGTTGTGGTGAAGAAGCCTGCAGGTCTCACACAACGGAGATTGGTGGTTGTGGGAGCGGAGTCGACGGGCTTGCACGAACTGTGGAGAACCTTGAGCAGCGTCACCTTTGTTCGATTCCCGACAAACTACCAGATTGGAGTCACATCAAAACACCGTCCCTCGGATGGACGTCAGGCTGGGTGATCGGTCTCCACCACCAGCGATTGGTCGACGCTTAACATCCCACGTCATGTCCACTCGAGTTGGAGAGTTTATCGCCAGAACCTCGAACCAGTCACAACATTCCGTCTCCGACAATCGAACGTCAGGCCTCGCCAGCCGGTTTGTGAAAGACTATCGGCCAAACATCAACTGAAGACCGGAAGCTCGTGAATGTACAAAACATCTCAAAACTCTTTAACTACTCGGTTAGTTATACTAATTACACAACGAACACGTAGTTAATATCGTTAATAAGACCATTCTTGGTAAGACCTTCCGACCCTCCCCCTCTTACCGTGATCCTCCCTCTCCTCTTACGTGACCCTCCCCCTCCCCTCCCTTTCCTCTTACCGTGACCCTCCCCCTCCCCTCCCTTCCCTCTTACCGTGACACTCCCCTCCCTTCCCTCTTACCGTGACCCTCCCCCTCCCCTCCCTTCCCTCTTACCGTGACCCTCCCCCTCCCTCCCTTCCCTCTTACCGTGACCCTCCCCTCCCCTCCCTCTTACCGTGACCCTCCCCTCCCCTCCCTCTTACCGTGACCCTCCCCTCCCCTCCCTCTTACCGTGACCCTCCCCTCCCCTCCCTCTTACCGTGACCCTCCCCTCTCCTCCCTCCCCTCCCTTTCCTCTTACCGTGACCCTCCCTCCCTTTCCTCTTACCGTGACCCTCCCCCTCCCCTCCCTCTTACCGTGACCCTCCCCCTCCCCTCTTACCGTGACCCTCCCCCTCCCCCTCCCCTCTTACCGTGACCCTCCCCCTCCCCTCTTACCGTGACCCTCCCCCTCCCCTCTTACCGTGACCCTCCCCCTCCCCTCTTACCGTGACACTCCCCTCCCCTCCCTCTTACCGTGACACTCCCCTCCCTTCCCTCTTACCGTGACACTCCCCTCCCTTCCCTCTTACCGTGACCCTCCCCTCCCTCTTACCGTGACCCTCCCCTCCCCTCCCCTCCCTCTTACCGTGACCCTCCCCCTCCCCTCCCTCTTACCGTGACCCTCCCCTCCCCTCCCTCTTACCGTGACCCTCCCCTCCCCTCCCTCTTACCGTGACCCTCCCCTCTCCTCCCTTCCCTCTTACCGAAACCCTCCCCCTCTCCTCTTACCGTGACACTCCACCTCCCCTCTTACCGTGACCCTCCCCTCCCCTCTTACCGTGACCCTCCCCCTCCCCTCTTACCGTGACCCTCCCCTCCCCTCTTACCGTGACCCTCCCCCTCCCTCTTACCATGACCCTCCCCCTCCCTCCCTCTTACCGTGACACTCCCCTCCCTCCCTCTTACCGTGACACTCCCCCTCCCTCCCTCTTACCGTGACACTCCCCTCCCTCCCTCCCTCTTACCGTGACACTCCCCCTCCCTCCCTCCCTCTTACCGTGACACTCCCCTCCCTCCCTCCCTCTTACCGTGACACTCCCCCTCCCTCCCTCCCTCTTACCGTGACACTCCCCCTCCCTCCCTCCCTCTTACCGTGACACTCCCCCTCCCTCCCTCCCTCTTACCGTGACACTCCCCTCCCTCCCTCTCACCGTGACACTCCCCCTCACCGTGACACTCCCCCTCACCGTGACACTCCCCTCACCGTGACACTCCTCCTCCCTCCCTCTCACCGTGACACTCCCCCCTCTCACAGTGACACTCTCCATCCCCCTCGTGCCGTGACACTCCCCCCTCTTACCGTGACACTCCCCCCTCTCACAGTGACACTCCCCATCCCCCTCGTGCCGTGACACCCCCTCTTACCGTGACACCCCCTCTTACCGTGACACTCCTCCCCCCTCTTACCGTGACACTACCCCCTCTTACCGTGACACTCCCCCCTCTTACCGTGACACTCCCCCTCTTACCGTGACACTCCCCCCTCTTACCGTGACACTCCCCCCCTCTTACCGTGACACTCCCCCCCTCTTACCGTGACACTCCCCCCTCTTACCGTGACACTCCCCCTCTTACCGTGACACTCCCCCTCTTACCGTGACACTCCCCCCTCTTACCGTGACACTCCCCCCCTTACCGTGACACTCCCCCCTTACCGTGACCGTGACACTCCCCCTTACCGTGACACTCCCCCCTTACCGTGACACTCCCCCCCTTACCGTGACACTCCCCCCTTACCGTGACACTCCCCCCTTACCGTGACACTCCCCCTCTTACCGTGACACTCCTCCCCCTTACCGTGACACTCCCCCCTTACCGTGACACTGCCCCCTCTTACCGTGACACTGCCCCCTCTTACCGTGACACTCCCCCTCTTACCGTGACACTCCCCCCTCTTACCGTGACACTCCCCCTCTTACCGTGACACTCCCCCCTCTTACCGTGACACTCCCCCCTCTTACCGTGACACTCCCCCCTCTTACCGTGACACTCCCCCTCTTACCGTGACACTCCCCCTCTTACCGTGACACTCCCCCCTCTTACCGTGACACTCCCCCCTCTTACCGTGACACTCCCCCCCTTACCGTGACACTCCCCCCTTACCGTGACACTCCCCCCTTACCGTGACACTCCCCCCTTACCGTGACACTCCCCCCCCTTACCGTGACACTCCCCCCCCTTACCGTGACACTCCCCCCTCTTACCGTGACACTCCCCCCTCTTACCGTGACACTCCCCCCTCTTACCGTGACACTCCCCCCTCTTACCGTGACACTCCCCCTCTTACCGTGACACTCCCCCTCTTACCGTGACACTCCCCCTCTTACCGTGACACTCCCCCCTCTTACCGTGACACTCCCCCTCTTACCGTGACACTCCCCCCTCTTACCGTGACACTCCCCCTCTTACCGTGACACTCCCCCTCTTACCGTGACACTCCCCCCTCTTACCGTGACACTCCCCCTCTTACCGTGACACTCCCCCCTCTTACCGTGACACTCCCCCCTCTTACCGTGACACTCCCCCCCCTCTTACCGTGACACTCCCCCCCTTACCGTGACACTCCTCCCCCTTTCCGTGACACTCCCTCCCCTTACCGTGACACTCCCTCCCCTTACCGTGACACTCCCCCTCTTACCGTGACACTCCCCCCTCTTACCGTGACACTCCCCCCTCTTACCGTGACACTCCCCCTCTTACCGTGACACTCCCCTCTTACCGTGACACTCCCCCCTCTTACCGTGACACTCCCCTCTTACCGTGACACTCCCCCCTCTTACCGTGACACTCCCCCCTCTCTGTGCTGAAATCACCTCCATCTGACGTCACGTTAAAACGTCCCACTGGTTGAACCTCGTTTTATAATTAAAATTCGGAGTGAAATCCTTGATTGGATGAAGTTGTTTCGAACAGGTGTTGCGGGTCCCACGTGGTTTTTAATTAACGGTCAAAACCATCGAGTAACCGACGGGGAGAGGAGGACGACGAGTGGTGAAAGGAGCCTCATATGACTCATTAATTAAATTTAATTGGTGCCTCGTGTTAATGAGTTTGTACCACGTGTCCGGGAATGAATCTCTTAATTAATGATCGCGACTCGCTGTGACGACAAAGCCGGATTACTGGGATGGCATTTTATACTCATCTCCGGGCGATCTGGTTTGGGTTCGAATCCCAACGGAGCTAAACTCATCATCCCGGTGTTTCACACACAGGTGATTCATCAATGTGTGTAACATGCCTCGGATGGTCCCACGGGGTCCTTCACGAAGAGGAGGCAAGTTATCTCCGGCACCCTGAACGAATGACGGGTTCTTGCTCAAACACACAAAAGGAAACATCTCCACTTCACTGCCCTCCCCACCCCCCCACGAACCAACTAACACTCACCGTACCCTCCCCACTGCCCACACTCACCATACCCTCCCCACACTCACTGTACCCTCCCCACTGCCCACACTCACCATACCCTCCCCACACTCACTGTACCCTCCCCACACTCACTGTACCCTCCACACTGCCCACACTGACCATACCCTCACCACACTCACTGTACCCTCCCCACACTCACCATACCCTCCCCACACTCACTGTACCCTCCCCATTGCCCACACTCACCATACCCTCCCCACACTCACTGTACCCTCCCCACTGCCCACACTCACCATACCCTCCCCACACTCACTGTACGCTCCCCATTGCCCACACTCAGCATACCCTCCCCATTGCCCACACTCACCATACCCTCCCCATTGCCCACACTCACCATACCCTCCCCACACTCACTGTACCCTCCCCACTGCCCACACTCACCATACCCTCCCCACACTCACTGTGCGCTCCCCATCGCGCACACTCAGCATACCCGCCCCACACTCACTGTACCCTCCCCACTGCCCACACTCACCATACCCTCCCCACACTCACTGTACCCTCCCCACTGCCCACACTCACCATACCCTCCCCACACTCACTATACCCTCCCCACTGCCCACACTCACCGTACCCTCCCCACTGCCCACACTCACCGTACCCTCCCCACTGCGCACACTCACCGTACCCTCCCCACTGCCCACACTCACCATACCCTCCCCAATGCCTGAACTTGCTGCACCAGTAACACCTTACATTAGTTATTCGTGCCTGTTGTTTGTGTCCTTGGTAACACCCTTAAAAATAGGACGTTTCAATGACAGACAGAATAAAAATATCATCTCGCTCCTCTCTCCGTCTGTGCGATCGGGACGAAGTCAGAAACAAAGTTCTGTTAAACGACAGATTGGTTTTCCGATTCATGTTCTGATTTGTGTTCAAAATAAAACGTTGAACTGAAATCAAGTTGTTCCTCAATCATAAACTGACGCTTGTGGACGGACAGACAGACAGACAGACAGACAGACAAACAGACAGACAGACAGACAGACAGACAGACAGACAGACAGATCGTTTACTTCTGCCGTGATTCCTCCACCCTGCCTTGCAATATCTCAAGCGATGATGTATTTGGGTTTCTTTGAAATGGAAGTATGTGCTACCCTCACCCGAAGGAAAGGGTATTGCATTTGGGTCTGTCTGTCTGTCTGTCTGTCTGTCTGTCTGTCTGTCTGTCTGTCTGTCTGTCTGTCTGTCTGTCTGTCTGTCTGTCTGTCTGTCTGTCTGTCTGTCTGTCTGTCTGTCTGTCTGTCTGTCTGTCTGTCTGTCTGTCTGTCTGTCTGTCTGTCCGCCCGCACAGAACGTTCGTGTTTCTCTCTGCAACCGCTTGTCGGATTGAGGCGAAATTTTCACCATCGGAGCGACTACTCATGTCGAATGTTTTAATGATAATTATGAAGTCATAGGTCACGTGGTGTGACAAGTACTCCTCATGGGGAATGTGTGATTTTTTTATGACATCATAGGTGCCTTTGTTATGATGTCATAATTGCATATGTAGAACGTGACATCTGATCAGTATGAAGATTTGTGAAGGTCATCTAGGGATAAAATGTGGTCCACAGTAAAAAAAAAAATTGAGGACGTCATCCATCACATGTTTCTGCAGCAATATTATTAAAAAATATATATTTTTTTAAACCTTCAAAAATCTGCTTCTCTGAAGTGGCTGAACAGCTTGAGGCCAAACTTTACACGCATGACCACCGTCTTTCCCTGAAGAACAAAAGCTTCACACATATGATGTCACAGGTCACATGGTTTGGCAGCCATATTGGATTTACCCTAAAACCTACAAAAATCTTCTTCTCCAGAACGGCTGGACAAATCGATGGGAAACTTCACACAAATGTTCCCAAAGCCTTGGGGATACCAGGGTATTCATGAATAATTGATGTCACATGGGGTCTGGCAGCCTATATTGGATTGAGTAAAAGTCTTTAAAATATTCTTTCTCTTGAACCGTTTAATCAAATGATGTGAAACTTCACATTTATGATCTAGTCCTGATGGGGGATACAAGTTTAAAATTTCAACCTGATCGGACACACGGTCTGGCAGCCAGAATTATTTAATATTTTTGATCTGGGTTCTTTTTGATATATATATTTTTTTTTTTTTAAATAAGGCTCACTTAGCTGCACCTGGGTGGATTTGAGGGTAGAGGAGTCACAACTGAAATGGAAATCCTATCCAGGTTCCTCCTGATGACTCAATGTTTTATTGTTAATTATATAACACACCGGTACACAACCACCACACAAAAGTCCTGGCGAGGGTCTGCAATCTCTGATTGCTCTTTTTCTTGTTTATTTTTTTCTGCTTTGTCAGAGCATCCTGATTTTCCTGGCATTGTTCACAAACACATTCGAAAGATACAAATCTGGTCGTGTCAGCGATTTGGCTTCTGATAAAAGGACGATTCGCTCGATCATCTGATCCACATCACTCGGAGACCAGCTGAACACCTGCTCACCTGGTTAGGTCCACACTGTTCATGTAATTGGTTGCTCTGATCTACATCACTCATAGACCAGCTCAAGACCTGTGCACTTCGGTTGGTTCACGGTGTTCATTTGACTTGTCGCTCTGATCCACATCACTGGGAGACCAGCTCAATACTTGTTCACTTTGCTGAACAGCTATACTAGTTGGTGGTTCCTTTTGTTTTTAAATTAAACTAGAATGGGCACTCGGTAGAGCGCATACCTTCGCCTCCGCTACTTTTTTGTTCTTGGCATGAGAGTGGGGGGAACAGAACAGTGAACATTTTGGTGTTGGTTTCATGCAAATCGGTTTTGATTTGACCGTGTTATGACAAAAACCGCATATTTTGAAAGGTCGTGACCCCACTGACCTTTGACCCCCAACCGCTAACAAGGGTAATGACATAATTGTGTCATGTCACCCATCACAAGATTGGGCAATGAATTCTGAACATTTTGGCATCGGTTGCATGCCAATTAGATCAAAATTGACCGTGCTATGGTAAAAATACGAATTTGACCTTTCCATGACCTTGACCTTTGACCCGATCGCTCCCAAAATCTAATCAAATGTTCCTTGGATAATAACCCGTCATCCCACCAAATTTCAAGCGATTTAGTTTCATACTTTCTGAGTTCTGCGAATAACAAACAAACACACACACACATATTCACAAATAAATAAATAAATACACAGCGACCAATACATAACCTTTCGCAGAATGCGAAGGTAATCAGGTTTGAACAAAAACTTCTAAAACCTTCATACCTTCACTCATTGACATATACATACATTGTCATTAAGGCAGATTTCCATGTTTGAACACGGCACAACATCATTTTGAGCGGGTTGTTTCGGGGATTTTGGTTTAAACGTCGTCATGGGAGCAGGTGATTCATGATTGGGACTTGTTTAATTGTGAACATACACCAGGGCCCAATATTATCCTGTTGTTGACACAATGTTGAATGTAATTTCACACTTTTTAACACACGATTAAAATAAATATTAAATGTCTCAGTGAAGGCTCATGGAGCAGGTCGACATTGGTACACAAGATAAAATTGATTCGGATCAACCGGAAATTGCTCATAACATTCACCACTAGTAGAACAAAGGTGTTTGTGACGATTTGAATTCAAGGCCTTTGTCAGAACTACTAGAGGTATACTACCACTACGACTTGTTTAACAACCATTTTGCTATATCGGGGGTTGGTCGGTCAGCTGACAGCCCCTCTTCACTTAGTTCTGTTAAAAGCATCCTCCTCCATTAACCCCAACAACTGCAAGTCTCTACTGATCGCATCCTTCCAGTCTACTCTGTCTTTTCCCCTCAACTACTAAACCACTGATTTACTCCACATGCTCAAACGTCTTCGTTCTGTATACTTTTATTTATTTTCTCCATTGCTTCAAGAAGTATTACTATATTTAATCCTGTATGCTCCTTCCATTTTAAAATGGTACCGTTCGAACAGCTGCATTAAGTACTAAGTCCTGCGAAAAAGTAAGGCTATAATGAAACGGACACGACGTTTTACAAGTTTTAAATTTTTGTTCCAAGCAAATTGATTATTAACTGTACCATTTTATTATCTTCCAACTGTACTATTTTTATTATCCTCCAACAGCAGGAACCTTTTAAAATAAAGCATGACACACAGATGCACAGCACCTTTTAGTAATCGACTACAAGAGAGAACGAGAGAGAACGAGATATATAGTGGATTTACCACTGATATAAAAGATAGTTTACCAGATGCTCAGCAAAATAAACCAATACATTCTGGAGAGATCGGAATAATCCCAACACCGTAATGACTGCCCGATTCAGCCATCATCTTGATCATCAGCTGGGAACACTCAATCATTGAGGTTTCGATTCTTCGATCCCGGATCCTCTCAAAACAGAGGGTCCACGACATTAGTGGCATCCGAAGGTCCATCCAATTGGGCAGCGAGACGGAGAGGGAGGGAGATGAGATTAAAAAAACGGAACGAATGTGGTGGATTTACCACTAAATTCACCAATTGTGAATCATAGATAAAACGATGTTACTGTACTCAAGATTGAAATTTTTTTAATTGATTACATAAAATTTCCAACATTATTTCAGAGAAATTTAATCATGACGTCAGCATTAAAAAGGCTGCGATTTGAACTCACTTATTGTACACCAATGATCGCACTGTACGTGTATATTCGGCCTCTTTTGAAAGTAACAGCAAGTGAGTGAAGCAATTCCCTTCGATTCAGACAAGATTAGTGTTTACATTCATGTTATCTAATAACTCAGCAATACGAGGGGTTTCAAGTGTGACGGAATGAAAAAATAAACTAGAGAGTTCATGGAACACATTACACCCCCCCTCCTCTGCAGTTTTGAGAAACAAGGCCTCGGGCGATGTCTGCGAGCGGAAAATTTGATTGGTCAAGATGATGTAAAATGACATAATATTTTGTGCAAGTACTGCGAAACGGAAGGGTTTTCAAAGTACGAAAAATGTGATTTGTGTTCAAGTGTACAATTCAATTTAAATCAAATAAAGTTCTTGAAAGTCGTATAAATATATTGTTTGGAAGTTTGCTGCCGTTGATGCACCTTATCGTCCTTAAAACAGTAAGCTTCCTGTTTGGAATGATTTTCAATTTTGCTTGACTGCCAGATGGGCAGACGGAGGACAAAATGATCTCGCTCCTCTCTGCGTGTACAATCGGGATGAATTCAGAGACAAAGTGCTGCTAAGCTACAGGTTCATGTTCCGATTCATGTTCAAAATAGAACATTCAATTTAAATGAAGTTGTTCCTCAATCATGAGCTGAAGTAGACAGGACAGACAGACAGAAAGCTAACTAATTGCATGAACCCCCGCTTTTCGCTTCGCGTACGCAGGGTAAAAATGAGAAGACTACAGCCCCCATTGTATGTATGGTATTTGAAAATCTCGGAGAAACTCTGCACCATGTACCATCGGTTGTGAAAACCGAGCGATTGTCTTTGTTAAAAAAGTAAAAATCAAAAATTGTTCTTCTGGGAGAAACAGTATGCCTGGTGTTGGCTTAATGGTTCGGGTGGTGGGCTTGGGATCCTAGGATCCTAAGTTCCAATCACGCTCAGCTGTCAAATTAATACCGGGTGGGGTTAACTCGGCCTGTCATCTTTCTGAGGTCAGCAAAAGGAGTGCCAGCTTGCTGGGATACTGTGTTGCAGTGGTGACCCGTCCGAGATTGTGCCCAATAGCAAAGGAGACTGATTGGGTAGCACCAACGCTCTGCAGAAAGTATGGTCCCAATGGATGGATGGATGGATGGATGGGAGAAACAGTGCAGAGCAGATGGAGAGTTGTTGCAGAAACAGCTACGGGGTCCAAGCATGCTAATGATCGGTATGCAAGTGATACAAATAATAGTAAGTGCATTACTTATCCAGCTGGGTTATTTACGCCAGGGACCCCAGGCAGCCCCTTTGCCAGGGTCACAGCGAGGGTCATCAGGTGGGTAGGAGGGTGATGTCGCACCACGCTGATACTGCTGGAGTTTCTTTAAAAGCTTGGAAACCACGTCCGGATGGTCTTGGGCCACATCATGACGCTCCTCGGGATCCTTTTCTATATCAAACAGCTGCACCATTGGTGGGTCATTGCGGAGTACCTCTTCTGGTCCCTTGGGACGACTGCCAAGATGTGGTGGAGGAAACCACTTTCCACAACCTAGAGAAGAGGAATAATAGTAATTTTAAAAAATCCATCAAATGGTGTATCATTGTGGGTATTTGCTTCAGAGTCAATGGGGATGCATGCATTTATCCACCAGAAAATTCCACCAAACCATAAAACACAACAAAATGACCCTCCTTGCCAACTGTGACTGGGGTTATGCTTAATGAATCCATTAAAAAGAAGAGTACATTTCCCATTGCTTATGTTGATGTTACACATGCCTGGGTTCCCAGTGAGGATTTTCCAGTTGTGGAAACGCAGTGCGGCATGCATGGAGATGTTGAATTCCACGGGAGTCCGTGAGGTGAAGGCACAAGGGTTCTCGTCTTCATCATTACACATGCCTGCCAGGAAAGAGGGTCACAAAATGAATGTCTTGATTCAAGGCAATTCCATAGAAGTCCTTCAGCAAGCTATTCGGATGACGTACAGCCACAGGATGTGCCCAGAGGACGGTGGTGGTCTGGTCCACGGCCCGAATGGAGAAAAGTTGCCCGAATCCAGAACCTTCCTGCGACCACGCCCAAGAGACCCACTCCAGCCCGCCTTGTGTGGGGAAACTGAGGTCTGCACGTCGGACCAAAACTAGCCGACAGCACCTCAAGCCAAAGGGAAGACTGACAACACCTGCAGTGCCTTACTCGGCCAACCCACCCAATCTTGATCTCCAACCTTTTCTTTGTACCGTTTGCGAAATTGAGAGTGATAAAGCTTAATTATAAGATTCGGCAAAAGTCTGGGGGAAGATAATTCGATAAAGCATGATCGTTGTGTTTGGGGTTTATTTATTTACTTTGTTTAAGCGCAACCCTTTCTTTACTTCTTTTAGTGTAGTAGAAAAATCGTGCAAATTATGATACAAGCATAACATTTGGCATTTCTGTTCTGCAGGGCTTTCTGAGCAAATCTGCCAGATTGACCATTTGAAAATCCAAATGTTGTAAAAAATAATAATAATAATTTGAAGTCACAGCTGGCTGAAATTCTTGAAGCGCAAGTGAACATCCCAGACGGAGAACCAAGGGGAGATGCAGTCATCATTGATGGCTCAGCACTTATCAATGCCCTACCTCCACGCACTTCAAAGATATTTGATGACTATGCGAAAGAAGACATCATCCCAAAGGTGGAATCCTATGGTGCCAGGCACGAGAGGGTGGACGTAGTGTTTGATGTGTACAAGAAGTCAAGTCTGAAGTCCGAGGCAAGGTCGAAAAGGGGGCAAGGAATCAGAAGAAGAGTGACAGGAACCAGTAAGACCCCAAGTAACTGGAGAAGCTTTCTTCGAGATGACAGCAACAAGACTGAGCTGTTTCACTTCCTTGCGGAAAAGATGTGTGAAGCACAGACGACAAGCACAGTCATTGTCACAAAAGGAGAAGATGCCATTAGCAGCACAAGGAAGTCACTGGATGTTGTGTCTCCATGTTGTCATGAAGAAGCTGACACTCGCATATTTGTACACGCCAGGGATGCAACCACGGATGGGAGCAAGTCCATTATCATGAAGGCTAATGACACGGACGTACTAGTCATAGCAATATCTGTACTGCCATGCTTACAGGAACTAGGTCTTGAGAACATGTGGATTACCTTTGGCCAAGGAGCCAAGGTGCGATGGATTCCAGTCAATGAGGTAGTTTCTGCAATAGGGCCTGAGAAAGCTAGAGGGATCCCATACTTCCACACGTTCACTGGATGTGACGTCGTGTCTGCCTTCTGTGGTAAAGGGAAGAAAACTGCATGGCAGACTTGGAAACGTCTTTGATGATGTTTCTGAAACATTCACCAATCTCAGCCAGCATCCAACATTGTTTCGTGATCTTGACTTTCTTTTTTTTCTTCAAATTTTTTTAAATTTGGATTTTCAAATGGCCAATCAGGCAGATTTTATTAGAATCCCCTGGAGAACAAATGTGCCAAATTTGATGCTTGTATCATCATTTGCACGATTCCTCTCAAACATTGCTGTTATCTGCCCCACTATTTCCTGTGAATAAATGTGTTTGAATTGTTGCTTAGTCCGACTCCAGTCATGTGAGCAAATTTGGTCTCATCTGGCAAATATAAATGTCTGTTTGTGTTTTTGCCGTTGTTTAAACATTACCAATCACCATAAATATCACTTCCTAAGTTTCTCGAGAGCAGCTCAGGAGTGTGACATGTGGTCATCAAATTTGGTTACTCCAAGCATGCCAAATTTACAGGGATTGTCGCACCACAGTAACCTGTACAGAAGACTATTATATATATATATATATATCTATATATATATATATATATCTATATATATATATATATATATATATATATATATATATATATATATATATATATATATATATATATATATATCTATATATATATATATATATATATATATATATATATATATATATATATATATCCACATACACGTCTCCAGTGCTCTTCCTGCCAAAGAAAGCTGCATAAAGCAACCAAGAAAACCCACACAAGATAAGCTCTTTGCTGTTTCAAAACCAACCTGGGTTCCTCAGCTGTGAAACATTCAAAAGTAGTACATAAATGAGAATCCCAATGCTATGTACTACCCTTAGCCATTGGTCCAGTTTCATCACTTGTTGGTGAGTCATCAGCGACAGCGTAGACAGAAGCATGCACCACCGAGGCTCCTAAGCATGGACCAGATGCAATGTATGCCTGGTGTTGGCTTAATGGTTAGGGTGGTGACCTTAGGATCCCACTTGGCTGTTGAATTAACACCAGGTGGGGTTGACTCTGCTTGTCATCCTTCTGAGGTCGGCAAAATGAGTGCCAGCTTGCTGGTATCCTGCGTCGGAGTGGCGACCCGTTCAGGATTGTGCCCAATAGCCAAGTAGACTGCTTCGGCAGCACCGACGCTCTGCCCAGAGTATGGTCCCAAGGAAGAGGAGATGCAATGTCAAAAGCAGTCAACTATAAATAACAACAATACCCAATCACATCTCTCACCTGCTACTGGTGAAATTTACAGTTCCCTCCAATTACGTGTGAGGAACGTGATTGGGTCTCTTTTCATTTAATTTATTACTCCTGACTGCAAACCTCCTAACTGGTGATCAGCAGGACAGACACAATGTGTTCGTGTGGCATACGACACTAGTTGCTAACAGGTCGTGTAGCAAGTGCTGTGACGGGACTCGATCTGTATCCTGCTGTTTCATCAAGTTTGGGGGTTCGATTTGTATATCTTATAAATATTTTCAAGTGTTTGTGTGCGAGTTTGTACGTTATTCTTTCACAGCCAAACTGCAGCACATAGAGGCCCCAGATTTTTGGTGTAGGTACTTTAGAATCTGGGCAAGGTTTTAAGCTATCACAAGATGGACCTGACATCCGTTTTGAGGCCACCAAAGGCCGCTACAAAGTGTATATTGGGATGTTGGTCCAGGCAGTGCTGCCGCCAGCCTGCAGGCAAAAGGTAACCACGATGAGGCCGATAACTCCATCACTGTTCAATGTCCAACACGTCCCGAAACCACCACCGTGAAAACCTCACCCAGCTGGGCAGCGCTGGGTAGCACCCCCTAGTGTATGCATATATTTCATTCAGCTGGTACTCTAGCCTGCTGTGAAAGGCTGCAGTGATCTTTAATATTTAAAAAGTGATTATTGAAAGAATGACATTTGAACAAACAACAGGCAATTAATTATAATAATCTCAAACAGTGACACAACGAGACCCTCAAGGCAGAAAATGTCTCCCTCTGGGGAAAACAAAAATCATTAAATTCATCCAAGTCCCATTTACTGCCGACTGGTGGGATGTTTCATAAAATGAAGGTCAAGTGGAACAAGAACAGAAGAAGAAGAGGACAGATCAGATTTCATAATATCTCTATTTTACACAACTTTTGGTTAACTAAGTTTAGTGTGAAAAGTAAATTGGTTAAAACAACACCATGCAAGCTGTGATTAACTTTCGGTGTATTTACATACAGTGTGTATGTCTGTACAGTGGATCAATGTTGTCCGGTGTATTTACGTACAGTGTGTGTCTGTACAGTGGATGAATGTTATGTGTATTTACATACAGTGTGTATGTCTGTACAGTGGATGAATGTTGTTATGTGTATTCATGTACAGTGTATATGTCTGTCCAGTGGATGAATGTTATGTGTATTTATGTACAGTGTGTATATCTGTCCAGTGGATGAATGTTGTTTGGTGTATTCATGTACAGTGTGTATGTCTGTACAGTGGATCAATTTTGTTCGGTATATTCATGTACAGTGTGTATATCTGTCCAGTGGATGAATGTTGTTTGGTGTATTCATGTACAGGGTGTATATCTGTACAGTGGAACAATGTTTTTTGGTGTATTTATGTACAGTGTGTATATCTGTACCGTGGATCAATGTTGTTCGGTGTATTCACGTACAGGGTGTATATCTGTACAGTGGATCAATGTTGTTCGGTGTATATCTGTACAGTGGATCAATGTTGTTCGGTGTATATCTGTACAGTGGATCAATGTTGTTCGGTGTATATCTGTGCAGTGGATCAATGTTGTTCAGTGTATTAATGTACAGTGTGTATATCTGTCCAGTGGATGAATGTTGTTCGGTGTATTCATGTACAGTGTGTATATCTGTCCAGTGGATGAATGTTGTTCGGTGTATTCACATTCAGGGTGTATATCTGTACAGTGGATCAATGTTGTTCGGTGTATTTATGTACAGTGTGTATATCTGTACCGTGGATCAATGTTGTTCGGTGTATTCATGTACAGTGTGCATATCTGTCCCGTGGATCAATGTTGTTCAGTCTATTCATGTACAGTGTGTATATCTGTCCAGTGAATGAATGTTGTTCGGTGTATTCATGTACAATGTGTATATCTGTACAGTGGATCAATGTTGTTCAGTGTATTCATGTACAGTGTGTATATCTGTACAGTGGATCAATGTTGTTCGGTGTATTCATGTACAGTGTGTATATCTGTCCAGTGGATGAATGTTGTTTGGTGTATTCATGTACAGTGTGTATATCTGTACAGTGGATCAATGCTGTTCGGTGTATATATCTGTACCGTAGATCAATGTTGTTTGGTGTATTCATGTACAGGGTGTTTATCTGTACAGTGGATCAATGTTGTTCGGTGTATTTATGTACAGTGTGTATATCTGTCCAGTGGATGAATGTTGTATTCATGTACAGTGTGTATATCTGTACAGTGGATCAATGCTGTTCGGTGTATATATCTGTACCGTAGATCAATGTTGTTCGGTGTATTCATGTACAGGGTGTTTATCTGTACAGTGGATCAATGTTGTTCGGTGTATTCATGTACAATGTGTATATCTGTACAGTGGATCAATGTTGTTCAGTGTATTCATGTACAGTGTGTATATCTGTCCAGTGGATGAATGTTGTTTGGTGTATTCATGTACAGTGTGTATATCTGTACAGTGGATCAATGCTGTTCGGTGTATATATCTGTACCGTAGATCAATGTTGTTCGGTGTATTCATGTACAGTGTGTATATCTGTCCAGTGGATCAATGTTGTTCAGTGTATTCATGTACAGTGTGTATATCTGTCCAGTGGATGAGTTGTTTGGTGTATTCATGTACAGTGTGTATGTCTGTACAGTGGATCAATTTTGTTCGGTGTATTTATGTACAGTGTGTATATCTGTACCGTGGATCAATGTTTTTCGGTGTATTCATGTACAGTGTGTATATCTGTTCAACGAATGAATGTTGTTCGGTGTATATCTTTACAGTGGATCAATGTTGTTCGGTGTATTTATGTTCAATGTGTATATCTGTACTGTGGATCAATGTTGTTTGGTGTATTCACGTACAGGGTGTATATCTGTACAGTGGATCAATGTTGTTCGGTGTATATCTGTACAGTGGATCAATGTTGTTCGGTGTATTCATGTACAGGGTGTATATCTGTACAGTGGATCAATGTTGTTCGGTGTATTTATGTACAGTGTGTATATCTGTCCAGTGGATGAATGTTGTTCGGTGTATTCATGTACAGTGTGTATATCTGTCCAGTGGATGAATGTTGTTCGGTGTATTCATGTACAGTGTGTATATCTGTCCAGTGGATCAATGTTGTTCGGTGTATTTATGTACAATGTGTATATCTGTCCAGTGGATGAATGTTGTTCGGTGTATTCATGTACAGTGTGTATATCTGTCCAGTGGATGAATGTTGTTCGGTGTATTCATGTACAGTGTGTATATCTGTCCAGTGGATGAATGTTGTTCGGTGTATTCATGTACAGTGTGTATATCTGTCCAGTGGATCAATGCTGTTCGGTATATTCACGTACAGGGTGTATATCTGTACAGTGGATCAATGTTGTTCGGTGTATTTATGTACAGTGTGTATATCTGTCCAGTGGATGAATGTTGTTCGGTGTATTCATGTACAGTGTGTATATCTGTCCAGTGGATGAATGTTGTTCGGTGTATTCATGTACAGTGTGTATATCTGTCCAGTGGATCAATGCTGTTCGGTATATTCACGTACAGGGTGTATATCTGTACAGTGGATCAATGTTGTGAAGAATTTCTTTTCGAGGTGATGGGGTTCCGTGGCTGCAAAAACAGAACAAAGGCACATCATGTAAACCAATTCAACCTCCTAGCGAAGACCCTTTGCTTATGGATCGGTTAGTTACGCCATCTTTATCATTTATCGACGTAATACCAACTCCCACCAGGTGTGGCTGTATGATACACATTTACAGAACTGGAGTCCTCCCTTCACCGTAAACTCCAGGGATGACTGTTTGAATATTTTTACCTCCGATAATGAAAGTGATGAGAGAATGAGAGGGCCTGAAGGTGGGTTTAACTGTAAACCTCAAATTATTATCAATCTGTTATTTTGCAAAATGTCCTCGAGGCACTACTCACCTTAACGTTTCCCATACGTTGTAACCATCCAGAGGGTAAGACCTTGTTGTCTTACCGCCAGCAACCCTCACCAATGTTGGGAACCAATCAGAGATGTGCAACAAGTCACGTGATACTCCTGGACGCTGCGACACGGCAGGACCAGCCACAAAGCCCACACCTCGTACTCCACCTTCCCAGAGCGTCGCTTTTCGTCCCCGCAATGGCCAGTTGTTTCCCCCTTGCAGCGTCTGCCCACCATTATCTATGCCAGAGGCAAACGTTCGCACATTTAAATTATAAATCTTCATCAACCAGCTGAGAATTACATGGCGGGACAATCCGTGAAATGTTGTACAATAATTATTTTAAAGACTTCCCAAACTGAACCATGAAAAATGATCATAGTCATTGGAAAGTTGTTATTTTTCAATTTTTATATTTTCTTGTGCTCGGTCTCGATTTCCCATAAAAGTTGAAACAAACAAATGTGACATTGTAAAGGATCGTTACACAAAACGACTTGTGTCGTCACTATCTGAGTACAACCACAGCACAACAGTGAACCGTCACTATCTGAGTACAATCACAGCACAACAAAAACAAAGTGGAACTCAACTTTGCCAAGTATTACACACAGACCAACAAGGCCACGATAAGCGCTTTGTGGGTCGAGGGGCTGAGTGGCTGAGTTTTAAGAAGTGAAGACAGATGGATTGACAAATAATAGTCACAGGAAACAGAACACTCCTTCTCTCACTCGAGCTTGTGTGCTCTATGACTGTTTGTTGCCGCAACACTGCTTTCAGTTCCTTACCCAAACTTAGAATTCACTTACTTACCAATACTCACTCTAATACTACCACTTACCACCACCTTTCTCCAACCAAATCAAGATGACTTATGAGATTGCACGACAAACCCAGTGGTAACTAACTCGCCTCAGAGTCGTCTATTTTGCCAAAATGTCTCCCAAGCGGTTTGCAAGCGAGGCATTGAGTCGTACAAGAGTATGCAATCCTTTTGAGCTGGCTATCCCATCTCATAGCAGTCACGTGGGGGATAAATGTACCGGGGTGCCTTGGCTCAAGAGTATACGCCACTGCGTTGTAGCACCCTGGTCAAATGTCATATTGTTACGGTCTGTTACTTGGAGAAAAAATTTCCGCCAACAATGTTGGTCTGTCGTGTATGTTTGTTTGTTTGTTTGTCTGTCACACGGTTTTTGGCCACAGTTTTCAAGCAATCGTTCTGAAATTTTCTGTGTGTGTAGGTGAACAGCCAAGGACAGCAAAACTTAACTTTGGTGAAGATGCGATTCCAGATACGAGGATTATTTAATTTTGTAACCGATTCTTCACCATTCAGAGATGGGGCCAAAAACAATATTGCACGATATCTCAAGAAGTTGTTGACGGATTCGGATGAAATTTTGTGGACCGGTTGGGTGTGTGAACAGGACCAACTGATTCAATTTTGGTGAAAATTCGAATCCACATCCGGATATGAGAATTTTTTTTAAGTCATTCTTCTCCAATGACAGATGGGGCCAAAAACTATGTGCAGTACAGCATGACATCTCAAAAAGTTGTGGACGAGTTATGACAAAACCATCTGGATGAATTGGTTCGGTGACGAGAACAAGCCAATTTGATTTTGGTTCAGGTCCGGATTCAGATCAGACCTATCGGTGGGATACAAAATGTAAACTGTTCAGCCTGGTGGAGGTATGCGCCCTACCAAGTGCTGTTCCATTTCACCAAGGGATTTTTCACTATTATTAATATTTTTTTTTATTTTTGGATACATAGTCGAGGCTTATGGAATAGCTATCGCATGAGTACACCGAATGGATCAGGATACAACAAGAGACTAGAACGGGCACTCATAGAGCGCATACTTTCGCCGCCACTACTTTTTTTGTTCTTGGTATGAATGTGGGGAACTGGTTTCATATGAATGGTCTTATGACACAAACCACATATCTATAATGTCATGACCGCCCCCCCCGACTTTCGGGGGCTACGGACTAAACAACAATCAACTCACGTCGTTTTGGCGAGTCTTCACTCGCAAGCTCGGTGAATACAACGTTTCAACAAGAGAAGGTAATCTCGTTTGATGCTGGTTTCATGCAAATCGAATAAGAATTGACTGAGTTATGCCGAAAACCGCATATTTTTCAAGGGCATGACCCCCCCCCCCCCGATATTTTACCCCAACCGGTGACATGCGTTATGATGTCATTGTGTCACAAGATTGGGCATTAAATTCTGAACATTTTGGTGCTGGGTTCATGTAAAGCGGACAAGAATTGACCGCGTTATGACAAAAACCGCATATTTTTCAAGGTCGTGACCCCCCCTGACCTTTGACCTCTAACCGGTAACAAGAGTATGGGCGTCATTGTGTCATATTGCATATCACAAGATGAGGCGTTGAATTCTGAACATTTTGGCGTTAGTTGCATGCAAATTGAATAAAAATTGACCGTGTTATCGTAAAAAGACGATTTTGACCTTTTCGTGACCTTGACCTTGACCTTTGACCCGAACGATCCCAAAATCTAATCGAATGCTTCCTGGCTAATAACCAATCATCCCACCAATTTTCATGCAATTCAGTTTAATACTTTTTGAGTTGTACGAATCACAAGATTACAAATAAATAAATAAAAATACACGCCGACCAAAACATAACCTTTCGCAGAATGCGAAGGTAAAAAGGAACAGAAGAGAGAGAGACAGGTGGGGAAACATCAACAGCAGAATTGAAGGCCAAGATAGAGGCAGATTTGGACAAACCATGGGTGTCGGAGAATGGGGTGGGGAGGTAAGGCCGGAGAGGAGTTGGTCGAAGACAGAGACACCATCGACCTGTCTGCGCCGGCGAAGTGATAGGCCCATCGACTCAGCTTCATCAGGGGAGATTCCAATAATCATGAAGGCCTTTGTTTCCATGGTGCAAAGCTGAGCAAGGTGTGAGGAAGAGGAGCCAGCCCAGAGGGGAGAGCAGTACTCCATCAAGCTGCAGATGAAGGCCTTGTATGTGGATAGGAGTTCAGGTGTGCTTTGTATGATGACAAAACTTTGTATGATGGAGGATGCTCAGTTGGCGACTGGCTTTGGAATGTGGTTTGCTTAAGAAAGATTATGGCTGATAGTGAGACCCAGGAGTTTGAATGACTGACATTACTCAAGAGGGTTGTGAAGAAAGTAGATAGGGAAGAAGGGGGGAGTTGCCAGACGGTCCTTTCAGAGAGAGAGAATGAAAGTGTGACATTTGTTAGAAACAACAGACATATTTCAAGTGTTTGACTAACTTGCGATTTTTGCAAGGCCTGAATTAGAGAGCGAAGAGTCTGCAGCCCGCCTGTCTGAAGGATGAGGGATGTCACAGCAGAGGGTGGAGTCATCAACAAATAGATAAAGGGGATTTTCCAGAGTCAGAGAGATCATTTGTGAAGATCAGGAATAGAACTGGGCCCAGTGCACCGCCTTCGGATACTCCAGCCGAGACAGGGAGAGAAGATGCAAGGATTCTGTTGATTGCCACACGTTGCCTCGGAGAGTAGAGGAAGTCAGTAAGCCACATGTGGAGTTGACCTTGAATACCATAGGCAGAGAGTTTCGAGAGTAAGAAAGGATGCCAGACTGTATGAAAAGCATGAGATATGTCCATAGAGATGGCTCTGATGTCATGTCTGACATTGAGGACCTCCATCCATTGTTGGGTGAGCATAAGCAGCATGTCCAAGGTGAACTGACCTGGTCTGAAACCAAACTGCTGATCTGAGATGAGATTGTTGGAGAAAAGGAAGGATTTCATATCAACCATGACGATAGAGTCCATGACCTTGATTATATGATTGGAAGAAAGCCGATAGATCTGTGGTTGAGGGAATCAGTTTTTGCACCTTTTTTATGTAATGCAGTGATGTTGGTAGATATTCCAAGCGGATGTTAGATGATCTAGGGCAAATGACGGGGTGAAAAGGGCAGAAAGGGGATGTGCAAATGTGACATTGGAAAACTGGCGTCTTGAAGGTAAAGAGAGTTAATCTTACGGTGTAAACCTAGTTATTTCATAGTATATTGTTTAGTTAAGTGTCGGATGTTTATGCGAGTCGACATGCATTTCAAGTGTGTATTTATAGGTGTCCGATACATGTTGTTTTCTGCTTCCACACTCTGGTCTAGATCCATTTCCGACACCACATAGCACATAAAATGCGCTTCTCAGTCGTTTGCTCTCTGCATTCAGCACAGCCCGCATTGCTCGACTCCTCGAATCGCCAAACAAATCTCATCAGATGACCAAGTCCACATCAGATGGCACATCCATCATCACTTTGGGGACGGAGGGGAAACGGAGCACGTATAAGGAGACGGCTTGGTCCACGAGTCGTGGATCCTTGCCTGGATGAAGATGGATGCTTCGGGACCAGGGAAGGCTCCATTCAGTCGGAGAGATTCGCGAGTGGAGATGATGACCAGTTGCGACAGGCGGCACGAACACGCACATCGTGGACAAATGGGAACGAGCTTCGCTGGGACCGTGTGGAAATATGGCGACCGGTGGCGGCAGTGCGCCTTGTCCGGGTGAAAGGGGATGTCGCAGATTGGGATGAAGCAAACCCCCAGAGGTGGAAACTGAGCATGAATGAGAAGATGGCTTGGTCCACGAGTCGTGGTTCCTTGCTGGGTGGAGATGGGTGCTTCGACACCAGGCAAGGCTCTGTTCAGTCTTGTGGCCCGTGTGTGTGGAAGACAACTGGTTGTGACAGACCGTGCATGCGCACAAACGCAAATAGGTGCAAGCACGCACACACACACACACACACAGTAGTTGTGAAAAGCTGTCCAAGTGAGTGACAGTTCAATGGCAACGACATTAGCAACCGAACAATCTTGTCATGCTCCAGCACATATTCTGACTTGTGTTGTGGTCCCCATACAGACTGTTGTACTAATCTCATCCGTTGACTCACTTTTATATCGCAGTCTCCGATTTCTCTGCAATGTGGAAAACCAAGAACCTCATCAACTCCTATCGGTGCACCTCATCTGCCGTAATTCCTCAAATGAAGTGTAATTGATTTTTTGCACGAGGAAACAATGTTATATTTTTAGATCTTCGTGGAGGATCTCCAAGTCTTACTCACGTTGTTGTTCTTGTGGACTTTTGTTTCACAGTCTACAATTTTCATCGAAACTTCCTGAAAGTTGGCGTATATATGTAGACATACCTGCGCAGGCAGGAACCATCTCCGATTTTGGAAATTCTTCCTAGAAAAAAAGTTGACGTCATAATATCGCCGCTAATAGAAATCGCCTATACCATTATCTCCGAAACTAGGCAAGCCGTTTGAATTTTGTTTGTGGGAATCAAGCCGGGCATTAGCACAGATAATAATTTATAGCAAACCCGATACACCACAATGACGTCATATTCGTTTTTATGACGTCATCATTAAGAGGATGAGGATCTTAGCTCATTTGAGCTTGTTAAAAATGCCTGGCTATCTATACACAAGATTGCCAAATGTGGTACACAATTCCAGCAACACCTAATGCTCCATCTACAGGGTGAATGGTTCCCCAGACATACCAGTAGAAAACACCAGCAAAGTGTTATCCCAAAGGCCTGCAGCCCGAAGGGCCGCCGTGAGGTTTCCCACCGCTTCGTCGAGTGCAGAAACCATTCCTGCGTACTTCCTCCGTCGCGCATCCTTGATGAAGCCGTACGGAGCGGTGTACTGCTTGGGCACCTTCAGCAGATTGGTCAAACATCGTCATTTCACACATCACAAAAAAATAAAAAAATAAATAAATAAAAATCGACATTACCACATTCTTGCAAATCAAGTCAAGGTCGGTCTAGGCCCCAAAAAATGAGTCCCTATATTGAGACTTGTGAGAATCTCTGTTTAGTATGGGTGGGATGGATTCCCAAAGGTAATGATTTATTTCTTGACAATTTTTTATCGATTCGAAAAAACAACTTTTAGACAGGCCATGTGCAATTGTGCACCGGACACAAACCTTTCCACAAAGGGAAGTTGCCAATACTTCGTCGCTTGTATAGATCGGATAGTACTTTGTAAGATTTCATAAAAGTAGATGTTTCATGTGGGGCAACATCTCGTGCATCCTCCGTACACTCTGCACGCCGCGACTCATCGACTGCAACACACTACAACTCAAGGTACGCTACGACGCTGGAATATCATATCATCAAAACATTTGGTTGTCGTGAAACGACCAAACTGCGGACGGCCTGTTTAGCATTCTCACATGAACTGATGGCTTAAATGATGCTTGCAATGAAGGTTCAAGTTCCATACACGACATGCAGTTGTCCCAATGTCCATGCAATCCATATTAAAAGGACACCGTTGTCATATTTGCACGCCAGACAAAACTATCCTGAACTTGCATTACTCGTGTTTCCAGTAAAATCCAAACGAACATACCTCCAGGGGTGAATGAACAGATTGGAACGCCATATAAAGGAACATTGGCTGTGGGGACAAGGAGGAAGTTGTCAAAAAACAAGAAAAACGACCTCAGCTTCGAGTGACGAACATATATCAGTGCACAACTTGAAACATTTATTTATTTATTATCATTAATATTGGAATGGTTTTGGAAAAGTTACCCCTGGGGGAAGCATACATGAACACGTAGGCGACCCGAGGATCAGTTATTTCATTACCCGTTGTGTACATAGTCCTTGGACCCTTGTCAAAGGGCTGTTCGGGGGGGGGGGGGGGTGGGAGGAGGGCATGCGTTGGCTAGGCTGTTTGTCCTGTGTAATGTCTCAGCCCTCCCCCTCTATTACTTTCAATCATCCCTCCAATACCTCGTCGGCCCGTTTCAACAGTCCACCAAAAATCTCCCTCCATAAAACATCCTATCAACAGTCCCTCCTTCACCCCATGGGTCTTACCTTCAATTCCGTGGCCGTTCAGTCATCCCTCAGTCAGGCGGAATTCCTCTCCGTGTTCCCTCCATTCGCGCATTGTTTAATTGGGCACGTTTGACCCGTTTGTGGGCATTAACCTCACGTGTATCTTCAGGATGCTTGGTGCTGGTTGTGGCTTGTGAGACGCGGCGCCTCTCACGGGCGTGGTACAGTGCATAACAGTACGAGTGGGAATTTTGTGCGCATGGGGAGGGGGTGGGGGCTCTCGTCGCAGCTTTGGGGCGCGTAGGGCAGGGTGGGGGCTTCGTTGAACATCCTCTCAGAATGGTGTGACAATTCCCACAAGTGATGCCATGACCTGCCCCATTGGCTGCGGACCAATGGGAGGGGGAGAAGGCTTGTGGGAGGAGAGAAGAGATCTGATGCGAAGAAGAAGCAGAAAGGCAGAAGCGGAGGGACAGGCTCGCGCGAGCAAGGAGGAAAAGTGCTCCTGAGCAGACGGCAGAGAACCAGAAAGGCTGAGAGAAGTAAAAGGCAGAAAGGCAGAAACGGAGGGACAAGCTCGCATGAGCAGAAGACTCAAAGACTGAGAACGCTCGTGAGGGAAGGAACAAAAGCGCGTGAGGGTAAAGGAAGGGAAGGTTTCACGAGCAGTTGGTGTCGAGCTTCTGTGGAAAAAGAACACTCCTTCCACGAGCGTCATCCTGCCCTCTCGATCCTGTCAGCCACAAAGGACGAAGAGGATGAACGGCGGCACCTCATCAATGGGGACCTGAGGAGGAAGAATCTGAGGCAGAGGAGGGAGAGTCGCACATCGAGCTCACATATCTGGGACACTGGAGAAAACTCGCCAACTGGGTCCGAGCACCTCAGGGACGTGGCTGCATGTCCCCGTCGTGTCACAATGCCACTGCCCATCTTCCCCCTTCATTATATATTTGGGGTGCGTGAGGTGAGAGAGAAAGGGAAAGGCTGCTTTCTTTTTCTGCACACGTTACTTTTATTTTATTTTCAAGTCCTTGTTTTATTCTTCATAGTGTAGTAGATAGTAGAAAAATCGTGCAAATTATGATACAAGCATCAAATTTGGCATTTCTGTTCTGCATGGCTTTCTGATCAAATCTGCCCGATTGGCCGTTTGAAAAATCCAAATTTTTCAAAATTTGGATTTTCAAATGGCCAATCAGACAGATTTGATTGGAATCCCCTGGAGAACAAATGTGCCAAATTTGATGCTTGTATCATCATTTGCATGATTCCTCTCAAAAATTGCTGTTATCTGCCCCACTATCACCCCTGAGTGAATGATGGCCAAGTCTTTCGTGTAGGTAAGATTGAACAAGAATACGTGTTGTTGTTAAATCTTCTCTGATGCACCTTTTTGCTTTCCTGCTTATAAATATTTGCTTTTAAATGAATTCTTCTTTGTGTGTTTGTAATAAATAATAGTTTGTTGTGATTTCCAATCTGTCTCGGTTGTCTTTTCCTTTATCGGTCCGACAAAGTGCACTTGTATTGTTAGATGGGAAATTGTACCCCAATAATTTGCTTTGTTAGTCAACGCACACTCACTGTAATGCTCGGCAGTAATCAGAGTGCGAGCTGAGGGCACGTGACCCCAATTAGCCGTCCGTCCACAGGTAAGGTATCATGCAAAGTAGTGTAACCCTGCCCAGATTGGCCGTGCCAATCGGCGTTCATGGTTGTTTGGCAACCTGCCGGTGTGTAGTTATCTGTGCCTGGCGGCCTCAGGACCGGGCGTTCGGGAGGGACAAATGCTCCCCCCCACGTGGCAGGCATCGAACCCCGGATCCACGACAATATTATTGGCAGAATACCCGCCCGACGGGCGATCTTGTTCCAGACATGCAGAACGTTCTTCTGACACATCTCTTTACTTGGGAGGCGTGTAGGTGTTGTAGAACTCGGATGTTGTGCAGCGTTTACCACAGGCATGCACGTGCAGAGCTGCGTTGAGGTGGGAGAGCCTGTGCTTGTTGCATGCTGGAAGAACCTGTGTAAATAAAGCCTGGTAGATCAACCGATCAATCTTGTAGATCCTGGTAGATCAATCTTCGCATTGCTCAAAACAATAGGCAACAGACCGCTGCCTCATTCGCTCCGAAAAATGAAAACAACCCATGATACAGACATTGATCAAAAACATCCCCATCCCCAGGCTATTTTTGCCTGGGATTGCACCAAAATGGTGGACGTGTGATTTTATTCGGGTTACAATTGTGGGTGGCTTTAGGCCAGCTGTCTAACCAATGGGTAAAGAGTGGACATACAAACACTTGCTCCATTATATACATATAGATCAACACCACAGGGGAAGAGTCAAGCCAAAATAACTAAGAGGGGCCCCCTCGGCGAAAAAAAAAAAAAAACAGTATAATCAGGAGGATGGTGCCGCAGAGGTAGAGCACTGACCTTTCAGCAGCGTAGTCTGGATTATATTGCCAGCCTGACTACACAACGTCGAACTGAGTCACTTTATGAATATGTCGTGTATTGGATAGGCCATTAAGCTAGGGAGCCCTTCTACCAATATTCCTGTGAGAGCACTATGATGACGCACATTTATTTTGTCTTCGACCACTTTATCTGGATTTCTGGATACAAATGTCAAAATGATGGTTTAACATGACACCTCAGCACCAATTTGATCCAGCCTTCACCCGACTCGTCTTACCTTGTTCGGGTCGTGCTGCGCGATGATGTGCTCGGCACGCTGGGTAAACAAATGAGTCGAGTAAATTCCGCAATAGTTTCTGGCGACGTTGTCCCCATCACGCAGGTCCAGTGCACAGCGTGTGATATTGGTTCCAGTGATGGCTACACAGCGATTGTGAGAGTAGTAATCCTCGCTTCCCAACAGGTACCCTGTTTGCAAACAGGCCCACGACATATTTCAATCTGTTGTTGCTATCGATGAGAGCAGGTCGATCCAGCCCAAAGCTTGCTTACAATAAATAAATAAATGAGGTAAAACAAGTATACGATATTTTAAACGTACATTGCATTACTTTGAACAAATGAAATACTGTAGGCCTATATCAGAACCAGACACGACACTGGGGACTAACAAGCTCAAATGGGCTAAGCTCCTCGTCCTCTTAGTGATGACGTCATAGTTATCAGTTATGTACCAGGTGTGCGGTAAATTATCTCTAATGCCCTATTCGATTCCATCTGAAGTATTCAAAAAGCTTGCGTGGTTTCGGAGATAATTGTTTATGCGATTTCCATTGCGATATTATGACGTCATAACTTTTCTTGGAAAAATTTCCTCAATCTGAGATGGTTACCGTCTGCATGAACATGTCAAGTTTCAAGATGTTCTGATGAAAACTTTTGGTTGTGAAACAAAAAATTTCAGAAAATAGTGATGACGTCATAAAACGAATATGACGTCATTGTGATGCATCAGATTTGCGTCAAATCATCTGTGAAAATGTCCCGTTTGATTCCCGCAAACAGAATTCCAAAAGCTTCCCGAGTTTCGGAGATAATGGTATAGGCGATTTCCATCAGCGGTGATATTATGACGTCATAACTTTTTTTTTCTAGGAAGAATTTTCTAAATCGGAGATGGTTACTGCCTGCGCGTGGACTTTATGCATAAGCATGCCACTTTTCACAAAGATCCGATGAAAACTCTGGACTGTGAAACAAAAAAAAAGTGAAAAAAATAGGAATGACGTCATAAAACGAATATGACGTCATTATGATGTATTATTTGTGCGTTAAATTATCTCTGCTAATGCTCCGTTCCATTCCCGCAAACAGAATTCAAAAAGCTTTCCTAGTTTCAGAGATAATTTTTTTGGGCGATTTCCATTAGCGGAGACATTATGACGTCATAACTTTTTTTTTTTCTCGGATGAATTTTCACAATCGGAGATGGTTACTGTCTGCGCAGGGTCTTTTTACATATATATGCCAAGTTTCAGGAAGTTTCGATGAAAACTGTAGGCTGTGAAACAAAAAAAGTCCACAAGAAGAACATGAAGAACAACAACGTGAGTAAGACTTCGACATCCTCTGACGAGGATCTGAAAAAAAGAAAAGGGACATAACCAACTAAATGCATGGAAATATACAAATGTACATAAGACAAACTAGAACGACACTCGGTAAAGCGCATACCTCCGCCAGGCTGAACAGTTTTCGTTTTGCATCTCACCGATAGACCAGATCTGGATGAACCAAAATCTAACCGGCTTGTCCTTGTCACCGACCCAACTCATCCACCTGCTGTTGTCATAATCCGTCCACAACTTTTTGAGAAATTGTGCTATCCTGTATATCGTTTTTGGCCCCAGGCCAAAAAACAGGTCACCAGAGCAGAGCATCGCTGCATCCACTTTCCACTGGTACTCCAGGGGCCTCCGTCTGGCCATCCCCCAGGCAGATACCTGGCCCATCCCCATCCCCATCTCCTTGAGATGCCGATGAACCTGTTGCAAACACGAGGCACATGGTCAGCCCGTTGGCTTCGTACCCTCATGTGGCTCCCTCGCTGAGAGAATCTGGTGAGCAGGATCGGTATCAAAGAGCCACATGTCCATACAGCCGCAGCTGACGCTCATGGACTATACAGGTAACAAATCTCATCTGAGTCTCACTCAGCAATCACTTGTTGGACACAAAGTCTGACCAGCAGTAGCCAAAGTTTCTCCGAAGAAACCTGATACCGAAGGAGTTAAGTCTCAGTCTCAGATTCTTGGTCAGAGTCCAAGTCTGACATCTGCCGAGCAAGACTGGAAACACCAAGGACCTGAACACTTGAACTTTCGTCCTGCATAGGTCCTGTAGCACCACACCCCATGATCCAGTGAATCCATGACTCGCCAGGTCCGACCAGGACGTCGATTGACCGCTGGCTCACAACATGCGGAGACATGAATATCACTGCCAAGGGAAGTGAATCTCTCCGTGACCTCAACATCCTCACCACAAACAGGTACAGACAAGGTAGCAGCATCCAATTAATCAATGAAAGCCTGGATCTTAGTTTTGACCAAGAAAACCCATAATAACAAGGAGGTAAACAAACAGCCAGACAGGGGTGAAAACATAACCTCCATCTACTTTAGGTGGTGGAGGTAATAAAAAGAGTTTATAGAGATGTTAGATGTGCAACATAATCTGCAGTAGAATTTAAATATCAGTTTCGAGTACAGATGTACACGATTGACAAAAATTAAAAAAAACATCATTGAGGGCATGTCATCCAGAAAAGTGAGTTTACTTCTGGCGTTCCTTTCTTTAACGCCAATTACATTAACCTTTTCAACTCGAGGCACCACTTCCATTTTTATGACCACAAATGATATTGGGATATTTTGATCCCAAATAAAAGGCCAACAGCAAATCGTTTTGGTTGTGATTGAAAGTCTTCAAAAGATAAATAAATCTTAAGGTAAACCTGGAGGAAGGGAATGCCACCAGGTAAGAACGTAAACATATTGGTAAGAAACATATTGGATGCAACATCGCCAATCATTCCTCCTCATTATTTCTTTTCCCCTCTGCAGCACATGGCTGCAGGTAGCATCATTTTCCAGGGGCACAGTTGCACTGCTGATGCAGTGCCCCTTGTCGGTTGGAGCAGGAAGTTTGTAACTTGGTAAGGGTGTTCACGATAGCTTGCCTACTCTTCACGAAGGACACCTTCGGATCTTTAACGTCCACCTACGAAAGCCGGCGGACGGGATGCCCGGTTTATCGTCCATCCGAGGGACGGCACGGACATCGACGCATCGACCTGCATCTGAGACACCAGGATGCCAGTTTATAGCTGGGCCAACAAAGTCAAGATATGCAAAGCTTTTGAACATTCATGAGTCAGGAGAATAATAAACTCAGAATTGGCAAGGGATCTTAGCGTACCAAAATAAGTGTGGAAGCCACGGTGAGTGGGAAGACAGTTTTGGCGCACCATTCCAAGATGCCACTTGCCAACCATGTGTGTGGCATACCCTGCATCGGCCAGCAGCTCCGGCAGGAGCGTCTCCCCGAGTGGCAAACAATGAGGCTGGCATGGCCAAATGATGCTGTGCTGGAGGCCTGTGTGAATCTGTTGTAGATTGTGGCGACAGAGGGCAAAAAAAAAGCAAAGTATTGACAGTGGAGCTGCAGTTTGACACAACAACCGAGTGAACGAACGAACAGGAAAGGAGGCAAGGAAACACAGTAACCTGCATGTAAGAGGGTTGGGTTTTTGATAGGGTTAATGGGTGTAGGAAAGATTGCAGGTAGGAATGGGTGATGACATGGTATGGTGTTGCAACTGGTGCAACGATCGCTTGAAACCCTGGAGGAATGAATGCAGCCGAACAGTCGCAGTTCCACAAAACGTTGAGAAAAGAATAACGAGTGGAGGTGTGTCGTAAGCCAAGATTCTTGAAGTTTAAATAAGAAGCAACTACTGGAACAATGCGTGCGTCCTGGATGAGTTGGGGAGGGGAAGTAGAGCTGAGAGAGAAGATGGAGCTCGATCAGAGGAGAGGTGGTTAAAATAAATAAATAAATAAATAAAAAGACAGACCACTAATCAGTTAAAGAGAGATGAGAACAATAAAAAAAAGTTTTAGAAAAGACATTATCCCAGTTAAAACCAAGTTTTATTATTATTATTTTAATTGCTATTTTTTTTTTTTGTGTACATTGTCGAGGCTCGTATGAGAGCTAACACACATCGCACAAGGGGGAGTGGAGACAAGAGGGGCGGGAGAGGGAAGGACAAAACAGTGGGGAACAGACATTAGGAGATCTGTGGAAGGTAGAGGGATGGGATGGGGAACATGGGGTACATGGGGTACACAAGATGGACACCACAGGTACTTTCAGGACCTTACACGACAAAAGTTTGTTACTTGATGAAAGGAAGTTCATATTTAGTTGACTCAGTTTAAGATGAGACAGGTTATGATGGCTTGTCCACATGTTCCCCTTATGTCGAACTTGGCAATGCTGGCCAAGAAGGGGTGATACCTCGCTTTTACCTCTCACCAACAAAAGGAGAAAGTCCTTCCTCCCAGCTGTCGGTCAGTATGTGTGAGGCTAACTTTGACTGTTCCCATACCATGACTGATTGGATGCCTGGGTCGGCAATTGGTTCGCTGTGACCCGGGTAGAGGGACCCCCCACGGCAGAGAGGTGGACCCCTCATGTCCTCGTTCCAACTGTGGTCTGCGTTCTGTTCCCGCTCAGTGTACCAGCACAA
Organism: Eptatretus burgeri; assembly: GCF_056783735.1. NCBI lineage: Eukaryota > Metazoa > Chordata > Myxini > Myxiniformes > Myxinidae > Eptatretus > Eptatretus burgeri. The sequence goes on from NC_140969.1 coordinate 97,966,017, forward strand.
ACAAGTACAACAGCAGCCTGCGGTTCTTCACCCCCATGCCTTTTCCCTCTTCCTTACCCAGTTCACGTGCATAACTGTGCATGGGTGCATTGGCCCACAGCCGGGGTTTCGTTTCTTTGTATATCAAGTTATTGTGATTAATAATTGTGTTTTTCTGTCTGGGATTTTATTCCGTTTGTCTCTTGAATCTAATAAATTATTTATTTCTTAGAGCTGTGGAGTGCCCCGTGGTCCCACCATTTTGCCATGTGGACGGTTTGGGCTTGATTTACGCTCCTGGAGGTTAAATTAGTCAAGTAATCCTATTTTACAACCGGTGTGTTACAACACGAGTCATGCATGGAAAATGAACAATGTTCAACCGCTCAGACGTCAATTTGTGTAAATTGTAGATCATTCTGATCATATGTGGAGCATTCGATTCCAGCAAGGATGGTACTGGCTGAGATAGTAAAAACACACTTTTGGGTGGTACCCTGCACAAGGTAGGTGTGTGTGTATCAAACTAAAGAATAAATATACAAGTACAAACTTTTTTACGTTACCTGGTAGCGTCCAGTCATGAGTTGACTTCGTGAAGGTGTGCAGATCGGTTGCACGTAGTAGTTGTCCAGACGAAGTCCTGATGCTGAGAGCTCATCAAGTACTGGGGTGTGGATTTCCGAACCATGGTAACCAACGTCAGCCCAGCCAAGGTCATCAGCAAGGATGAAAACGATGTGCGGTGGTCGCTGAGTCTGAGACAATGGCAGTATCACAGCCACAACCAGAAAGAACAATCGCTGTACAGCCGGTTGAGGGAAAGGGATCAGGCCCCGAGAAGTCATTACTGGCAGTGAGTAGAGAACAAGGACAGAAAGTTATTCCTCCTCTCTTTTCTGGCAATAAGATTATTCCTTCAAAATGGACACAATAATACCTGTACGTTGTAGCATAAGCTCTTTGTTGTTCAAGACAAAGTACAATAATGACTCCCCAAAAGTAAAAATAATATAGAAGATAAACACTCAGAGCACAATATGGAGGTACTCCGCTTAATACTGGGTTTGTACGAGTTAATACTTGCATAATAGTTATTCACCCAATAAAAAAAACAACAAAACAACCAAATGGTGGAGACATGGTTTAAAAATATATTTTGAAATCCAGCATGTTACAACAAGTTTCACCTGCAAGCCATGAGCTTAAATCCAGTTGAAACTCATGAGATGATTAAAAGATTGATTGAACAAAAAACCCAAGCAAGCTTCGGACCAAAAGGCATTCAAAAAATACAAATAAAAAAACCTCAAAACAATGGTTGAAAAACATCACGTGAGCTTATCCTGAATATCGCATTTCTATAATGAGCCAACCGTGGTTAGCACAACCAAAAAAAATCTCAATCAAAGCAATGACTATCTCACTGAAAGTAAACTCAAGCCAGACGTCACATTTAACAAGAAGAAAAAGGACGTGTTTTGTGCGGTGTTTGTGTACTGGTGTGTAGTGTGTGGCATATAATTATAATTAATGAGAGACATAACTAGAACTGTCCCTTTATAACTGCTGGCACTGATGACCAGGCACCAAGACGTCCCGCTTTGATTGCACACCTGACCCTGACCCATGTCGTTTTTTAAAATTATTATTCAATTGAATTTAGAATGGGATTAAAATAAATTGAATTCAAATCAAATGGAAGACCAAATAGGTCCAGTCCTGCATTGGAGTCATCAGAAGGAACCCAAACAAGCAAAAAAGAAAAGATGAGGTCATCAGGAGGAACCTGGAAAGGATTCACATTTCAGCTGCTACTCCTCTACCCTCAAACCCATCCAGGCACAGCCAAATGATCCTCATTCAAATATATATATATATATATATATATATATTTATTATTTTTTTTTTAAACCCAGATTCAAAAATTTAATAATTCTGGCTGCCAGACCATGCGTCCATTCAGGTTGAAATTTTAAATGCATGTTCCCCATCATTACTGGAGCATACTTGTGAAATTTCACATCAATCGATGAAGCGGGTCAAGACAAATAATTTTTCAAAGATTTTTGATCAATCCAATATGGCTTCCAGACCATGTAACCTATCAATAATATTCATGAAGACCCAAGTATCCCTAAGGCTTGGGGAACGTGTGCAAAATTTCCCCTCGATCTGTCCAGCCATCCTGGAGGAGAAATTTTTTAAAGGCTTTTAGGGTAAATCCTATATGGCTGCTAAACCATTTGACTTCTGACATCATGGGGTGGGCACGTTTTGTTCCTCATGGATAGGCGGTCATACCTGTAGAGTTTTACCTCGATTTGTTCAGCCATTTAGGAGATTTTTGAAAGTAAAAAAAAAATATATATATATATATATATATATATATATATATATATATATATATATATATATATATATATATATATATATATATATATATATATATATATATATATATATAGTGTTGTGGTTACCAAATTCGCAAACCACCATTCAGGTCCCTTAGGTGAGGTATCTCGGTAAGTGTATGTGTAGTTAGGCCCAAACCCGTTGTCTAGAGGGAATACATGTCATTTATGCGTGCTGCGACTCTTCAGGATAGCCGTTTTTCTTTTACTATCTTTATTTTGGACCAACCGCCATTGTTACCACCACCAACCACAACATCAACCACCCACCGCGGCGCCGCTTCACGTCACACCTCGCAACCGTCGCATCGCCACTGTTCTTGCGCCGCTTGTGGGTACCGGTGTTGGACTCGTGCAGGGCGCGCGCCGAACAGCGTGTACAAAACCACGGATTTTCCACTTCAAAAACGGATCAAAAACGACACACGCCCACTTTTGTTCCGTCCAATCGGTGAGCGAGGGGCGATTTGGCCCCGCCCCCAGGGCGTTGGAGGGCGATCGATATATGCAAATTTATGGATCAAAAAGCATTCACGCCCACTTTTTCTCGGGCCAATGGGGAGCGAGGTGAAAGGTCGAAGGGAGGGGGTCAAAGATGAGAGAGCGAAGCCACGGGGCTGATATAAGCGACCGCGTTCGTCAGTCAAGTGAATAATAAGAGTTAAGACTTCGCGGGCGGTGGAGTTGGGAAGAAGAAGCCAGAAGGAGTTAGTCGTCGTCGTGTGCGTTGGAGTCGGAGCAAAAGGGGATGGAGCTGTGGAGAGGCGGCGAGGGCAGACGAGGGGGTGCTCGCGTCGTGCAGGGAGCTGCACACCAGGGAGGCCGACGGCGCGACCTGGCCGAGGTGGAGACACTCGTCGCGGGACTCGAGGCAGAGTAGAAATCCTCTATACCCCGAGCATCAGCAACCCCCTCCTGTTTCCCCCCGCGCTGAGATAGTGCGACCAAGTGGGCCCCTTTCCCACCCCCTACCAGACACTGTCCGTGAGGCCCGCGGAGTTGAGGCACCATCGCCGCTCCGCGTCTCATCACCAGACGGGTAGGCCCGACCCGGTCTCGGCCTCAGGCCCGCCTCATCCTTGAGGCTGTTCTTTTCCTTGGTTTTGGGTATGTGTTGTCGGCGCCGTCTGTGAAGTAAAATTGTATAAGTGTTGCCGTGTGCTCGCGTAATCGGTATTAGATCTGCATTGTCGCATTTGCTTTTTGTGTAAAATTGCATTGTTTCTCTTCTTTTCTATGTGCTTTTGGTGGAATTGAATATGTGTGCTTTCCGTTCAGCGCGAATAAATGTGCTTTGTGTTGAACTGTTTCCCGCTTCGCTTCGTCATTTCTTTCATTGAATCCTCATCTTGCTTCACGTAAAGGGTTGGTAGTGGGCTGAATACGCCCGATAATTAATCGAACCGTCGAGGCCGACGATAACACCGCTCGGTTATCCCGATAGTACGGAACGGGTCGCTTAAGTGGCCCGTGTCCGAAGTCGACCTGCGGCGAGGTGCGATCGCCCGGTCTACCCTCCGCGTGGGTACTTAGGTAGGTCGAATTTGGCGAGCAACACTATCCCACGCGGGGGCTGATTGGCTCGATCGCGGTGAGACCGAAAGGTCCACCCGTGACTGGTTCCCGGCGTTAGTCCGAGAGGGTCACGACTGGATTGTCCGTCCGGTGGGCGACGTGCCGCGATTCGAGTTACGTGGCCGTCAGCACGCCGGCGGGCGCGAATCCGTAACACTGGTGTCAGGTCGTGCGATACAAATTCATCGCCCTCCTCGCGGCACTGGTATCGGAGAACAGGAAAACGGGCTCTCCTGTCTCCGGCTAAATTCACGGGAATCGGTCCAGGGGTGAGAGAAGTGACCCCCGATTCCCTCCAAATTACGAGCGAGCGAAATTAACCCTTTAAGAGAAGCAAGATGGCGTCTCAAGGCGAGCGGGAGCCGGGGGTATTAGAAATGGATGTAGAATGTGTAGAATCCATGGCTCAGGATGGAATGCCCGTGCAGGAACATGAACTCGTCCAACTGAACCCAGAGCCCGAAATAGGTGCGGCAGCGGCCGCGGTGTATGACACCTCCCCTCCCCCCCTCCACCAAAACCCTTCCCCGATCCCTGCCGAAACGGCTCACCCAAGCGCACCCGACATGGCCCAGCTATGCGCCATGCTGGCGGCAATGACAGCGAGAATGGATGCAAATACACAACAAATGAACGAAAAGATGGATGCAAATACACAACAAATGAACGAAAAGATGGATGCAAACGCAAATGAATTTATAAACGAAATGAAAAGCATGGGCAAGCAAATGAGGGAAGAAACGAAAAAGCTCCGGGGTGAGACGCAGAACATGGGCCGATGCCTGCAGGCGGGCATGAAGGCCGTGACCAGGGAGCTGGGAATGGCGACTCCACGTGTGGGAGCAAACGAGCTGGAAGGGGGTGCAGCTGCTGACAGGCCCGCGGTGGAGGCGGGTAAAAAAATAATTCGGGGGGCGTGTTGGGCGAGGGTCGTGACAGAAGAATCGACGGTGACCAAAAGGGAAAAATTAAATGGGGAGACCAAGACGTGTGAGACGAGACACGAGACGACGACAACAGAAACTTATAAATGTATAGAGACACGGGAGATAGAGGGTGAATTGGACGGGGTAAGTGACGCACACACACACACGGAGGTAGTGGAGGACAATGAGGGTGAGCTGGTGGACTGGGTGGAGACCCAGTGCGAGCACCTGGATGGCCTCCTCCAGGAACGAGGGGAGGGAGTATGCCCCCTTGAGGCGAGTCACGACCAGGTGAGTTCGGTCGTGCTTTGCGAGGTTGAGGGGAGGAGTGCTGTGGACGGGTGCTTGGAGAGCTTGGGGGGTATAGAGGCCCCGGAGACCCTTGTGGGGACACGAATCCCCAGTGTAGTTGTCCCTGTGTGTGTGGTGCAAGGTGTGAGTGCGTCCCCGTGTGTGGAAGCGACCCCGTGTGTGAGTGGTGTGGTGGCGATGGTGCCAGGGTACGTGCTTCCCAGCACGCCGTGTGTGGGTGAAGCACCGTGTGTGAGTGGCCGTGTGTGTGGATGAAACGGCCAGTATGAGTGAGGCACCGCGGGTGAGTGCCCCCGCGTGTGTGAGTGAGGCACGGAGTATGGATGAGACACCGCGGTTGAGTGCCCCCGCGTGTGTGGATGAGGCACCGCGGTTGAGTGCCCCCGCGTGTATGAGTGAGGCACGGTGTGTGGATGAGGCACCGCGGTTGAGTGCCCCCGCGTGTGTGAGTGAGGTACGAGGGAATGGAGCACCACGTGTGAGTGGTATGGGTTATGCAAGGAAGACCGTGTGTGTGAGAGAGCGGTATGAGAGGGAGATGTCGGTTGGCATGCGGGAGCACGCAGCCGCGTCTCCCGGTGTGAATGTGATGGAGTGGAGTGTGTGCGTCGTAACACGCAGGTGTGCGTGGGTTGAATGGAGACGGAGACGGCGACAGAGGAGAGAAAGCCGAGTAGCGGCTGTAGTTGTTTCGGGGACCGTGCCGGGTTCACCCAGCAGTGAGCACGAGGTTCGTGCTGTGCAACGCACGAGACCACCACGTGCTCGCTTGCGAGAGTGAAGTCCCGGTCCGGAAACGCACGTGGTGGATTTGCCGATCCCGCGGACGGACAAAGTTTAGGCAGGATAACGGATTTGGACCGGACGGGTTCTCCACGCGATCGTGTGTGTTAAGCTCCAACGGGCAAAGCACATGTGTTCGCGTGGGGAACCCCTCGAGACGTGGGGCTTGTGTTTTTTTTTATGCGCACGGTGACGTCATGGCTGCACGTGTGGTTGGAATCCGGCAGGAGGGGTATCCCGGCCGGATGGTACCGTACAAGGAGGGACGAGGAACACGTGCAGCTGCATGACGTCACGGGCAGGTGCAAAGTGCGCGAGTTGCCGCGCTGGTGCTGCGCATGTAGAGAAAAAAAAAGAAAAAAAAAAGAAAAGCAAGCCTCACTTTCGGGTGCACAGGATTCCTGGGCAAGGGGTGGAAGACCCCCTTGACCTGGGGCACAGGATGGAAACTAGTTAGGGGGAAGGGTTAGCATAGCTAGACCGGCTCCATGGGGCAGGGGTAAGTCCTCATGGGGCCCGTGGAATGGATTAGTTAGAGGGATTGTAGCCAGATTTAGGTTGGGAAATAAAATGATTTTTGATGATTTGGAGACAGTGACAGACTTGTGAGCGTGTAGAGTTGACGTAGTTTAGCTACGTAGTGTTAAAAGGAACGTGCTACTAGTTTAAGGGACGACGTGGGAGCACGAGTTAGTTAGGGGAGGTAGTTAGAAGGATGGCAGGTTCAGCGGTGTGTGTGTTGAAGAGTTGTGAGGTGAGTACGTGTACATAGTGAGTGAGTGAGGCCAGCGGGTCTGTGTGTATGGAGCGAATGGGGAATGCATGGTGCGATGAGTGATTGGGGGGAGGAGTGACTCCCGCCCAAGGGACCCCGGGGTCAGTGTAGACTGAGTTAGCTGGGTTAGTCAAATTGAAAAATGGAGGTCGTTTTGTTGTTGGTGGGAGTGTAGGCTCGAGACCCATTTGGAGGGGTGCAGGAGCCCTGTTGACGGGCTTGGGAGCGTGGCTGCGAAAGGTGAGTATCGCTGAGTGGGTACCCCGGGCACCAGGCTAGTCGGCCGCGGTAGGCCAAGGGCCCATGGGGGGCCGGGATAGCGTAGTGGGCACGGGTGCGCCTGCTTAGTGCGGGGGCCCGGGGCGCCATTAGCCGCGTGGGCAGTGTTGTGGGCAAGCGTGACCCTCGGAAAGGGGCCTGGGAAGCCAGCCTGCCACGTGTGCGTTTCAGGGGAGGTGCTATGGGGGGCACTCCCCGGTGTTAGGGAGCTGGTAGGCTCGGAGGCAGTGTAGTGCCCGGGGGTGCCATAGCGGGAGATTCGGCAGAGGGTCGTGCCTGCCAAAGGGAGCCACGTGTCCCAGCCATGAGACCGTGTGAGGGCACGGAGAGAAAATTGGGGGGCGAGGCCCGAAATTGTGAGGACACCAACACAGGCGACGGGAATCTGGGTTGTTAGAACCAATAGTTTAAGCGAGAGGCGCTTGTTGAAAGCCCCGGGGTAGTTTAACAGTTAAATGGTTAGGGTAGATTAGGAGATGTACCCCTCCGCACCATCCATCCCCTCGCTGTCGTTGTGGGCCGCTGGACCCACTTGGGAGCCGGCGTGCGGACGGATTGGTTTTATCGGATTGTCTGCAGCTGCTGTGCTTCAAGGCCTGTGCCGGCCAGTTCATCTGCCGGCTGTGTTTGCCTGCAGCGGCCTTCTTCTGCGGGCTGTGTTTGCCTGCTCACCTTTGCCATGCCATGCCCACTGCCCACGTTCACCAGCCCCGTTCAATTTTTGCTTTGCCCCCCCCCCCGTTCATTTCCATGTGCGCCAGGATCCGCAAGGCAACAGTTTGCAAGCTGCAAGAACTGCCCTGTTGGCAGCTACAACACGGGCCTGCAGTGGCGGCCCGTGCACCGTGTTTGTGTTCATCCATCCATTCGTTGTGCTCATTGCGTGTGCCACTTGAGCTGGCACGGAGACTGCATTTGTGCAGCCCATGCACCGTTGTGGTTCACTGAGTTCAATTCAAACCATCCATCCATCCATTCGTTGTGTTCATTGCGTGTGCCCCTTGAGCTGGCACGGAGACTGCGTTTGTGCAGCCCATGCACCGTTGTGGTTCACTGCGTTCAGTTCAAAAAGGAAGGCCTTGGACTGCGTGTGAGCAGCCAGCCACGTACCCTGTCACCTGCATTGTTTTGAGCCAGAGACTGCATGCGGGCAGCCTGGCTCCCTGCTAACTGCTTTTCTTTTGCAGAGTTCAGTGATCCTGGGCCATGGTTTAGTGTAAAATTTGTAAGTTAAGGTTAAGATGTACTGTAAATACGAGTGCGCCCCCGGCATGTTTGTCTTAGCGCCGGCAATTTTATTTAAGTCGTCCGTGTGAGTGAGTTTGTTTAGGTAGTTACGCAGCCCTCAGGTTATTTATTTTGGGGACACGAATACCATGAATGTCGCACTCAGGGATCCGTAGGTAAAATGTACTAGGGGAAAACTACACATGATGGCACACGAAAATTTGACGACTCGGGACGAGTCTGTAAAAAGGGGAGGGGGTAGTGTTGTGGTTACCAAATTCGCAAACCACCATTCAGGTCCCTTAGGTGAGGTATCTCGGTAAGTGTATGTGTAGTTAGGCCCAAACCCGTTGTCTAGAGGGAATACATGTCATTTATGCATGCTGCGACTCTTCAGGATAGCCGTTTTTCTTTTACTATCTTTATTTTGGACCAACCGCCATTGTTACCACCACCAACCACAACATCAACCACCCACCGCGGCGCCGCTTCACGTCACACCTCGCAACCGTCGCATCGCCACCGTTCTTGCGCCGCTTGTGGGTACCGGTGTTGGACTCGTGCAGGGCGCGCGCCGAACAGCGTGTACAAAACCACGGATTTTCCACTTCAAAAACGGATCAAAAACGACACACGCCCACTTTTGTTCCGTCCAATCGGTGAGCGAGGGGCGATTTGGCCCCGCCCCCAGGGCGTTGGAGGGCGATCGATATATGCAAATTTATGGATCAAAAAGCATTCACGCCCACTTTTTCTCGGGCCAATGGGGAGCGAGGTGAAAGGTCGAAGGGAGGGGGTCAAAGATGAGAGAGCGAAGCCACGGGGCTGATATAAGCGACCGCGTTCATCAGTCAAGGGGACAGGGAGTTAAGACTTCGCGGGCGGTGGAGTTGGGAAGAAGAAGCAAGAAGGAGTTGGTCGTCGTCGTGTGCGTTGGAGTCGGAGCAAAGAAGACGGAGCTGTGGAGAGGCGGCGAGGGCAGACGAGGGTGTGCTCGCGTCGTGCAGGGAGCTGCACACCAGGGAGGCCGACGGCGCGACCTGGCCGAGGTGGAGACGCTCGTCGCGGGACTCGAGGCAGAGTGGAAATCCTCTATACCCCGAGCATCAGCAACCCCCTCCTGTTTCCCCCCCGCGCTGAGATAGTGCGACCAAGGGGGCCCCCTTCCCACCCCCTATCAGACACTCCCCGCGAGGCCCGCGGAGTTGAGGCACCATCGCCGCTCCGCGTCTCATCACCAGACGGGTAGGCCCGACCCGGTCTCGGCCTCAGGCCCGCCTCATCCTTGAGGGTTCTCTTTTCTTTTGTTTTTGGGAATGTGTGTTGTCGGCGCCGTCTGTGAAGTAAAATTGTATAAGTGTTGCCGTGTGCTCGCGTAATCGGTATTAGATCTGCATTGTCGCATTTGCTTTTTGTGTAAAATTGCAGTGTGTTTCTTTTCCTTTTCTATGTGCTTTTGGTGGAATTGAATATGTGTGCTTTCCGTTCAGCGCGAATAAATGTGCTTTGTGTTGAACTGTTTTCCGCTTCGCTTCGTCATTTCCTTCATTGAATCCTCATCTTGCTTCACGTAAAGGGTTGGTAGTGGGCTGAATACGCCCGATAATTAATCGAACCGTCGAGGCCGACGATAACACCGCTCAGTTATCCCGATAGTACGGAACGGGTCGCTTAAGTGGCCCGTGTCCGAAGTCGACCTGCGGCGAGGTGCGATCGCCCGGTCTACCCTCCGTGTGGGTACTTGGGTAGGTCGAATTTGGCGAGCAACCCTATCCCACGCGGGGGCTGATTGGCTCGATCGCGGTGAGACCGAAAGGTCCACCCGTGACTGGTTCCCGGCGTTAGTCCGAGAGGGTCACGACTGGATTGTCCGTCCGGTGGGCGACGTGCCGCGATTCGAGTTACGTGGCCGTCCGCACGCCGGCGGGCGCGAATCCGTAACAATATATATATATATATATATATATATATATATATATATATATATATATATATATATATATATATATATATATATATATATATATATATATATCTGTCCGCCAAACCACGCAACCGGTGAGGTCATCAGTTTTTTTCTGTTGACCAATTTATACCGGGATGATCCTCAAAAAGTTTCATGCTGATGGGATGTAGAGTTCCACGTATGCAATTATGACATCATAACTGAGGCACCCATGACATTAAAAACAAGATGGCCACCAAACCATGCGACTTGTGATGTCATTTTTACTATGTATGCAGACATGATGGAAGATGATAGTTGCAAATTTTCGCTTCGTTAGGTTATGTGATTCCAGAGAAAACATTATTTAATATTTTTCTTGAACCAACACGGCTGCCAAACCATGTGACCTATCAATTAGAAAATATCACAAGGCACCAGTTCACCACTTGCTTGATATGTGTACGAAAATTTCGTAAATATATCCTGAGGGGATTTGTAGTTAAGCTCCGGAAACAAAATGTGACGGATGGACGGACGGAACCCATTTCTATATCCCCCGCCTAAATAAATCACACATTCCACAAGATTGTAGAAGTTTATTATTGGGTCAATTCTGCCATGTACTCTTTTTTTTCTTTTTGTACATATTTGCATTTCTTTGGCCGCACCCACATTTCCTTGCTGTCCCTTGCTGTATATTTTGTGAATAAACCCTTCACTGTGCCACATGACTTTCCTCGCCCTCACCTGTAATAAATTGCTTTGTCATAAATGAACCCAGACCGTTTCGTCTTTTCCTTTATTGGTCCAGTATGGTCCGCACATTAGCTTAGCCGGGAGGTTATACCCCACCAAATTTGCTCTTGTTAGCCAGCGTGCACTAACTGTATTGCTCAGCTGTAATCCAAGTGTGTGCTGAGGGCATGAGACCCCAATTGACTCGGCTGTGCACAGGTATGGCATCACACGAAGTAGTGCAACTCTGCCCGGATTGGCAGTGCCAATTGGTGTTCGTGGTTGCTTAGCAACCTGCCGTTGCGTGGTTATCTGTGCCCGACGGCCTCAGGACCGGGCGTTCGATAGGGACCAGAGTGCTTCCTCTCATGGCGAGCCTCGAACCCTGAGTCCAGAACAACATGCTTATCGTGTCTCCCACAGACTAACGGACCTGAGCCTAGATCTACTGTAATATATACACCCCAGAGAGGATAATAACACGACTCTTCCTGCCGCTCTGATGGGGAGTGGGTGTACTCGTTAATATAAATTCTGAATAACAGAGATCATTCGTATCCTCACGTAAACCGCATTTACCATGCCATTTGAGAGTTACCAGAATATTAGACCCATCGCTTCGCTGACGGGAATTCCAATCTTTGTGCAATTGATTAAAAAACGGTTGTTAATGGGAAAATAAAATTTGTCGGTGGAGAGATACCGGCCAAGCAATACACTCATGGAGCGAGGAGGGGGAGAGTGCTAACAGGATATTCATCACAGCCTTTTTAGATGGTGAACTCCAAATATACAGGGTGTTCCAAAAGTCTGGATCCCGAGGTATTTTCCTAATATACAATTTGATACTTTTCTTTTTATTTCAGGTCCAAGATGGCTTCGAAACTAACAACAGAAGATCGAATTGAACTCATTCTCATGCACGCAAGACAGGATTCTTCACATGGCGGAGTTGCTGCCGAATTCAATAGAAAGCATCCTGATAAGCATACAATAACACATGCCACTTTTAAAGTGTTTAAACGTTTTAGGTTCAGAAATGTTAAACGTTCTTGTATTCAGCGAATAAACAAGTGTCACGAAGTCCAATGCCGTCAATTTTGAGCATTTACTGGAATAAAAAAAAAACTTTGAAACAAATTTTTGCCTATGGATCCAGACTTTTGGGACACCGTGTGTGTGTGTGTGTGTGTGTGTGTGTGTGTGTGTGTGTGTGTGTGTGTGTGTGTGTATATATATATATATGTGTATATATATATATGTGTATATATATATATATATATATATATATATATATATATATATATATATATATATATATATATATATATATATATATATATATTGTTGCGGATTCGCGCCCGCCGGCGTGCGGACGGCCACGTAACTCGAATCGCGGCACGTCGCCCACCGGACGGACAATCCAGTCGTGACCCTCTCGGACTAACGCCGGGAACCAGTCACGGGTGGACCTTTCGGTCTCACCACGATCGTGCCAATCGGCCGCCGCGTGCGATAGGGTTGCTCGCCAAATTCGACCTACCTAAGTACCCACACGGAGGGTAGACCGGGCGATCGCACCTCGCCGCAGGTCGACTTCGGACACGGGCCACTTTAAGCGACCCGTTCCGTACTATCGGGATAACCGAGCGGTGTTATTCGTCGGCCTCGACGGTTCGATTAATTATCGGGCGTTTTAGCCCATGACCAACCCTTTACGTGAAGCAAGATGGAGATTCAATGAAAGAAAAGACGAAGCGAAGCGGGAAAACAGTTCAACAATAAGCACATTTATTTCGCGATGAACGGAAAGCACACATATACAATTCCACCAAAAGCACATGTAAAAGAAGAAGACAATGCAATATTACACAAAAAGCAAATGCAACAATGCAGATCTATCCGACTACCGGGCACACGGCAACACTTATACAATTTTACTTCACAGACGGCGCCGACAACACATATTCCCAAAGCAAAAGAAAAGAGAACCACCCTCCAGGATGAGGGGGGTAGGCGGGCCTGGGGCCGAGACCGTGTCGGGCCTACCGTCTGATGATGAGACGCAGAGCGGCGGTGGCGCCTCAACTCCGCGGGCCTCGCGGACAGTGTCTGGTAGGGGGTGGGAAAAGGGGCCCCCTTTGTCGCACTATCTCAGCGCGGGGGGAAACAGGAGGGGGTTGCTGATGCTCGGGGGAAGGAGGATTTCACCCTCTCTCGGGTCCCGTGGCGAGCGTCTCCTCCTCCACCTCGGTCGCGTTGCTGGCCTCTCTGGTGTGCAGCTCCCGGCACCGACGCGAGCACCCCCTCGTCCGCCTTCGCCGCCGTCACCCCTCCACAGCTCCGTCCTCTTCACTCTGACTAGTACCACTTCTTTCCAGCTCCACCGAGACTCTCTTGAACTCCGCACACTCAACTGCCAACTTCCAACTGAACTCAACTCGACTGACGAACGCAGCCGTTTACATAAGCCCCGTGGCTTCGCTCTTTCACCCTTGACCCTCTGCCTCTGACCCTTCACCTCTCTTTCTGGCTCCCCATTGGCCCGAGGAAAAGTGGGCGTGAATGCTTTTTGATCCATGAATTTGCATATAGCGACCGCCCTCCAACGCCCTGGAGGCGGGGCCAAATCGCCCCCGCTCACCGATTGGACGGAACAAAAGTGGGCGTGAGTCGTTTTTGATCCGTTTTCTGCGGAAAGTCTGTGATGTTTTTGAACACGCTGCTCGGTGCGCGCCCCGCACGAGTCCAGCATCGGCGCCCACGAGTGGCGCGAGATGGTGTGGATGAGATGGTGGCGAGCTGTGACGGTAAAGGTCGTGGCGGTTGTGGTGAAGCGGCGTTGTGGTTGGTGGTTGTTGTTGTGAAGCGGCGTTGTGGTTGGTGGTTGTTATTGTGAAGCGGCGTTGTGGTTGGTGGTTGTTGTTGTGATGGCTATTGAGACGTGGTTGGTGGTGGTAATAATGGCGGCTGGTCCAAAATAAAGATAGTAAAAGAAAAACGGCTATCCTGAAGAGTCACAGCCCGCATGAATGACATTTATTCCCTCTAGACAACGGGTTTGGGCCTAACTACACAGATACTTACAGAGATATCTCACCTAAGGGACCTGAATGGTGGTTTGTGAATTTCGTCAACCACAACACTACCCCCTCCCCTTTTTACAGACTCGTCCCGAGTCGTCAAATTTTCGTGTGCCATCATGTGTAGTTTTCCCCTAGTACATTTTACCTACGGATCCCTGAGTGCGACATTCATGGTATTCGTGTCCCCAAAATAAATAACCTGAGGGCTGAGTAACGACCGAAACAAACTCACTCACACGGACGACTTAAATAAAATTGCCGGCGCTAGGACAAACATGCCGGGGGCGCACTCATATTTACAGTACATCTTACCTTAACTTACAAATTTTACACTAAACCATGGCCCAGGATCACTGAACTCTGCAAAAAGAAAGCAGTTAGCAGGGAGCCAGGCTGCTCGCATGCAGTCTCTGACTCAAATAATGCAGGTGACAGGGAACGTGGCCGGCTGCTCACACGCAGTCCAAGGCCTTCCTTTTTGAACTGAACGCAGTGAACCACAACGGTGCATGGGCTGCACAAACGCAGTCTCCGTGCCAGCTCAAGTGGCACACGCAATGAACACAACGAATGGATGGATGAATGGTTTGAACTGAACGCAAACACGGTGCACGGGCCGCCACTGCAGGCCCGTGTTGTAGCTGCCAACAGGGCAGTTCTTGCAGCTTGCAAACTGTTGCCTTGATCCTGGCGCACATGGAAATGAACAGGGGGGGGGGGCAACGCAAAATTGAACGGGGGCTGATGAACAGGGGCAGTGGACATGGCATGGCAAAGGCAGCAGGCAAACACAGCCTGCAGAAGAACTGGCCGGCACAGGCCTTGCAGCAACACAACAGCTGCCGATGAAGTGGGCCGGCCTCTGCCTTGCAGCAACACAGCCAGCAGATGAAGCTGGCCAGCCTTTGCCGTTCAGTGGAGGTTGGTGGAGGGAGTGCGGTGGTGCTGGCCACTCGGAAGGCGGGCTCGGACCTACCCTACGGTCTCCCTCCCAACCTATCGCCTTTGCCTGTCATTGTCTATACCCACTCCCTTAATTTGTCAAACCCCAATTTAGCCCCAACTTATTTTTTTTTATTTTTACTTCCCCACTATAAATCGTCCCCTAACCCCCTGTACTGTCCTTGTTCGGCTAACCTATCCTGTCACCAAGCCTACTCCCAACCCCTACGTTCCCTTCCCGGAGGGGAATAAGGGAGAGCTAGCGTCCTGTGTCGAGGCCCAACGAAGCCTCAGAATGGCCTCCCCAGAGTTCGGCGATCTATAACACAAAGTGGGTCCAGCGGCCCACAACGATAGCGAGGGGATGGATGGTGCGGAGGGGTACATCTCCTAATCTACCCTAACCATTTAACTGTTAAACTACCCCGGGGCTTTCAACAAGCGCCTCTCGCTTAAACTATTGGTTCTAACAACCCAGATTCCCGTAGCCTGTGTTGGTGTCCTTACAATTTCGAGCCTCGCCCCCCAATTTTCTCTCCGTGCCCTCACACGGTCTCATGGCTGGGACACGTGGCTCCCTTTGGCAGGCACGACCCTCTGCCGAATGTCCCGCTATGGCACCCCCGGGCACTACACTGCCTCTGAGCCTACCAGCTCCCTAACACCGGGGAGTGCCCCCTATGGCACCTCCCCTGAAACGCACACGTGGCAGGCTGGCTTCCCAGGCCCCTTTCCGAGGGTCACCCATGCCCACAACACTGCCCACGCGGCTAATGGCGCCCCGGGCCCCCGCACCAAGCAGGCGCACCCGTGCCCACTACGCTATCCCGCCCCCCATGGGCCCTTGGCCTACCACGGCCGACTAGCCTGGTGCCCGGGGTACCCACTCAGCGATACTCACCTTTCGCAGCCACGCTCCCAAGCCCGTCAACAGGGCTCCTGCACCCCTCCAAATGGGTTTCGAGCCTACACACCCACCAACAACAAAACGACCTCCATTTTGTAAATTTGACTAACCTCCTAACTCACTTTACTCTGACCCCGGGGTCCCTTGGGCGGGAGTCACTCCTCCCCCCAATCACTCATCGCACCATGCATTCCCCATTCGCTCCACTCACACAGACCCGCTGGCCACACTCACTCATGTCTCCACCTCACAACTCACCAACACACTCACCGCTGAACTCTGCCATCCTTCTAACTACATCCCCTAACTAACTCGTGCTCCCACGTCGTCCCTTAAACTAGTAGCACGTTCCTTTTAACCTACGTAGCTAAACTACGTCCCCGCTACACATCCACAAGTCTGTCTCTGTCTCCAAATCAATCATTTTATTCCCCAACCTAAATCTGGCTACAATCCCTCTAACTAATCCATTCCACGGACTCCATGAGGACTTACCCCTGCCCCATGAAGTCGGTCTAACTAAGCTAACCCTTCCCCCTAACTAGTTTCCATCCTGTGCCCTGGTAAGGGGGTCTTCCACCCCTTGCCCAGGAATCCTGTGCACCCGAAAGTGAGGCTTGCTTTTTTTTTTTTTTTTTCCATGCGCAGCACCAGCGCGGCCACTCGCGCACTTTGCACCTGCCCGTGACGTCATGCAGCTGCACGTGTTCCTCGTCCCTCCTTGGACGGTACCATCCGGCAGGGATTCCCCTCCTGCCGGATTCCAACCCCACGTGCAGCCATGACGTCACCGTGCGCATAAAAAAAACACAAGCCCCACGTCTCGAGGGGTTCCCCACGCGAACACATGTGCTTTGCCCGTTGGAGCTTAACACACACGATCGCGTGGAGAACCCGTCCGGTCCAAATCCATAATCCTGCCTAAACTTTGTCCGTCCGCGGGATCGGCAAATCCACCGCGTGCGTTTCCGGACCGGGACTTCTCTCGCAAGCGAGCACGTGGGGGGCTCGTGCGTTGCACAGCACGGACCTCGTGCTCACTGCTGGGTGAACCCGGCACGGTCCCCGAAACAACTACAGCCGCCACTCGGCTTTCTTTCCTCTCATGTCGCCGTCGTCGCCATTCGACCCACGCACACCTGCGTGTTACGACGCTCACACTCCATTCCATCACATTCACACCGGGAGACGCGGCTGCATGTTCCCGCATGCCGACCGACATCTCCCTCACATACCGCTCTCTCACACACACGGTCTCCCTTGCACTCGGCCGTTCACTCACGCATGCTACCTCCCTCGCACACGTGGCTCCACGCACTCGCGGCCTTCCACTCACTCGTGCCACACTCATACACCGTTCCTCACTCACACACGCGGGGGCACTCACCCGCGGTGCCTCACTCACTTGCGGTGCCCCTTTTACACACGGCGTGCTGGGAAGCACGTACACCGGCACAATCGCCACCACACCACTCACACACGGGGTCGCTTCCACACACGGGGACGCACTCACACCTTGCACCACACACACAGGGACAACCACACTGGGGATTGGTGTCCCCACAAGGGTCTCCGGGGCCTCCATACCCCCCAAGCTCTCCGTGCACCCGTTCGCAGCACTCCTCCCCTCGACCTCGCAAAGCACAACCGAACTCACCTGGTCGTGACTCACCTCAAGGGGGCATACTCCCTCCCCTCGTTCCTGGAGGAGGCCATCCAGCTGCTCGCACCGGGCCTCCACCCAGTCCACCAGCTCACCCCCATTGTCCTCCACTACCTCCGTGTGTGTGTGCGCGTCACTTACCCCATCTTCATCGTGTAGTCTTCCCTCTATTTTTTCTGTCTCCCGTGTCTCTATACATTTATAAGTTTCTGTTGTCCCCTCCGGTCTATTAGTCTCCGCTTCTTTCTGGCGTCTTTCCCTTATCTTTATGTAGGTCAACCTTGCTTTCTCCTTAAATCGCTCCCGTCCTTCCCTGTTTTTCACTCCTTGCTCTTTCACGATCTCCGCGTACCTCATCCTTGCTTTCCGTCTTAATTGTTCTCTTCTCTCCCTCGCAATTACTTTCACCTCGTCTCTTGTCTCTATACATTTTCTCTCCTTGTTCCTTATTTCTGTCTCTTCCTGGTTCCTTTTTCCTTCCCATCTGAGTCGTTCTTTCTCTCTGAGCCCCATTTGCTGTTCGTTCTCCCTCCGGAGCTCCTCAATCTCCGTTGACTCCAGTCTCGCTCTCCGTTTTAGTTGTTCAATTTCACACTCATATAGTTGTTGTTTTCTCTCCCACTGTTCCTCTTGCTCTTTGTTTTCCAATCTCATTGTTTCTTTCAATTGGCTCATTTCCTTCCTGTGTTTCATTCGCTGTTCTCTCACTACTCTTCCTCGTTTCCTCTCCTGTCCTTCCTTCTCCAGTTTCATGGTTTTCTTCATTTGGTTAATCTCCTTTTTGTGTTTCATTTGCTGCTGTCTAATTACTCTTCCTCGTTTCCTCTCCTGTCTTTCCTTATCCAGTTTCATGGTTTTCTTCATTTGGTTCATCTCCATTTTGTGTTTCATTCGCTGTTCTTTGTCTATCTCCTCGTACTCCAGCCTCAGCTTTTCTTTCAATTGGTCAACCTCAGATTCATGTTCTTTTTGTTTTCTATTCCATTGTTCCTCTCGTTCTTCCCTCTCCAATCTCCTTGTGTCCTTCAATCTCCTGATTTCTCCTTCCTGCTTCATTCCTTGCTCCTTCAACTTCTCCTCGTATTCCAACCTATTTTTTTCCTTTTGTCGTTCAGTTTCAAATTCATACTCTTTCAGTTTTTTATTCCACTGTCTCTCTTGTTCCTCGTTCTGCAATCTCATTGTTTCCTTCAATTGACGGATTTCTTTCTCCTGTCTCATTCCTTGTTCTTTGTATTTCCTATTCCACTGTCTCCCTTGTTCCTCATTCTGCAATCTCGTTATTTCTTTCAGTTGGCTGACTTCCTTCTCCTGTCTGATTCGTTCTTCCATCATTACTCTTTCTTGCATGTCATTCTTTAATCTGGCCTTCGCTTCCAGCTGTTCGATCTGTACAGTGTGGTTCCTTAACGTTTCATTTTCCGTTCTCTTCCTTTCCTCTTTTAACACTCTCAGTTCGTTTCGTAGTTCCCTCTCTTTGTTCTGGTGTTTCTGTAACTCAGAAACTTTCTTTTCCAATTCCTTTCTCATCTCTGCACACTCCGACTTTGCTTTGGCTTCTAATTGTTCAATCTGCTCAGTGTGGTTCCTTAACGTTTCATTCTCTGCTGTCATTCTTTCCTCTTTTAACATCCTCAGTTCGTCTTGTAATCCTCTTTCTTTGTTTTCGTGTTTCAGTATCTCAGAAGTTTTTGTTTCCAATTCCTTTCTCAATTTGCGTGCTTCTTCACTCATTTCATCTCTTCTTTCCACCGCTTCCCTCCTCAATTCGTCCCTTTTTTTACTGTATTCATTTAGTTTTTTCTGCCATTCCTTTCCCATTCTTATCTCCCCTTCCAGGATTTCTCTTTTAAACTGGCTTGCCCTTACCTCTCGCTTCAGTAGTTCCAATTCCCCATCTTGTTCGCGTTTTTCCTTTTCGAGCTTTGTTTTCCTTTCTCCTTCCTCCCTCAATTCTCCTTGCAGTTCTTCGAACTGTTCTGACTTTTCCAGCAATTCCTCCGACCTTTCCTCGAGCTGTCTCTCTCCTCTTTTTATCTTCCATTCTAGGCTTTCTCTTTCCTGATTGCCTGTTCTTATCTCTTCCTTCAATTGTTCCAACTCCCCATCGTGTTCACATTTTTTCTCCTCCAACTGTATTTCCCTCACTCTCTCCTCCAGTTCTTTGAACCGCCTTGCTTGCTCCAATAATTTTTCCATTAATTGTTTTACTTCCAAGTCATGCTCCTTTTGTTTCTTTTCGAGCTCGGTTTTCCATTCTTCCTCCCATTGTTTCCTTTCCTGGGAGATACCAATCTGCTGTTCCTCTATTCTTTTGTTCAGTTTGCTCTTCGCATATTCCAACTGACGGGTATAAAGCACTACCAAATTCTTTTTCCCACGTAATTTGTCGACTCTATTGGCCAAGTCATGTTTTTGCCACCGAATTCGTTCCAGTAAATCGTCCAATCGCTGTGTCCCCCCGTACACGTAATTTTTCTGAAGCGCGTCTGCGTGCCGTTGTGACTCGTCCACTCCACGTTGCACCTCCTCGATATATTCTTCATAACACTTCACCTTTTCCAAGACATCCCCCAATTGTGCCTGAACCCTGCCAATGCTCGCATAGTCATCCTGCCACGCCTGCCATGGCACATGCCGTGACCACGTGCCTTGAACCGGTGACTGGGAGCTCACGCCTCGTGCTGTGCCATTAATATCAGCCCGCTCCGTGCTGCACTGAGGTGCGATCGCGCTGCCATTGTGCGACTCCGTTTGCCGGCAAAGTTCGTGCTCAAGCCGCTCCCACTGACCACAGTTAGTGGTGGGGTTATAATTATAAAAAGAACCGACCTGGGCCATGGATCCTACATGACGACACATACCTAATACCCCCGGCTCCCGCTCGCCTTGAGACGCCATCTTATTTCTCGTGAAGGGTTAATTTAGCTCGCTCGTAATTTGGAGGGAATCGGGGGTCGCTCCTCTCACCCCTGGACCGATTCCCGTGAATTTAGCCGGAGACAGGAGAGCCCGTTTTCCCGTTCTCCGATACCAGTGCCGCGAGGAGGGCGATGAGTTTATATCGCACGACCTGACACCAGTGTTGCGGATTCGCGCCCGCCGGCGTGCGGACGGCCATGTAACTCGGATCGCGGCACGTCGCCCACCGGACGGACAATCCAGTCGTGATCCTCTCGGACTAACGCCGGGAACCAGTCACGGGTGGACCTTTCGGTCTCACCACGATCGTGCCAATCGGCCCCTGCGTGGGATAGGGTTGCTCGCCAAATTCGACCTACCTAAGTACCCACACGGAGTATAGACCGGGCGATCGCACCTCGCCGCAGGTCGACTTCGGACACGGGCCACTTTAAGCGACCCGTTCCGTACTATCGGGATAACCGAGCGGTGTTATTCGTCGGCCTCGACGGTTCGATTAATTATCGGGCTTTTTAGCCCACGACCAACCCTTTACATGAAGCAAGATGGAGATTCAATGAAAGAAAAGACGAAGCGAAGCGGGAAAACAGTTCAACAATAAGCACATTTATTTCGCGATGAACGGAAAGCACACATATACAATTCCACCAAAAGCACATGTAAAAGAAGAAGACAATGCAATATTACACAAAAAGCAAATGCAACAATGCAGATCTATCCGACTACCGGGCACACGGCAACACTTATACAATTTTACTTCACAGACGGCGCCGACAACACATATTCCCAAAGCAAAAGAAAAGAGAACCACCCTCCAGGATGAGGGGGGTAGGCGGGCCTGGGGCCGAGACCGTGTCGGGCCTACCGTCTGATGATGAGACGCAGAGCGGCGGTGGCGCCTCAACTCCGCGGGCCTCGCGGACAGTGTCTGGTAGGGGGTGGGAAAAGGGGCCCCCTTTGTCGCACTATCTCAGCGCGGGGGGGAAACAGGAGGGGGTTGCTGATGCTCGGGGGAAGGAGGATTTCACCCTGTCTCGGGTCCCGCGGCGAGCATCTCCTCCTCCACCTCGGTCGCGTTGCTGGCCTCTCTGGTGTGCAGCTCCCGGCACTGACGCGAGCACCCCCTCATCCGCCTTCGCCGCCGTCACCCCTCCACAGCTCCGTCCTCTTCACTCTGACTAGTACCACTTCTTTCCAGCTCCACCGACGACTCTCTTGAACTCCGCACACTCAACTGCCAACTTCCAACTGAACTCAACTCGACTGACGAACGCAGCCGTTTATATAAGCCCCGTGGCTTCGCTCTTTCACCCTTGACCTTCTGCCTCTGACCCTTCACCTCTCTTTCTGGCTCCCCATTGGCCCGAGGAAAAGTGGGCGTGAATGCCTTTTGATCCATGAATTTGCATATAGCGACCGCCCTCCAACGCCCTGGAGGCGGGGCCAAATCGCCCCTCGCTCACCGATTGGACGGAACAAAAGTGGGCGTGAGTCGTTTTTGATCCGTTTTCTGCGGAAAGTCTGTGATGTTTTTGAACAGGCTGCTCGGTGCGCGCCCCGCATGAGTCCAGCATCGGCGCCCACGAGTGGCGCGAGATGGTGTGGATGAGATGGTGGCGAGCTGTGACGGTAAAGGTCGTGGCGGTTGTGGTGAAGCGGCGTTGTGGTTGGTGGTTGTTGTTGTGAAGCGGCGTTGTGGTTGGTGGTTGTTATTGTGAAGCGGCGTTGTGGTTGGTGGTTGTTGTTGTGATGGCTGTTGAGACGTGGTTGGTGGTGGTAATAATGGCGGCTGGTCCAAAATAAAGATAGTAAAAGAAAAACGGCTATCCTGAAGAGTCGCAGCCCACATGAATGACATTTATTCCCTCTAGACAACGGGTTTGGGCCTAACTACACAGATACTTACAGAGATATCTCACCTAAGGGACCTGAATGGTGGTTTGTGAATTTCGTCAACCACAACAATATCTTGTTACGGCTGTGGAAATTCGCAAACCACCATTCAGGACCCTCAGGTGAGATATCTTCATAGGTACATGTGTAGTTAGCCCAAACCCGTTGTATAGAGGGAATTTATGTGATCCATTCGGGCTGCGATCCTTTGAGTTGGCCGTTTTTCTTTCTCTATTGTTATTTTCCACCATTAAGCCCCAACAACACAAACAGCCACTACCCTGACCTTCACAACTCCAACCCGCAAAACAGTGCTTCACCGCCGTTCCCAAACGACACCATAACCATCAAACCACCACCGAAAACCCTCCACCACCTTCGCCTCTCTCCTTGACAACCAACAACCGCACCACCTGTGAAAACTGAATGTCGGGCTGTCTCCGGCCCGTTTGGCGATTGGTGCCGAGCGCACCGAGCCGCGAGCACGGGTGGCAGCCTTTCCGAGGGGAAATTCGGATCAGAAACGGTTCACGCCCACTTCTCCTCCGTCCAATTGGCGAGCGCGGGGCGGCTTAGCCCCGCCTCCAAGCGTGTATGTGAAGTCTGTATATGCAAATTTTCGGATCAGGAGAGGTTCACGCCCATTTTTGCCTAACAAATGGCTAACCAGGGGGGGGGCGGCGTGGCCCCGCCTCCAATCGCGTTCTGATCCTAAAATTTGCATATTGGCTTCTCCTGAGCGCTATAAAGGTGCGAGCGGAAGGCGACTCGGGGGCTCGAGTTGAGGTCGGAGGAGAGTGTGGAGCTGGAGAAAAGGAGGAGCGAATTGAGTTTTGGAGTTGCTGGAGAGTGTCGTCGAGAGGTTGCTCCTGGGGGACAAGGAGCGTGCGTTGGCGGAGTGAAGTCGAGTGCGCGTGCTGGAACTGCGAGCAAGGGAGCAAGGGAGCTTGGGTCCGAGGCAGGAAGGACGGTGGTCGGCGACGAGGTTGCGGTGTGGGGGATCGATCGTCTCGTCGCGGGACCCAAGCCAGCCAGCCACTCCCCTCCCCCAGGGCATCAACAATTCCCCCTTTTCCCCCACGCTGAGATAGTG
The DNA here is from genome assembly GCF_056783735.1 of Eptatretus burgeri. Taxonomy (NCBI): domain Eukaryota; kingdom Metazoa; phylum Chordata; class Myxini; order Myxiniformes; family Myxinidae; genus Eptatretus; species Eptatretus burgeri. The sequence continues at coordinate 97,989,476 of NC_140969.1, forward strand.
CAAAAGGGGGCCCCGTTCCCACCCCACCCCAAACGTCGTCCAACGAAACCCGCCAAGGGGCACGGAGTCGGGGCCCACAGGCGTGGCCACATTTGTGGCTTGCCGCCAACGAGTCACGAGGACGCGGGTAAGACCTCCCCAGTCTCGCGGACCTCGCCGCTCCTCCAGATCACGCGCACATTTGGCCTACAGGCCTGTCTGCCTCCTTGTCTGTGAGGGTGGCTTCTTTCTTTTCTTTGGGGTTTTTGTGCAAATGTCTGTGTTGGCGCAGTCTGTGAAGTAAAACTGTATAAGTGTTGCTGTGTGTGCGCGTAGTCGGTTTTAACTGCTTTTCTTCTTGCATTTGCTTTATGTGCATTTTGATTCGGTATGGCTGTATATATGTGCTTGTCTGTGTGTGTAAATAAAGTGCTTGCATGTTGAACTGTGCCTGTTTCACTTCGTCTCCTTCATTTTAATTGACTCTCCATCCTGCTTCACGTAAAGGGTTCATAGGGGGTGCAAATCCCGGTAATTAATCTGAACAGTCGAGGTTGACGATAACAATGCTCGGTTATCCCGATAGTACGGAACAGGCCGCCCAAGCGGCTTGTGTCCGGAGTCGACCTGCAGCGAGGTACGATCGCCGGGTCGACCAGTCGCGCAGGTACTTAGGTAGATCGAATTTGGCGAGCAACCCTATCCTGCATGGGTGGGCGATTGGCACGATCGTGGTGAGGTCGAAAGGCCCACCTGTGACTAGCTCCCGGCGTTAGTCCAAGAGGGTCACGACAGAATTGTCCGTCCGGTGGGCAGCATGCCGCGATTCGAGATACGCGGCCGTTCGCAACAATATACATATATATATATATATATATACATATATATATATATATATATATATATATATACATATATATATATATATATATATATATATATATATATATATGTTGTTGGTAGTCTTTTGGCTGCTCCCGTTAGGGGTTGTCACAGCGGATCATCCGTTATGATCCGCATACTGATTTGGCACAGGTTTTATGCCGGATGCCCTTCCTGACGCAACCCTGGTCGTCTCTTTCGACACAGGGATAAGGATTGGGTTTCGCCATGATTCCGGGCTGCCCTCCACCCTCTTGTATGTATGTATGTATGTATGTATGTATGTATATCTCCATTATAATACCAAGCTTGCACATTAAAAACTCGGCTCGCCGTCACACGATCCCTATGAAATTGCTGTGGCACTTAGCGGACATGCCGACAATGTTTGGGAAGTCTTGGCGTTCCATAGTACCACTTGCATTTTGCACAATGCGTATTTTTGTCATTCCACGTGTTCGGTCTGTCGTCTGCTACCAGTTATGTTGTACTGCTATCCCGTGCATGTGCACGGGTATCGC